>NC_133663.1:154654984-154977198 GCF_037893015.1 Macrotis lagotis
ATTACTAAATTAAGATGCTAAGATATGACTGTTTCCCCACCTTGGCAGCTATTTTGTGAGTTTGATAAGGCAAGAATTCCTAACCATCTTAATTCTCAGAGAAAAGATGTGCCATCGCCATGAAAAACAAGAAAATGTTATATTAGATTAGCCTAAATTCTCCTGACTGGCCAAAAGGTTCAAACTTGTGAGTTGTGAAAATTATGCAGGTCAGAGGTGAGAGTGAAATATTTGTTCAGTAGTCTCATTATTTTATGTCTTAAGTATTAAGGTAGGTCTGTGAATCCTTTGTGTTTTAAACACTTATTTTTTGGTGTAAGAAATAAATAAATAACTGTTCTATGTCTAATATGTATATATATATATATATATATACACACAAACATATATATGTAGAGTATTTCAGTTGTTCAAAATGTGTACATATGTGTATAAGTATGCACATATACACAGACAGACACACTTTGAACTTTGAACAATTGAATACACTCTCTCTCTAAGGGATCTTATTAATCCCTTTTGTGACATGATAGTTATCTGAATTTTAGTCAAATCTGAAGTTTTCCATGGAATTATAGGGTATGGTCAAAATAAATTAGAGAGTTGGAGGAAAAACTAGATCTACCCTTTAAGGATCAAGTCACTCTCAGAAGAATTTAGACCCCATATGAGTGCAGAGAACTTTTGTGGAAGGGGTCCTCTGGGCCACAGGTAACCTCTATATGAAGTGTATGGGGTTTTCAGGAAGGACTAGCACCTCTGGTGGGAGGACCTGCCAGACCTTTTTCAGGGTTACTTATCCACATTTGGTGTCTACCTGTCACCCAACTCTTACCTCTAGCACCGAGAAGCTACAGAAATCACAGCAGCCACATTCCAGTAAAACTGAACTGACCAAACCAAGTTGAGAGTAGCTGACAACCTGTCTTTGAGTTGGGTATATCTACCTCAATTATGAGAAGACTTTCCCTGGTGGAATGGGTTGATGAAAACAATTTGTTCTAACATCCTTGAAGATGACTGAATTAGAGCACTTAGAGTTTGATCAGACATTGAAGATGCCAAGGTCACCACTACATATGAGGTCAACACCAGTTATCCTAATTTGTGTTCTGCCACTGGACTTCAATGACTCTAGAAGAGAAAATGAAACTGACAACTGGTCCTCTTGAAAATAGAGACCAGGGGGCAGCTATGTGGTGCAGTAGATAGAGCACTGGCCCTGGAGACAAGAGTACCTGAGTTCAAATCTGGCCTCAGACACTTAATAATTACCTAGCCGTGTGTCCTTTGGCAAGCTACTTAACCCCATTTGCCTTGCAAAAGCCTAAAAAAAAAAGAAGAAAGGTCAAACAACATCTATAGGATGAATACGTACATATATACACATGTAAACATCATATATCATATAACATATATGTATATACATCCTTATTTCTTGAAATAAAATAGAAAAAAAATAACTTGATAGGATCTTGAAATTGTTTTGAATTATTTAGAATTCTGAATAAAGTTCATTAAAAAATCTTACCATATAAAGTTTTCAGTATGCAAAAGTCAAATAGTAAATGTTTTCTAAGTGACTGAATGAGCAACAAAATAAAAATTAGATGATGAATTGGTTTTAAGTTATAAAGATAATACCATAAATTACTATGTATAAATGGGTCATTACCTGATAATCCTCTGGAGGAGGAGGAATATTATTGACAAAGCAAAATTGAACAGAAAGTTGCTTTTGACTCTATGAGACCTCAGAATAAATTTTCCTTAATGATGAATGATATTTGAGAACGGTGATCAACTACTCTTGTGGCAACAAGTAACAGCATAGTAGATAATAGGATGGATTTGAGGTTGATTCAAATCCATCCTCAGACACTTACTGTATAAATATAGGTATATTATTTAATCTGAACTTATCATCTATAAAATGGAGGTACTGTTTTCCCTAATTCACAGAATTATAAAGAAAAAGCTCTTTGCAAAACCTCAAACACTGAAAGTTATAACACTATAAGTTATCATTTTTTGCATTACCCTGGAAATATATTCTCCATCTAGACATAATATTCACATCCACCAGAGTTTACCATTGTTAGAAATAACATAATACATGATAATATTATAATATTATTATCAATTATATATATCAACATAATTCAAAATAATATTAATACATAATAAAATCAATATAAATTACCTCATTGATTGCTTGGTATAAGACTATGATGCACCATTTAAATGAGGTCTTAAGTAAATATACATAACTGTGAAAATTAAATATCTAAATTTAGAATCATATTATATTTTAGAGGTAAAAGGGACATTCAATCATTTTCTTATTACCACTTAATTTAATTCTGATTTTCTTTACCAGAGAGAAGTTGTATACTACATACAACTAAACACGAACATTTTCTTCTTATAAGAGGTTTCCAGATCTCCTAAACAGTTCAGTTCCAGTTTTCTGAATCCCTTGATTGGATCTCAAGGGAGTCTTTGGCCAGCCCTGCACACATTACAGGAGAGGGAGGAGGCCTGCAGAATGGATAGAATTTCAAGGGAGAGTTTCTAGGCTGGGGAGCAGATAGAATTACAAGTTATGTGGGAATAAGGGATGCCAATGACCAGTAGTGCTGCTCTGTAGGCAGCCAGAACACAAAGGTTTCTTTAATTCATGCTTAATAGATGGCTTTGTACTGATGACATGGTCCTTGGCATCCCCACAGGCAGATAAAAATAATTCCAGGGAATGGGGCCCTTTGCTTCTTCATTCAATCCTAGCAAGTGTTCCATCTCCTGTAGGGTACACTAGTCACAATTCTTAACGTGTTTCTAATGGGGAAAAGAAGACAAGTGGAGATTGGCACTCTACTAAATCAGAACCAGAGTCAGGATTATCAGTTTGTATCTTAGTAGTGTGTTTGAAAAACAGTACAAACTAGTAAATTTTTATACCTTTTTGCTTGTATTCATTCAATCATTTTATATATATATATATATATATATATATATATATATATATATATATATGTAATTCTAATATCTAGATTTAGGATAGACTCCAGTATTCTCTATTTTCATGTATTTATCTATTTGTTAATTGTTTTAACATTCATTTTTTAAAAATTGTGTTCCAAATTCTTTCCTCTACCTTTATCCCTTCTCCACTCATCTATTATTCTCTTGAGACAACCTCCAAAATGAATTTAAAGGAGGACCCGGGTGAGAGTCACACAGAATGAACAGATAAGAATGCTTTGCAATTTCTATTGCTCAAAATGAATAATCACAATAAATGAAATTATAGATCCATTTGAGTATTAAGTATATGATTCTTTCATGACAGCTGATCATACACTGGTGGAGTCAGGCGTTTCAGCAGTAGTTTTAACTATCCCTGGCAAAACTCTATCAATATAGAATGTCTCTAGGCTTAGCCTCAAAGGTGGTCTAGTTAAAAGTGGGAATTGTTGCTAAGGATGTAAGAAGAAATTTAGAAAGGATAAGAGCAGATGTTGCCCAATGATAAACCAAGGAATCAAATTAACTCCAAAAAATGAGTATATCAGAAGTAAAAAGGTTAAAAACTTATGGTGTTTACACTGACTAGGCAAAGTGTTAATTCCTCAGCTTCACCCCTTTTTTTGTTTTACCCATGCACACTTCTTAAAATGTCCTCATAACAGCAAGTATTTAGACAAAGATATTGTACAAAAAAAGATAACTAATAAATTACCAGCACATATTTTTGACTGATATTAATATTAATTTATGAAATATAATATTTTAAATACAAAATACAAATTAGAGTAATATTCAAAATAATAAAAGATAGAAGCAAGTTAATTCAATTCATCAAACATTTATAAGCATTTACTATTTGTATTGCATTCTGAATGTCCTAAATACTAGAAATGTAGAAAAGAAAAATAAGTACAGATCCTCTCCTTAAGGAGATTATAACCAAATAGCAGAAATATGACATAAACACAAGACAGAATATGGTAACAGCAAAGGAGAGAGAGGTGGAGACAAAGTTCTCTAAGAAACTGTGAGAAGAGATGGGCTTCATCAGGGCAAACTAAGGAAGGTTTTATAGAGAAAGTGACATCTGAATAAGAACTTGAATGAAAAGAAGGATTTCAAAAGTCAGAGTTGAAGAGAAAGTGAATCCCAGGGTTAGGCACAGCCTGAACAAATCCACAGAGGTGGGAAAGTGTCAGATAAGATCAGGGAGAATAAAGCCTTCTATCTAGATGTTAGAGAATGAGACAAGTATTAATATGAAATAAGGATCTAAAGATGAATCGGAGAAAAGTTATAGAGAGCCCTAAATTAGGCTCTTATCTTATTGATTTGGGATCAGCAAACTATGGCCCAAAATCATCCCACTATTTCTTTTCATAGTCCTTGAGGTAAGATTTGGCTTATGGGTTATACTTTTCTGTCTCCTACTTTTAGATAAAAGGAAAGTCATTGAAAGTTTCAAGCAAGGAAGTGAAATGGTTAGCCATTTATAAAGATATTATTTTGGAAGCTCTGTAAAGGGTAGGTTGAAAAGGGAAAAGAATAGAAACAGAAGTTCCAGAGGAAAGAAACATAATAATACAGGTAAGGGGTGATTAAAGCAGGAAGTCAGGAAAGGCAAAGTGTGAACTGAGAGGACGAGATTGATGTGTTGAATGTTATGGGTATAGAATTTGCTAAGATTCCATCAATGACTGAACACCCAGGAAGAGAAAGAAGAAAGACCTAAAGACAATTTTGAGGTTTTGAGCTTGAGTCAATGCAAGGATGATGACAGGTTTAGTCAGGAAAATGATGAATTTCACTTTTGACACAGACATGGTAAGTTTGATGGTGATGACCAACAGGCATCTGGAAATTTGGAACTGGAACTGAGAGACAAAACTGGGACTAGAAATGAAGATCTGAAGTCTTATGTATTAAGGTGATAATTGAATCCATGAAAGTGAAGATAGCCCAAGTAAGTTAATACAGAGGGAAAAGAAAAGAACCAAAGACAAAGTCTTTGGGGATAACTGCACTTAAAGAGTGAAAGGATAATGGTGAAAGAAAGCAAGAAGGAGCAGTCTGAAAGGGAGAAGAGCCAGAAGAGAGAATATCACAAAATTCTAGAAGGTCATAGAATCCTGAGAGGACTAAATCAACAGTGTTAAATGTTGCAAAAATGTTAGGAAGATGAAATCAGAAAAAAGCATTAGATTTCCCAATTAAGAAGTCATTTGAGCCTTTGTAGTTTCAGTAGAATGATGGGGTTAGAAGACAGAATCCAAGGTGTTGAGGAGTGGACTTGGAAATAGCAGGTATAAATTATTTTTAGAAGAGAAATTTCTACTGTTTTATGTAGTGTGAACCATTCTGGTGAAGTCTATGAACCCCTTCTCTGAATGTTTTCAATGCACAAAATAAAATATATAGGATTACAATGAAACCCAATTATGTGTTATAATACATTTTAAAATATTATAAAATATTTTAAAAACAAACTTATATACTCCCTTAAATCTAGCAATGGATCCTTTGGGAATCTAGGTTAAGAATCCCTATTTTAGAAGCTTATCAGTGATACAGTAATGTTTATGGGTGTATCAGGGGTGTATCCATGTAAGGACCCCAAGTTCTAAAGTCTGAAAGAAGGACCTTGAACCAGGATGACATGAGTTAAAATCCAGTCTTAGATTGTGTGTGATTAGGTGTATGATTCTAGGCAAGTCATTTTACTACCCTGCCTCAGTTTCCTCAACTGTAAAATAAGGATAATAATAGTACCTACCTCTCAGGGTTGTTGTGAGGATGAAATTAAATAATGTTCATAAAATGATTAGCACAGTGTCTGACACAAGTAGAGACTTAGTAAATTCCATATTTCTTTTCCAAGTAAGCCTTGCTCATTAGAGTAAATCCTCTTGGGAATGCACATTCCAGATGTCTTTGTGAGGGCTTCATAGTGTAGCATCACCTGCTGATATTTTGAATAGGTGGACAAGGTTCCAGCATACTCAATTTAAAAAAGAGAGGTATCTCATTATTTGTGACAAAATGCAGGAGTTTAAAATAAATAATTAATATTAATGGTGAAACAGGAAACAAAAAAGGTAAAGAATGTGAAAAAGTGGTGACTTCCTCCAGACCATGCTGAGGGTGCACATAATCATGAGAAATGCTATTTCTTCTAATTGTCTCCACATATGATGGCTAGCCTCTTATCAAAGACTGAAGTTTATATATCTTCTATTGATACCTAATTAGTATAGCAACTTAGGAAGAAGAAAGAAAGCTATACCACTTTTACACATAAATATAATTTGTCATATACAGGCATATATTTAGATATGCATGCACATATATCAATATACACATATATACATATATATATATATAAATCTTATTTGATATATCTGTGTAGAAAAGTAATAATAGAGAGAAAGCAAATTCAAATTAGATTAATCAATTAAAATCAAATAGAGAAAAATACTAAAAATATCAGCCTAAGTAAACAAAGAGGTAGAGTTTTATCTGTTCCATTTATTCCTTCCTTTGCCACTATCAGGTCTATTAGGAATTATTTCTCCATAGATAAAAGGGTTTATTGAAATGTTCTTTGAATAACTACTCTGTGAAGTTAGTAAATCCTTATACTCAAGCTGCATGAAATAGGTCAATGATTATTGAATTTAGGGCTCAAGATATTACTGTGTAATGTTTAAATGATATATTTTAAGCCAGAGATGTTATGATTTTAATAGAGTATTAGATTTTCTAGGATTAAAGGATGACAACATGTATTTCTGGCAAACTGACCATTTCTGCTTCTGAAATGAATATAGGTCCCTCCAGAATTTACCATGGATAGCATTGCCAGAGTTACCAGCCACACAAGAAAACCAGAGAGCTTCATTAAATATCTTCTTTATTCATCACCCTCCTAGATATTCCACAGAAATGACTAGAAGTGATATTTAAAGGGTAATTCAAGGAAGAGATATTGTAACTAAGTGTTAGATTTGGAATCACGGAACCTGGTTCTGATTTGCCAGCTACTAACTTAAAAGAGGAAGTAGCATGAATAGAAAGTTGGATTTGGAATCAATATTACCTATCCTTAAAATTGATTAACTATATGGCCATGGGCAAGTCTCTAAATTTTTCTGAGCCTCAGTTTCTTCATCTGTAAATGATAATCAGCACAATAATTTCTGTAGTATCTATCTTAAGAGGTTCCTATGAGTGTCCATTGATATAATGCATATAAATAGAAACTATTATTACTTGTAATGATCCTGAGCTACTTACCTTCTCTAATCCTGTTTCTTCATCTGTAAAATGATAGAGGTAATTTAAATGACTTTTAAGGACCCTTTCAATTCTAAATCTATGATTCTGTGACAGGATACTATAGTGTTCTCTTGGCATCATTCCTTGAATAGAAAATAGGGCAAAGTCTAAGACCAACTCAAAACCCTAGTAATTCTAGTTTGAAGTTATTCCTCACCAGCAGCAATCTGATCTACTCAGACAAGTCCATCATTCTTTCTCTACATCCACAAACACAAATACTGTTTTCCTGGGATCATGTTTCTCTTACACCAAACTCAAATGGGCAACCCAGAGAAAGATTACATACTCATATAATAGACTAGTTGAGTGAGAGATCCCTAACAATAAAGTTGGGAAATTAGGTTAGTAACACCGATATCCAATTAGGTATGAAGAAAGTTATGCATAATCCAGGATCAGTAACAAGCAGGGTTGTTAACAAAGAAGTATTTAGAGAAAACATAGAAAAAAAGCCAGGGATTGTTTGGATCATCAGCTACCTTTGCATATACACAAGTAGAGGTGTACTAAATGAAATTCAAATGCAGCATGAGTTGGATTGGAGTCCATCCTATTGAACATGCTCTGAGCTCTTCTGACCACTTCCAGGAACAGATTTGTACTTTGAGTCGATGGACACTGAACCACTACTCAGCTGAACTTAAGAAGGAGGAACTATATCTTGTCTCCATCTCTTCTGATCTGCCTATCAGATCTGGATTCTTTGAGCCTCTCCTATGATGGGGCTACCATTCCTTCACCCCAAGAGCTTAGCAGCTAAAAATACATGTGTTAGTTTAGGTGAACCTGAGACCACAGCTAGTTCTTGCCTCCTCTGTTTTTTGTTTCATTTCTGAGAATAGGCAATAGAGCATTGATTCCAAGATGGATATTTTCAGACTTGGAAGTAATCTTGTGAGTTCTAGAGGTTCAGAACTTCTGGGTCAGTAATCATTGTACTTTGGAAGAAATCTCTAAAAAATATTTAAGCATTTCTTTTTGTTGGAGGAAAAAGATAGCTATCCTTTATCTGATCTATACTGTATGGATGGCTTTTTACTCCCCCTTTTTAAAAAAGAGGAAACACAGACATGAGTCAAACATAAGCTTTAAGGGATCATCTCTGAGACTCACCAGTCTGGGGTGGTGATGAAAAAAGCCAAAGGGTTTAAAAGAAAAACAAACCTGACCCTATACCTTTAGTGGTCAGACTCCTCAGAACTGAACTCCATAATCATATTGGTTTAGAGATAAGGGGTTCTTTAGGAGAGAGAAAGAGGTCACCTACTCCAAGTCCACTGCACAGAGCAACAGTTGTTTCTGTTGCACAACAACAACCTTTTTCAACATGATCAATTGATTTTGAGTTCTGTGTTTCAAGTTGGCCCTGTCTGTAATGCTTCAGTGGACAGGGAAAGAGCTGAAGGATTGGAGTGAGAATGACAAAGAGGAAATTAGTCTTTGAATTTTGGAAAGAAAAGAGAACCACTCCTCTTCCCCTAAAACAGAAGATAACATAGCATTCAGAAGGGAGAGAACATAGGCTCCATAATTATTTTCTTTATGAAGAGTTGACTATAATAGTTTACATTTATTTAGTGCTCTAAGGTTTGCAAAGTGCTTTACAATTAATCTCATTTTATTCTTATAACAACCCCAGGAGTCAGGAGCTATTATTATCCTTATTTTAAAGATGAGGAAAGTTGAGATTAAGTGACTTCACCAGGGTCATAAACCTAATAATTTTTTGAGAATGAATTTGAACTTGTCTCCCTAACTTCTGGTCCAGTACTCTAACCACTTTGCTACCTAGCTGCCTCTATAATTAATAGCTATTTGTACCTCTAGATTAGAATAGGTTCATGAAGCTAGAGGTAAGGCAGGCAGATGATACAAAGGTAAAATTGATAGTTTTTGGCAAAAGACTGGATTTGGGGTAAGGGAAATTGAGAAGTTGAAAATGATACCTAATTTGTGTGGCTAGATGATTGGGAAGATGGTGTCCAAGAAGAAGGCACTCAGGATCTGTCATGTCATGAGTTCCCTCAATTGACCCACCTGACCCACCCATAAATTCTATGAATACCATAAGTAGAACAGCATTGGGAAATGTTTGATTATTTCTAATAACAGAGGCTTTGGAGGAAATGGAGTCTATGCATCTGACCCATGTCTAAGAACTCTAGTTAATGATGACTGTAAATGTAGGCCATACATTCTGTGTCCAGCAGCTATCCCCTTCAATTATATTTTTCTTTTCTTTCAAACATCTGTCATGTAATTCTCTCCATCAAGCAAGATTTGAAAAAAGTACACTCCAGAGAAAGAAGAAAAAAGAAATAGTTGACTAAGACTCATTTTTGCCACTTGCAATCATTTCTTTCTTTGGGGGATATTTTTTTTATGCAATATAAGTTATCTGTAAATAAAATTATGCAACATTGTTCATATTTCTACAGTGTTTGTTTTTTTCCATGACAGTTTATCAAAGTAGAAGGTGTCTACAACACAGCTTCCTCATATTTTTCTCTTTGGAATGTAGTCTGATTTACATGTAGTGTCAATGTTGAAGTGAGCAAATATAATAATGATGCACTCTATAATAAGTAGGATCTGTCTTCCAAGAAATAAACTTTTAAAATATTTATTTATCCTTCTGTGGGAAAAGAGAAATATTTATATTTATCCTTTGTAGAACCAGGTTAGAAAGATATATATATATATATATATGTATATATATACATATATGCATATGTGTATATATATGTATATATGCATATGTATATATGTATATATACATACACACACATACACACACACACACATATATATATATATATATATTACAGCATAGAGATGCATTATGTTCTGTCAAATACATTAGACTTAGAAACAGAAAACTTGGTTTCATTTTTGGCTCTGATGCTGGCTATACAACCTTGGTTACATCACTCTTCAACCTCAGTTTTCACATCTATAAAATGGGAATAATATTTTTCCAGTGTTAGATTAAAATTTGATTTCTTATAATAGCCTTGACTTGTACATTTATGATTCATCCACTTGAACAGTGGCAAAAGATTGGATTTGGGATGAGGGAAATTGAGAAGTTGAAAATGATACCTAATTTGTGTGCTAGATGATGTTGGCAAACTTTCCTATCCTATAGTCCATTTGATCTGCCTCTATATCATTTAGCTACATACTAAAAAAAAAGAAAATAGTAATCTAGTTTTTGCCCTTCAAGTGGCAAACTTAAAAAAATACTACAATTCAATTCAGATGAGATATTTAACTATTCAGAATCCTGAGGCTTTTTCTCTGCCACCCTCTTCCTTTTCTCAGTATCTTAGCAGACTTTAATGATTTGGTAGTAAAGTGTACAGGAAGAAGGGATCAGCTTACCTTATTCATTTAATCAGTAATTCTCTTCTGCCAAATGCCTATTTGGAGTCAAATTAAGTCAACAGAACGGAGTGCCCGCATATCTATTATAGGCTCCATATCCTACAGTATCTATTACCCCTTCAAATAACCATCTTCATGATCTTTACTAAGAGCAACCCTAAATATTCTGAGCAAGACACAGAACCTTCCACAAAATAACTTCACCTATGGATCTCATAATTTGTTTTTCTTTTATTTCAGTTAAATACTAACCCCCATGACACTGGGGATTCCAACATATTTGTTCCTTTTTTCTTTTTTAAAATTTTCTTTAATTTATTTACACATTATTCAAATATTCTTGTTTAAGAATAAACATAATACCCCCTCTCCCACAATATTTGTTCCTTTTTTTAAAAAAAGCATTTAACATGAATACCTTTGGAAAATTTGCCAGAAATACTGGCATTCTACAACAGCAATTCAGTTTCTAATTGAAATATTGATCATTCTTATTCTATATTTGTGAACAAAATGAATACCCCAGGGAAATTATATTATCAAGCTTCATTGTGGTATGGAGTTAAACTTCATTTTAACTAAACATTCATTAGATGACTAA
This sequence comes from Macrotis lagotis, assembly GCF_037893015.1. NCBI lineage: Eukaryota > Metazoa > Chordata > Mammalia > Peramelemorphia > Peramelidae > Macrotis > Macrotis lagotis. The sequence goes on from NC_133663.1 coordinate 154,666,341, forward strand.
CATGTTCCAAGCATGGTCTAAGACACTGAAGATATAATGATTAAAAAAATAACATTTCTTTTGTCTTATAGGAACTTACATTGTATTCTAAGTGGCACAGAGTCGACTTAAGAAGACTCAACTTTCTAAGGCAAACCTAGTTATATGACTCTGGCCAAGTCAGTTTAACTCAGTTAAATAAGAATTCACTAATTCAACAGCAATTTGTTAGACATCAACTATGAGGCACTGGAGATACAATGACACAAATGAAACAGTCCTTGCCTTTAAGGAACTTTCATTGTAGCTATACTGGCTTTGTTAGGCTCAGAAAGATCATCATCAGAAGGTTGGCTACCAGATTCTAATGACTTTTTTCCCCAGCTACAATGACAGACAAAAATTGTTTTTTTAAGGAGTAAAGTGGTTTCAGCATGTGGAAGACAGACTTCATATAAGATCAGAATCAGTGATTCTGATTCAAAAGGTACTAAATGAATACAACATTTATCACAAATGCTAATTAGAGGTTTCCTCTGTTCAGCTCCAATAAGTCACACAAACTTCTGAGTGATTCTGTGGGTTATCCAGGCACACAAGGAGCTTCTTTATATTAACTCAGTGTCCCTTTCACAGAGGATAACTACAAGAAACCCATGTGGAGTTAAGTCTAAGATACTGTAATTTTTAAAAAAGTAGGAAATGAAAGCTGACATTTTTCATATCTAGGACAGTTTCCACAGTATGTAAGGAGGGTGAACATGACAAAAAGTTTGTTCAACTAAACTTTGAAAGACATGCATTTTGTGGAAAAAGAGAGAAATCTGGTGCCACTGGGATAAAGGACACAGTGAGATCATTGCAAAGAGCTTTTGGGATCCTCTAAATTTTGGAACTTTGTATCAAAGTCTCAGTCACCTTACCCAAGTTATGGCTGTCTAGTCTATTTCTCCTTTCAACCTTTCAATTGGAGCAGGAAATAGTTCAAGTCCTGTCTTTATAATAGAGAAGAAAGCAAGAAATGCTAAGAGAAAACAGAACAAAAACCAACCTTTACTCTTGAAGTTTATTGGGGGAGGGGGGATAGTTGTTTTCTTTTCTTTATAAAAGTTTCTACTGTAACTAATGATTTTTTTTTACTTTTAAAAAATCCTCAGAAGGGACAGCTAGGTGGCACAGTGGATAGAGTACCAGCCCTGGAGTCAGGAGGACATGAGTTCAAATATGACCTCAGACACTTAATAATTACCTAGCTGTGTGACTTTGGGCAAATAACCCCATTGCCTTAAATAAATAAAATTTAAAAATCCCTTGGACAAAGTCATTTGATAGTTGATACTCCTGTACCATATGCATGTCTCCAACTATTCAGTAGTTTTATTTCCAAAAGAGCTATTGCCCGTCAATTGGGGAATGGCTAAACAAGTTATAGATACTAGGGAATATTATTGCTCTATAAGAAACCGTAAATGCTTGGACTCTAGAGTAGCATGGGATGACTTACAGGATCTGCTACTGAGTGAAAGGAGCAGAACCAAAAGAACAATGTACATATCAACAACATTGTGAGTTGAACAACCTTGATGGAAGCAGCTCCTCTCAGCAGTTCAAAGAGATAGGAGAACTGTAGTAGACTGGCTATGAACAATGTTATCACCATCTAGAGGAAGAAAAACAAAACAAAACACAAAAAAACAAAAAAACAATGCTTCAGAATCTGATGAACACTTTATAAAAATTATCTCTTATGTACCTCTTTCCCTTAATCCTAATTCCTCATACCAAAAATGACTAATCTAAATATGTATGTACAATGTTAACCTGACTGTTTACCACTAAGGGGAGGGAGGTGGGAAGGGAAGGTAGAAGGAAGTATACATGTGCATATGAGTGAAAAATAAATAGTTACTTCTCTTTCTTAATCAAATTAATTTTTTTCAACTGCATGCCAGAATTCATCCTTTTGCAAACTTTTGAGTTCCACATTTTTCTATCATTCTCTCAGGGTAGTGGACAATGTATAATCATGCTAAACATATTTCTACTATTAGTCATGTTGTGACAGAGGTATCAGAACTAAAGGGGAAAATCCATGTGGAGGATATTTTCCATAACAGGTCTCAAGATCGTCCTTGATCAGTGAGAAGAGTTGCTGAGTTACTTGATGCTGAGAGGAATTGCATCCACTATAGTTGATCAACTCACAGCACTGCTGTTAATGCACACAATGTTACTCTCATTCTGCTCACTTCACTCAGCATCAATTCAAGCAAGTGTTTCCAAGTTTATCTAAAGTCTGACTACTCATGATTTCCTATAGACAATAGTGATCCGGAACTTGTTCAGTCATTTTCCCAAATGATAGATATTCCCTCAATTTCCAGTTCTTTGTCACTTCAAAAAGAGCTACTAAAAATACTTTGTACATGTGGGTGTTTGTCCCTATTTTATAATCTCTTTGGGATATAGATCTACTAATGTCATTGTTGGATCAAAGGATATTCACAGTTTTATTGTCCTTTGGGCATAGTTCCAAATTGCTCTCCAGAATGGTTGGATCAGTTCATAACTCTACCAACAATCCATTAATGTCCCAGTTTTTCCATATCCTCTCCAAAACAGATTGGTTACCTTTTTTGTCAGTTTAGCTAATCTGATAGGTGAGTGAGAATCTTGGTGCTGTTTAAATTTTTATTTCTTTACTCAATAATGATTTGGAGCAGTTTTGCATATGACTATAGATAGCTTTAATTTCTTTATCTAAAAACTGCCTGTTCATATTTTTTGACCATTTATCAATTGAAGAATGATTATAGTCTTATAAATTTGACTCAACTCTATTTTAGGAATGAGTCCTTTATTAGAAAGACTAGTTGTGAAAATTGTTTCCCAGTCTTCTGCTTTTCTTTTAATCTTGGTTACATTAGTTTATTTATGCAAAACCTTTTTAATGTAGTCAAAATTGTCCTTTTTTGCTATTTGTAATGTTCTCTATCCTTTTGGTCATAAACTCCTCTCCTCTCCATAGTTCTAACAGAGAAACGATTTCTTGTTCTCAATAGCTACTACTCTTTAACAATTTTTTTTGTGAATCTACAATGATGATGACACTCCCTCTAAGTTTTTTATTTAACAAACTTCTTTTCCTATGAAGCCATCCTAAGAGGAAAGAGAGATGAAGTATAGATAAATGAGAGTTACATGCTATCCAAACACTTCATCCAAACCAACTGCTTCAGCTTGCCTATCACTAGACTTAGAGTAGAAATGTTAACAAGTAGCAAAATGGACTAGAGTTCTTTTGTCCCCCCTGCTTATGGAGAAGTGAGATAATCTGAATCTAGTCATTCATAGAGAAAAAAGGAAAGAAACCAAATAGTTTACCATCACAATGCTACTAAATTTTTACCATGCTTACCAGTGTTTATCATGCTTACCATGTTTATCATGGCTAAAAGCATTGAGTACCCTCAAGTTTAGGAAAGGGTTTTTTGTTTGTTGTTTTAAGAAAAGAGAGACTTTAGGAGAATCAAACAAATAAAAAATCAGAAGTCTTAGAAATATAAAGTTTAAAGAAACCTTGAAAAATGAGATCAGAAACAGGAAAGCCAATGGATGACAAGATGCATAAAAAATGCTAAACATGGTGTTCCATTCTTTCAGGCTAAGGCTAGATATGGAAATTCAATAATGATGATGAAAGATGTAAGGGCAAAAGTTAGACTCATAATTCTCATTTCTGGTTACTGAGGTCCAATTTCATAAATGATTGGACACATGTGAGGAAAAATTACTGTCTTGTCTCACTGTTGTAGATTTGCTTATAATATTGATTGTATTTGCCTTATTTGTGCAAAACCTTTTTAATTTAATGTAGTCGAAATTATCCATTTTGCAATTTATAATGTTCTCTATATCTTATTTGGTCATAAACTCCCCTCTTCATAGATCTGACAGATAGGCTCTTCCTTGTTCTCAATAGATGAGTGAAGACAGGTACAAAAACATAAATGAAAATAGAAAACAAGTTTTGCTGAGACATTTCTCTATTAACCTGGTTTTCTGAACTGTCATTCATTAACCCAGGACTATATGAAAAAAATAAGCTCTATGATGATGATGGACACAAAATTTTTATTTGTATTAAATTAAATTAAAATTATACTGGTATTCTATATTATTGCTCAGGAGATCTTAAGGGAGAGATATATTTCCCATTTATTTTGATTATATAGCAATGTAAATGCTGATTCCTTAGATCATGCTGCCATCTAGAGACTAAAAAAGATATTTTGCAAGCTACATCATGATACAATATAAAATTAGGAGGGTAGTTTTCAAGAAAAAAGTATATCTCTGTGATTCTCATTTTAAATAAGGGAATGAATTTATATGTTGAAATCAGATTTGGAAATGCACATATGCTGCAGCTGCCTTTCATACTGTGTCATATAATTTAACAGGTGTTACTGTTTGTCTAATAAGTGTAGCATAATAATTCTAATAATTGAGCTATTTCCCACAGAGGAGAGCTATTCCCAAGAGATTTTACAAGTAGTCTGTGATGTCACTCTTCTAATTATTTGGTCAGAAACCTTCTCAGGTCAACTTTACATTATTAATAAGCCAAGAGACACAACCAGCTCTTAGCAAAGATTTGAGAGAGGGGAATGATTGGAGGGTGACTAAAGTGCCATAGCAAAATCAATAGTATAAAATATACCCTCCCATAAATCTGAAGTATGTTCTCCTACAAAAATATAGTGTTCGTGGGAAGATTGGATGCCAACTTAGAGTACGATGTTGGTGAGTCATATTTGTAGGACAGGCATGTGATGCAGTGGAGAAAGCATAGGACTTAAAGTCAGAAAGACCTGAGTTCAAATTCTGTGACAGTTATTTTGTGACCCTAGTCAAGTCATTTAACCCTTTTCAGTCTTGGTTTACTCATCTGAAAAATGGGATAACACTAAGACCTATGTCCTAGGGTTGTTGCCTGGATCAACTTAACTCACAAACATAAAATGCTTTGATAACCTTAAAACACTACATAGTTGCTGCTATTAAATGACAACAGTTACTCACAACTCCCATTCTGCCCAAGCATGTCCACCCCCACCCAGGCCCCAGCCTGCTTGGTGCTTTGTGATTGTTGTTGCTGTTGCTCCTCCTCCTCCTCCTCCTCTTCCTCCACCTGCTTCTCCTCTTCCTCTCTCTTCCAGGTTAGGTGTCTGGAGGATGACTGCTACATAGGGAATAAAAGAGCATATACTTTTTCCTCACACTTTAACCCATGAGTTACCATTGATATGCTACTCATAACAATCTACCTGTAGACACGCTTAGTTCTTTGCAGACCCTTACTAAAATTGCATGGAAAAAAACAACACAAATATTTCCCTCAACCTCCTATAAACCATTATTTATAGGAAGAGTCAGTACAAACTTAAGAATATAATGGCAGTGAAGTAAGATACAAGTCAGATACGTAGGTGGCAAGGATAGACTCTCAAACTCTTTGCTCTCTTTGTATAGTCTTTGCCATCTTACTTTATGTATAATGTTGCAGCTGATGGTATTGATCATAGTACTTTCTCCTCTCTGCTGCCAGGGATCTATTCTTTGAATTTACTTCCTCCTTCAAGTGATTATCACTTTGTATCTTTTTATTTGGAATATGTGTTTCTGCTCCTTTACAGGGTCTCCTACTGCTCAAGAAGTTGGCTTTCCATGTTACACTGTCAATGGGAAAGGAAGAACTTGGAGCATTGTTGTTGTTGTTCTATTTCCTTCCTTCCTTCCTTCCTTCCTTCCTTCCTTCCTTCCTTCCTTCCTTCCTTCCTTCCTTTCTTCCTTCCTCCCTTCGTTCCTTCCTTCCTTCCTCTTCCTCCTCCATCTTCTTTCTTCTTCCTTCCTCTTCTTCCTTCTTCCTTCTCCTTCCTTCTTATCTTCTTCTTCTTCTTCTTCTTCTTCTTCTTCTTCTTCTTCTTCTTCTTCTTCTTCCTCCTCCTCCTCCTCCTCCTTTTCTTTCCCTACTTCTTCTCCTACTTCTACTTCTACCTCTACTTCTTCTGTGCAGGCACTGGCACTGTCCTAAAGCATTCAGGATACAAAGCAAGGCAAAATGAACAAAAACAAAAAAGCAGTCCCTTTTGTTCAGTCAATCTAGTTCCCTTTTAAATTCATCAGAAACAAGGTATTTATACTTCATGAAGTGTAAAGTTATAAATTAGCTTAATACCTTGTGGTAAGATTTAGGCCTTTATGGACTAGGGGTTGTTTAAATATCAGTACTCCTTTACAAATATGCATGATAAAATTATGGATTTTTAGTGTAATAGTGATAAGATCCCTGAAGTATAGTAGTTAAAGCACTAATTTTTTAAAATTCTACTTCTTTTTTTAAAATTCTGCTTCTAATCAGAAATTGGTGATGTTGGTAATATCCTTTACATAAAGTTTTAAAATGCTATATATATATATATATATATATATATATATATACATATAATTTGATTCTCATAATAGACCTGTGAGGTGATATTACTATTGCCAATTTTATAAAGAAGGAAACTGAGCCACAGAGATTGTCCAGGGCATCTAAGACACATATCTTCCTGGCTTCAAGTTTATTACTCTACCACAATCTTGCTGACTCTTCCTAAATTTGTGAGGCTCACTTTCCCCATTTATAAGAACAGATTGGTTTCAATGATCTTGTTTCCTTCTAGGTCTAAATCATATGACTTTGAGAGATAAGAAGGAAATCTACTAATGAAGGGGGTAAGATTTTATGTCTCCAAGGAAGGACTAGTCTGCATAGTATTGCTGCACTAATATTCCTAGGTATGACCCTGGCAGAAATAGGGGTAAAGTTCCTTTTATAGGCATCCGGAATAACTTTCTTCTACTTCTTGGCTACAGTCTTTTTTGCTTTGTGTTTCTTTCTTGTGAGATCATGCTCCAAGTCCAGACATGCTGATCAGTTCAGACAAACTGAAGTTGTGGAGAAACATCTATAGCCCTCTTTTATATGTGAATCACCATCATCACAGAAATACATCTTCATTTTCACCCATTACCTATAAACAAAAAGTACTTACTTCTGTAACTGCAGCCATGAGGCAAAAATATGTGCTGCTAAGCTATATACAATCTAACCAGGAAAGAAAACAGAAAGTGTAAATAAAAAATAAATAGCAATGCAAGATTCATATGCTAAAGGCTGAACAAGTAGCCTAGAATGTATATGAAAGTAAATGTCTATACCACTTTAATAGTTCAAAGGAAAGCATTTGGGACTGAAAGCCTTGAAGATAGTATAGCATTTAAATTCATGAAGAGAAGAGGGGAAGAGATGTTGTTCCAAGAAAAAGATTGGTACAGGGTTCAGAATAATCAGGACATGTTTGGGGGAACAATGAGTAAACCAGTCTGATAGGCACAGAAGGGTCAAGTTTCACATTAAGGAAAGGTAGGTTTGAAGAAATAGCTTGGGGCTAGAATTTAAGGCCTTAAGTACCAGACTAAGAGGTTCAGAGTTTATTCTCCATAGGCAATAGACAATCATTAAAAGGTATTTGAGAAAGGAAGTAATAAGTGAAAAGCAGGATTTTAGCGGATTTAGGAAGTGACAGCAGTGTGTGGTTTTCATTGTAGTAGAAGGAAGATTCACAGGGAAGTCAGGAAACTAATAGGTTGGAAGTTCACATGTGAAGTTAAAAGCTAGTGCCTAATATATGCAAGGCATTGATTCCAAAAAAGGCAATGAGCAATTTTCTCCTCTTTCACAGTTTTTATATGAACCAGGATTACCAAATGATGGATCAGAAAAATTGAGTTTAAGATAATTCACACCCTAGTGATTATTGATAATTATTACACTGATTTTCCAATGTGATTCAATGCCAAATATTATTAAATTACATTAACCACAAAATATCTAAATACTGCATTAAGATATGCTACCTACAAAAGTATTTTACATGTGCATTTGACATTAATAAAAAAGGAAATAGTGTTCCTTTCAGCCAGCACATATACTAAAAAAGGAAATGTATAAATTCTGAACCTTTGGATCTATAAACTGCTACAGTTTCTGTAAATTCCCTATGCCAGAAGACTTCTTTTAAGTCTTTTTCTATTACATGGACACCAATAATAATAATAATAATAGTTCATTTGTTATCCCTCAGTCTCATTTCATGAATTCCTTCTTTTAATTATGTGTTTATTTCATGATCTCCTTTAAGTCCATTTTTGCACATAGTCATCACTAAAAAGGCCTTTTGGTCTATTTGTATTCACCAATGGTCTTCTTTATGTTCCAATGAGTAATGACATCCTTGTTTTTTGTTTGTTTGTTTTTTGAGATAGGTGTATTTGAAGATTTGTAAACATACCTTTGTGGGAGGGGAGAGTATTTGTATTTAAAAGTTGTTGTTTGGGGCAGCTAGGTGTCACAGTGGACCGGCCCTGGAGTCAGGAGTACCTGGGTTCAAATCCAATCTTTAATAATTACCTAGCTGTGTGGCCTTGGGCAAGCCACTTAACCCCATTTGCCTTGCAAAAACCTAAAAAAAAAAAAAAAAAAACAAAATAAAAGTTGTGTTGCTTTTTATCAATGTTTTTGCCCTGGAAAATTTTGTGAGACTACAATGTAATTGCCTAATAAACTATGTGATTGCCTATTTTATTCTTCATCTTCAAGTCTAGACCTAAGCCATCATCCATCTGAGCTCCTTCTAGGAACATTTCCTGATGTAAAAACTCAATTGCATGTAGACAAGACTCTAGACAAGAGGTACTTTTCTCATTTTTTTCCACCAAGGACACTTTCTATTAGTGTATTGGTTATTCTCATAAAGATTAGATAAAAGCCAAAGGTGATTTTCCTCTTGGATATATAGTCAAAGTATTAAAAAATGCATTTTGAAATGAAGAGTTTTAAAATGTCAACACCATATCAATCATTTACAATACAGAAATGAAAACTAAAATAACTTTGATGTTTTAGCCCATACTTATCAATTTGACAACGATGATAAAAAATAGAAATAATCAAAGTTAGAAGGACTGTTGGGAAACAGGTATACTAATGTACCAGTGATAAAGGTAGGAATTGATCTAACATCTGGAAAACAATTTAGAATTATACAATAAAAGTTGTTGAACAGTTCGTGACCTTTGAACCAATAAATTAAAGAGAACCAAGAGACAAAGGCAGCAATAATGCAAACAAAAAACACTGAAGGGAAGAATAAGTCTGGGTAATAATTATGACCCATTTTCATTATGGTGAAACATGCCTCTCTAATTTTAGTAGGTATACCCTACTGATGTGGAATATTGCATGGTATATTAGACTTAATCACAGTGTCAATTGGTTTTGCTTAACTGTTTTCCTTTGTTAGGACAGGGCCCAACAGTGGAGGGATAAATAGTGAAAAGGAATATTCAGAAATGATGCAAAATTAAAAAGATATGATTATAACTTTATCAATCAACAGATATTTGCCAAAGATCTACTATTTTCACAGACCATCTGGTAACACTAAGGATACAAGGATAAAAACTTAATTATATGTGCTTGCTTCCCCAATGAGAATATAAGTTTCTTGTGAGCAGAGATAATTTAAACATATTCATATGTATATGAAAAACATAGTCATATATATATATATGAATGATAAATACCTGTCTTTCATATATACTCACAATGAGACAATATAGATACATATGTGTGTGTATGTATAGGGATAGACATATATTTAATGACCACTTCCATGAGTTTGTTTGTAATAAAGAATTAAATTAAACATGGTGTTAACCTCCAGAGTTTGTCCTAATAAGGGACAAACATTAGTCTCCAGAGTTCGGTCTCAAGAAAGAACAAACAGAATTGGGTTAAGCATATATGTTTATTGAATTTTTCTAAGCTTGCTGACTATGCTTTGGGGGCCCAGCTGGAAAACCAGATCCCATAATGAAGTTTTAAAGAGGAATTTTTATACAATTTGAGAAGGTAGGATCTGAAAAGGCTGCTTTTAGTTTGTCCTTCAAGGGAGCAATCCTCAACTCAGGATGGAGCTAGATCTCAGACATTCCTATTAGGACAAATGTCCCCTCTCAACTCAGGATCTTTGTGTCTAATTGGTTATACTAAAAACCTCCAAAAAGCATGTGAATCTTCCCTCTCCCAGGATGTCGGTGCCATCCAGTGACTATTGATACAATGGAGAAATTCATGTTTGTTATTGAAGAGAGAAAAGGAGATAAAATTTGTATTTGTTTTTAGGTGAAATCAACAAAACAATGCAAATCATTTACACATATGTTTTCATACAAATTAATTGTGTACATTTACATATGGGGATATTTACACATATATCTTCATGTACATGGCTATATTTGTAATTATAAATAACATTCACATATATGTATACATTTATATTCATATAGTACAATTATAAAATTAATAAATAAAAATTGATATGAAATAGTTAAATTCAATGTGATTTCAGTAGCAAGGCACTAGCAATTAAGGGAATCAGAAAAGCTTTTATGGAGATGAAGATGGTGTTTGAGCTGTGTCTTAAATGAAGCGAGGGATTCTATGAAGTAGAGAGAAGGAGGGAGTACATTCAGGTAAGTGGGATAGTCAAAAAAGTCAATGAGATAAAAGAAAAGAATAACTTGTGTGAGAAATAGATATTACATAAACTTGATTGGAGCAGCTATGAGATGCAGTGGAGAGAGTTCTGGACCTGGAATCAGGAAAATCTGAATTCAAATCCTTCCTCAGACACTTATTAGCTGTGTAATCTTAGGGAAGTCACTTAACCACTAACTGCCTTAGTTTCCTCAACCATAAAACAAGGATAACACTATCACCTCCTGTTGTGAGGATCAAATGAGATAATATTTGTAAAGTACAGTACCTAGCATATAGTAGATACACTCTAAAGGCTTATTTCTTTCCTTTTCTCTAAAAGATTTGGAGAAAGGAGACAATTTAGGAGTCTAGTGCCATAATATAATAAGATGTAATGATGGCCTGAACTAGTATATTAATTGTGTGAGTGGAGAATAGAGGTAGGCTGCAAGAAATGTGAAGCTAAAAAATGGCAAGATTGGCAATTGATTGAACATAGCTAGATGGCCAAGTGGTTAGAATTATGAACCTAAAGATGAGAAGTCCTAAACTCAAATCAAGTCTTGCTTCATTTAACTAGATGTGTGGCCCTGTGCCAGTCATTTACCTCTGTTGATCTTACTTTTTTCCATCTATAAAATGATAATAATAATAATAATAGTAATAATAATAATAATACCTATTTCCCAGGGTGGTTATGAGGATCATATAATATTAATAAGTGCTTATCACAGAGCCTGGTTTATAGTGAGAGCTATATAAATGATAGATATTATTATATGGAATGAGGAAATGTGAGAAGTTTCATATTAACATGAAAGACTGGAATGATATTGTTACTTGCAATAGAAATAATGAGGTTGGGATGACAGGCAGATTTAGGGGAAGAACTAATGAGTTAAGTTTTGGACTTATTGAGTTTGGGATGTTTCAAAGGCATATAGTTTGATATACCCAATAGATAAGTCATGATGCACGACTTTATCTCAGAGGATAGACTGAGGATGGATACTTAAAACTGGGATCATCTGCATAGAGATAATAGTTAAACTCATCAGAGCCAATGAGATGAAGAATGGGTGTCCACCTTTTGATTTCTCATGTGAAAAGCATGTGTTTTGATACATAAGGTAGACATGTCCAAACTATTTGTAAAACTACATTCAATTATTTTCTTTCTCCCAAGGGATTGTTAAATATAGCACATACTTTGTAATTTGAATTGTGATTATTTCTTGAAAATAGTAAAATCATTCTATGTATGATCCTAAAATTTTTAGCTCTGGTAAACCAAAATCTGCTACAAATGTACAAAAGTTTAGCTAACACTAGGCAGATAGGAGGCACAGTGAATAGTGTGCTTGCCCTGGAGTATGAGAATCTGAATTCAAATGTGACATCAAACACTTCCTAACTGTGTGACCACAGACAAGTCATCTAGCTTTGTTTGCCTCAGTTACTCATCTATAAAATAAGATGGAGAAGGAAATGATGAAACACTCCAATATCTTTGCCATGAAAACCCTAAATGGGGTCAGGAAGAATTGGACACAATTAAAACGACTGAATAGTAGCATGTCAACAATTAAAATATAATCAAATCTAAATAATCAAACAACTAATAAAAAAAAGTTTCTGTCTTTAAAGTGTAAAACCAACTTTGGAGTACAAAGAAACAGGTATATGGTTTAGAGTTTATTGATGTCCTATCAATAAACTTTAAGGGTTAATAATATTACCAGTTTTTTCATCTTTTTACATCTTCCCTCCTGTTAGTTTCTATTACAATTCCTCAATGCTTTCAATATGGCAATACCTCAAGGAATGAATTACAGAAACTGATGCTGAGCTAAGGGAGCAGAATCAAGAGAACATTGATTGTACACATTAACAACAATATTGTGGCCCTTTCCGCACTGCCCAGAAGAGGGGTCCATACAGCGTTGTTCATGGTTTCCGTCGTAACTTGCAAGGGAAACTTTCACAATGTCCGGAACCCTGGATGTCTTGCAGATGAAGGAGGAGGATGTCCTCAAATTCCTCGCTGCAAGGCACCCATTTGGATGACACCAATTTGGACTTCCAGATGGAACAGTATATCTACAAAAGGAAGAGTGACGGCATCTATATCATTAATTTGAAGAGAACTTGGGAAAAGCTTCTTCTGGCAGCTCGTGCCATTGTTGCCATTGAAAATCCAGCTGATGTTAGTGTCATCTCATCTAGGAACACTGGCCAGAGAGCTGTTCTGAAATTTGCTGCTGCCACTGGCACCACACCTATTGCTGAATGCTTTACCCTGGGCACCTTCACTAACCAAATCCAGGCAGCTTTCAGGGAGCCTCACCTCTTGGTGGTCACTGATCCTCGTGCAGATCATCAGCCTTTAGCTGAAGCATCATATGTTAACCTTCCAACCATTGTAGTGTGCAACACAGACTCCCCACTTCGCTATGTGGACATTGCCATTCCATGTAACAACAAGGGAGCTCACTCAGTGGGTCTGATGTGGTGGATGCTGGCCCGAGAAGTCCTGCAGATTCATGGTACCATCTCCTGTGAGCACCCATGGGAGGTCATGCCTGATCTTTACTTCCACAGAGATCCAGAGGAGATTGAAAAGGAAGAGCAGGCCGCAGCTGAGAAGGCAGTGACAAAGGAGGAATTTCAGGGTGAATGGACTGAACCTGCCCCAGAATTCACTGCTGCTCAGCCAGAAGTGGCTGATTGGTCTGAGGGCATCCAGGTGCCTTCTGTTCCCATTCAGCAGTTCCCTACTGAAGATTGGAGTGCTCAGCCGGCTACTGAGGACTGGTCTGCAGCTCCTACTGCTCAGGCCACTGAATGGGTAGGAACTCCCACAGAGTGGTCCTAAGTTTTACCCAGATGCTCTAATAGTGTTGGAAAAATGCAGATGGAAATTAAACACTGGTTTCTTAAAAAAAAAAAAGCACAACATTGTGAGTTGACCATCTTGATGGATGCAGCTCCTCTCAGCAGTCCAAAGAGCTAGGACAACACTAGGAGATCTGTTATGGACAATGCATTCCTTATCCAAAGGAAGAAAAACAAAACAAAGTAAAACCAAAAAAACCCTACAGATGCTAAAAGAACACTACATTCACATTTTACAAAATTTTTCATATGTATTTCTTTCCTATTTCATGATTTTCTTTTTTTTCCCCTTAATCCTAAATCCTCCTACTAAAAATGACTAATCTGTAAACATGTAAAACACAAATGTGTTTGCACAATATTCACCTGTCTATTTGCTGCTGAGGGGAGGGGAGTAGGAAGGGAGGGTGAAAGGAAATTATATAACTTGAAAATATGCATATGTATGTAGATGAAGGTTGAAAAATTTTCATAACATGATTAGAAAAATAAAATATAATATCAATTAAAAAATATGGTAATCTCCAATAGAATTTCTAGTCTCTCTTCCAAACTTAAGCGCTATTTTAACTTCTCTTCTTTATCAGAAGTTTTAGGGTACAGGTATGGAATGGTTCCTTTGCAATTGACACTGAAAACAGATTGTTATCATACTGTGACACAATTGTCCATCTTTTTATTTGTTTTCTACCTACTAATTTCTTTTGTCAGTGCTTTGAGTATGATGTGACTCAACTGGATCTCATATCACCCTTTAGAGATGTACTATCAATTCCATCATTTTTTGCTGTTTTATCAGGCTACTTGCTCACACTTTTCCACTATCTTTTTCCAAAATATATAGGAAATAAATTTATATTGCAAACTGGAGTCGCTTGTCATTTTTTTGTCTTTCCATAGGGCAAGGAGATTGTGTTTCCTAACTAAAAACAAATTTCTGGTTTTTTTGGTCCTTGTGGTGATTGGTTTCCCTTGACTAAATGCCTATAGGTATTGCTGATTATCAAAGTCTAAATATATTTTATTTTTTCTATTTATCATTTATTATTAGGAATTATTTATAATTCATAAAAAATTTTATTCAAATTATTAAATTAATTTAATTTCAATTTATCTAGATTATTTTATTTAATTAATTTAAATTATAGAAATAACCTATTTCATATTATTATTATTGTTGTGGAAAGCTCATTTGAATTGATTAGTTCAAAACTTGTAATTGCATTGTCCTCTCATCATTTGCCTTTATTCCTAATTTGAAATTGATTTGACTGTAGCCAACTCTCAGATTACACATAGACTACTGATTCTCATACAATTTCCACATTGATAATTAATCATTTCCTATCAAGAAATGTCAAATTATACTTTAAATTTTATTCAATTTTTATCAAGTTCAATACTTTCTTCTGAAAGTAAGTTTTCCCTATATGTCTAGATAGGTAGATAGATAGATAGATAGATAGATAGATAGATAGACAGACAGATAGATATAAAAGCCTTCTAAGTCTTTTTCTTCTTAAATCTGGAACCCTATTTTCCTACTTTTTGTGGGGCTATGGAGTTAAGTGACTTGTTCAGTTAGTAAGTATCCAAGTAAATGAGTCAGGATTTGAACTCACTCCTGAATCCAGGGCCAGTGCTCTATTCACTTCACCACCTAGCTGCCCCTTCCCATATGCTTTTTGTTATCATTCCTTTTGCTCAGTTTTGTTCTTAATTCCTCAGATATCAAAGTATTAGGAAGATTTTTGTCAAGTTGTTGAATTTGTACAAAAATTTGCTACATAAACTGCAATTGCCTTCTTACTGATTTTTTGGTTTATTCTGAGCACTATATACTCTCTTCACGAGTACTGGAAGGTGCAATGACCAAGAGTTGGACAACCTGATATATCTTGCAATCTTTGAGTGGGAAAAATGAAACCAATTCTGCTAGTTCCTTTGTTTGTTCCTCCAAAGAGAGTGCATGAGCAAGACTTCTATTTTGCAACAACTTTGTCTTCTGGTTTCATTTATTGTGAAAATGTCAATGCAATTTCCAGGCTTTCAATATTTATAAGGCTACATCTATGTATTCAATATATACAAGGATATAAATTCTTGCTTCTGTATAAAGGAATTAACCAAGATTTTTGTTTTGTTTTGTTTTTGTTTATTTGTTTTTTTTTTAAAGTTTTTGCAAGGCAATGGGGTTAAGTGGCCTGCCCATGGTCACACAGCTAGGTAATTGTTAAGTGTCTGAGGCCAAATTTGAACTTAGGAACTCCTGACTCCTTGACTGGTGCTCTATCTACTGTACCACCTAGCCACCCCCTAACCAAGTTTTTTTTACAAGATTTTATTTATTTTGAGTTTTACAATTTTCCCCCCATTCTTGCTTTCCTCCCCCCACCCCCAAAGAAGGCATTCTGTTAGTCTTAACATTGTTTCCATGGCATACATTGATCTTAGTTGAATGTTATGAGAAATCATATCCTCAAAGAGGAAAAATAGAGTATAAGATTGCAAAATTACACAATAAGTTTTTTTTTCCTAATTTGAAAAATTTGTCTTTGTTCAAACTCCACAGTTTTTACTCTGGATACAGATGGTATTCTCCATTGCAGACAGCCCAAAATTGTCACTGTTTGTTGCACTGAAGGAATAAGCAAGTCCATCAAGGTTGATCATCACCCCCATGTTGCTGTTAGGGTGTACAATGTTTTCTGGTTCTGCTCATCTCACTCAGCATCAGTTCATGCAAATCCCTCCAGGCTTCCCTGAATTCCCATCCCTTCTGGTTTCTAATAGAACAATAGTGTTCCATGACATACATATACCACAGTTTGCTAAGCCATTCCCCAATTGAAGGACATTTACTTGATTTCTTTGCCACCACAAACAGGGTTGCTATGAATATATATTTCTATTTGTACAAGTGATGTTTTTACCCTTCTTCATCTTCTCTTCAGGGTATAGACACAGTAGTGGTATTGCTGGATCAAAGGGTATGCGCATTTTTGTTGCCCTTTTGGCAGTTTCAGACTGCGCTCCAGAAAGGTTGGATGAGTTCACAGCTCCACTTCAATTTTGCAATAACTTTGTCTTCTGGTTTCATTTATTGTGAGAATGTCAATACAATTTGGAATTAACAAAGTGGAATTAACCAAGTTTTACCAACAAAAGTTAAATAAATAAAAATAAAAAATAAATTTTAAAAATTTAAATAGAACAATAATATTTTAGTACAATTCTCCTTTTGAAAACTTATATTGCACACCTGCCAGATCTGTAAGAATAAAGTAATTTATGTAATAATATAGGATTATAGGATCATGAATCTCAAACTGGAACTACATTCAAATGATATAATCTAAACTATTATTTTACATTAGAAGAAACTGAGGCCAAGAACTATCCAAATTTATAGTTTCAGATGTAAGATATGAGGGAGATAAATTTCCTCTCCTTGTAAACCTGTTTAGTTCCTTCAGATTTACAATGATCCACCCTTCTACTACACCCTACAAAATGGAAAGCATATCTGTTCTTTATTTTACTCTTAGAAAGGCTTGATCAGCCATAAGATATGAAAATTATTTAATTATACATAGTCAAAATATACTATATATTGCCTGCAAGAATTTTTTCCTTCTCAATTAGAATTGGGAAGGAAGAGACAAAACTCTCACTCTTTGCAGATGAATGATGGCATACCTAAAGAAAACCAAGAAATCATCCAAAAAATTACAGGAAAAAATAGCAGTTTTAGCAAAGTTACAGGATATAAAATAAATCCTCAAAAATCCTCAACTTTTTCTATTATATGACTAGCAAGATACAGCAGGGAGAGCTAGAAAGAGAAATCTCATTCAAAGTAACCTCTGACAATAGAAAATACCTGGGAGTCTATTTGCCAAGACAGACTCAGAAACTTTTCGAACACAAGTACAAAACACTTCTCACACAAATTAAATCAGATTTAAATAACTGGGCAAACATCAACTCATGGATAGGTCAAGCTAATATAATAAAAGTAACAATTCTACCAAAACTAAACTAAACTACCTGTTTAGTGCCCTACCTATCAAAATTCCAAAAAATTACTTTGAGTTAGAGAAAGTTGTAAATAAATTCATATGGAGAAATAAAAAGGCAAGAATTTCCAGGGATTCAATGAAAAAAGTGCAAAAGAAGGTGGCTTAGCCCTACCTGGTCTAAAACTGTATTATAAAGCACGTCATCAAAACTGTTTGGTATTGTCTAAGAAATAGAATGGTGGACCAGTAGAATAGACTAGGTGAAATAGCAAGAAATGATTATAGTAATCTGCTGTTTGATAAACCCAAAGAGTTCAGCTATTGGAATAAAAACTCTCTCTTCAATAAAGACTGCTGGGAAAATTGGAAGTCAGTATGGAAGAAACTTAGATTAGACCAACACCTCACACCCTATACCAAGATAAGATCCAAATGGATACAGGATTTAGATATTAAAAAAAAACAGTATTATAAGCAAACTAGAAGATCAAGGAGTAGTTTACCTGTCAGATCTATGAACAGGGAAGCATTTTATGACTAAGAAAGAGATAGAGAACATCACTAGAAACAAATTAGATAATTTTGATTACATTAAATTAAAAGGCTTTTGCACAGACAAAACCACTGTAACCAAGATCAAAAGAAATGTAGTAAACTAGGAAACAATCTTTACAACTAATGTTTCTGACAAAGGACTCATTTCTAAAAATATACAGACAACTGAGTCAAATTTTAAAAGAACCATTCCCCAGTTGACAAATGGTCAAAGGATATGCAAAGACAATTTACAGATGAGGAGATCAAAGCAATCCATAGAAATATGAAAAATTGCTCTAAATCTTCACTTATTAGAGAAATGCAAATTGAAGGCCAATATGACCAGAAAGGACAATGATCATTGTTGGAAGGGCTGTGGGAAATCTGGGACACTATTACATTGTTGGTGGAACTGTGAACTCATCCAACCTTTCTGGAGAGCAATTTGGAATTATGCCCAAGGACAACAAAAATGTGCATACCCTTTGATCCAGCAATAATACCCTGAAGAGATGATGAAAAGGGGTAAAAACATGAGTTGTACAAAAATATCCATAGCAGCCCTGTTTGTGGTGGCAAAGAATTGGAAATCAAGTAAATGTCCTTCAATTGGGGAATGGTTTAATAAACTGTGGTATATGTGTGTCATGAAACACTAATGTTCTATTAGAAACCAGGAGGTATGGGAATTCAGGGAAGCTTGGAGGGATTTGCATGAACTGATGCTGAACAAGATGAGCAGAACCAGAAAAACATTGTACACCCTAACAGCAACGTGGGGGCGATGATCAACTTTGATGGACTCGCTCATTCCATCAGTGCAACAATCAGGGACAATTTGGGGCTATCTGCAATGGAGAATACCATCTATATCCAGAGAAAGAACTGTGGAGTTTGAACAAAGACCAAGGACTATTCCCTTTAATTTAGGGAAAGAAACTGATATCTTATTGACTGATCTTGCTATCTCTTATACTCTATGTTTCTTCCTTAAGGATATGATTATCTCTATCAGCACATTCAATTTGGATCAAAGTATACCATGGAAACAATGTAAAGACTGGAAAATTTCCTTTTGTGGGGATTGGGGGGAGGGAAATAAGATTAGGGGGAAAATAAAATCTTTATAATTCAAAAAATAAAGAATATTATTTAAGTAAAAAATTTAAAAATTAAAAACTAAAAAAAATTTTAAAAAGATTTTATTTTCCTTCTCAAGGGGATTTTTTTAATCTCATGGTTATCTTTATGGATTATATAAGGTCTCCTTATATATCATCCGAACAAAATGCTACCCTGCACCAAGCAGAGTATGTAAGTTACATGATGATGTGAAATAAGAACTTCATCAGCCAAAACAGTTGGCAGTGAAGACAAAATGACCTTACTTGAATGCAATATTGATGCTGTGAATATACTCCAAAGCAGATCACAACTCATCATGCTTCCCCATCCTCTATAACTCATCCATGTCCTTTCATTTATCCTTTTCAAAATATATAGACTCCTTCCTTCTTCCTATAGATTTCTTAACATCATGTAAGAAAGCCATGGAGCATGTAACTCTTATGACCAGTTATCATTTTTCCACTCATATATTTCTTTAATGACATATTTAATACCATGTCTGAAAAATTATTTTTTTAATGTGTTATTATTTGCTCAAGCTTATCACATGCTTCTACACTGCCATTTTAAAAATAGAACTTAATAAATTTTTCAATTTTAATTTTTTTTGAAGACCTTTATATTCTGATTTGCAGCCATGTCACTGGAAGAATGCTATTGTTTAAAAAAAATTACCTTTGTTTCAGGAAGAAGTTGAGATCATTAAAAAGCAATATTTCTTTTTTTTAAGGGTTTTTTTTGCAAGGCATTGGGGTTAAGTGGCTTGCCCAAGACCACACAGCTAAGTAATTATTAAGTGTCTGAGTCCAGATTTGAACTCAGGTATTCCTGACTCCAGGGCTGGTGCTTTATCCACTGCACCACCTAGCTGCCCCAAAAAGCAATATTTCTTAAAGACAATATAGTGCAATTTTTTCTGTTCAACTCTGGACTCCACTCATTGTCTATTTGCATATCTTGTCTATATATAAAATATTATTTTAATAATATAATGCATAATAAAATATACATATATTTATATGAGCAATAAACCATAAAAATTGAAGTTAATTGACTCCTAAACAGATTTGATTTCACACACCTCTCATTTAATTCATCTTTCCTTCCTTCAGAACTGGTTTTTATTATCTGGAATTCAAGTCCACTACTTTATCCCATTGACAAAAACTTGATTTGTTTGGTCTGTGAACATAATTGCACTCCATTGTTCAGGTCCTTGTTGAAATGAACTGCTTCTCTGGTTTTCACATCACAGGAGAGGCACATAAAATACACCTCAAATACTACCTTTAGTCTACTTTTCTATTTTAATTTATACATTTTCAAATCTCTAAAATTAAGATTCAAAGATTCAACTACTCTGTAACTTTATTGGACAAAAATACACAGAATATAATATGTAGATATGTATATGTAGCCATTTTTTTTAAATGGCTAAGAGTAAATATTCTTTTTACAATGAAAGGTTTATCTTTTTGGCTGATATCCAGGATAATATGATCATAGATATTTTACAAAGTAAAACTTTCACTAAAGTCCTATTCTGATGCTGCCCAGCATGGATTTTTTGACTTCTATGCTAGCAGAAATTATATAAGCTTTGACAAGTCATAACAAATGGGAAAAGGCTTAGAGTATGGAACTAGTGACAAATTGTGTGTCTGTCATTTGAGCACTGAACTTGATTGATTTTAGAAAAGTTTATCATCAGAAGATCATAAAATTACTTCTGCCCCAGTAATTTATGAATACTCAATGCTAAAGTCTGTATCTACACTGGTGGGGAAAAACCCATGGTGATAAAACTTTAGAGATCATATAATTCAAATTTCTGAATTTTACAGATCAGAGAATTGAGGCATGAAAAAGTAATAAGTAGAAAAGTCCAGATTCTAACCCAGATCTTCTGAATCTAAATCCAATATTTTTTTCTACCATACAATGCTGTTAAAAGGAAAATTGTTCTATTAGGCTTTCCACTCTAATTAATGAGGCAAAACTCAGGGAAAAGAGACTTTAAAAGTTTATCAAAATTATGTCAAGGTTGCATCATGTTTAAGGGTTGAACACTAGAGATGAGAAAGGAATTCAAAATAGAGCTAGCTTTTAAAGATAATTTTCATAATGAGATAAAGATAGTTCAGATAGGTCCATGCCAGTAAAAGGGGATGAACCATTGTATCTCAGCTTGAAGTACAGTCTACCAGGTAGGTGATAATCTGTTACATGATGCATAGCAGGTAATAAAAAACTGCAGGTTGAGTGATGCTTTCTGTAACTCTAATTGACAAACAGGACTTCCAACAATGGGTCACTGAGCCAGCAAAACTTTCAATAATGTGACATTCCTTTTGAAAGTTATGTATAAAATGGTAATCATCTGCCTTAGAAGCTATAGAAGTAGAGATATATGATAGAATATGTTCATATGGTATAAAATAAAAAAGAAGATATTTAATAATTAGGATGAGGGGAACCTCATACAACTATCTTATATAATTAACAGTAATTGATTCCTTAGAAATAAATCAGAAATGAATATAAAATATAAACATTTAGACATTCAAACTAACAGAAAGAGAAAATGACAGTGTCCAAATATCTCTTGCTTCCTTCAAGTACTACATAAAATTCCACCTTCTACAGAAAATCTTACCCAATCCTCCTTAATTTTAGTGTCTTTACTCTATTATCTTCAATTATGACTGAACATGTCTAGTTAATACATAACCGTTAGCATTTTGTCACCTTCATCAGACTGTGGGCTACTTGAGTGCTAGGAATGTCTTTTGCCTTTCTTCATTTCTGCAGTGTTTAACATGATGTCCAGAATACTTTTAATAAATGTTTATTTTTAATAGCACTTTATTTTTCCCCAATTACATATTATGAAAATTTTTGCATTCATTTTTATAAGATTTTGAATTCCAAATTTTTCTCCCTCTCTCTTTCCCTCTACTTCCCTCTTCTGAAAATGGTAAGAAATTTGATATAATTTATAAATGTACTATCATGTAAAACATATTTCCATATTAATCTCAGTTGTAAAAAAAAAGAAACAGATCAAAGGGATAAAATAACCATGAGAAAGAATAAAGTAATTAAAAATGTGCCTCCATCTGCAGTCACAATTCATCAGTTCTCTCTCTGGATATGGATGACATTTTCCTTTGTGAGTCCTTTGTACTTGACTTGAATCATTTGTGTTGCTGAGAAGAGCTGGGTCACTCCCAGTTGATCATCATATAATGACACTGATAAGATGTTCATTGTTATCCACTTCTGCTCATTTCACTTTGCATCAGTTCCTACAAGTCTTCACAGATTTTTCTGAAATCTGCCTGTTCATCATTTCTTAGTGTACAATAGTATTCTATTATAGTCATATACCATAGCTTGTTCAGCAATTCTCCAATTGATGACCATTCCCTCAATTTCCAATATTTTGCCATCAGAAAAAAAGGTTGCTATAAAAATTTTTTGCCCATGTAGGTCTTTTGCTCTTTTTTATGATCTTTTTTTAGATACAGAATAAGTATTAATTTATTGAATAATTAACATTTTGAGGATTTTCTCATGTAATAGCTTATTTCACTAAAATAAAATGTAAAAATAAATGTTTTACAAATAGTTGAAAATATGGCATGATCTCTAGATTTAGTAACAATATATTTAAAAAAACAAAACATTCCCTCAAAATACCCTAATAAAAAAGAATAAAATGTAATTTTACATAACAAAAGAAAAATGATGGCAGGATGCATAAAATCTCCAGTGCTTTTCAAGTTGTCAGCTCTCTTGAATATTAAACCAAGGAAATAATCACTAGCTC
The DNA here is from genome assembly GCF_037893015.1 of Macrotis lagotis. Taxonomy (NCBI): domain Eukaryota; kingdom Metazoa; phylum Chordata; class Mammalia; order Peramelemorphia; family Peramelidae; genus Macrotis; species Macrotis lagotis. The sequence goes on from NC_133663.1 coordinate 154,689,388, forward strand.
CCAGATCTGCCAAAAGTAGATTCTGCCACCATAAAAATGTCTCTTCTATATTTTTTACCACCATTAGTAACTTACAAAAACAAAAACAAAGACTTGCCTTCACATTAAAGTAGCATAAAGTAGCAAAAATAGTATAAAGTCTGTGTATTATTGAATTGTTAAAGACAGCAATAGAGTTGGGATGGCTAAAACAGAAGGCTAGTGGTATTTTCCCCATATCTTCCCTCTCCCAAGTTCTGCTTGTTAATTATAAAAAATTACAAAAGCAGAACCATAGTTCCCTTAACTGTTAAGTGAGAAGCAGGGAAGCCTAGAAGGTTAGACATCTCATCAAGAAGGGGGAGGCAGAAGATGCTGCTATTCTTGCATACATCTACATGTCCTTCTCACAAGATAGGGACCTCCATAAAGTGTTTCCAAGGAATGATTTCAGAAGGAAGAAAAGGAAGGAATATGAAGTGATGGTGTATTCATGCACATAGTGATGATCTATTTCAATGTCTGAATTTTTTTCTTGTATTGAGATTACCCATCTCTAGGACTGTTAGAAAGATCAGATTCTTCCTTAGACCATTCACTCCAATTCCAATAATACATACTTCAAGAACTTCTACAGGAATAAGGTGTCTTTTTTCTTCCTCTATCCTCATTTCCCATTATCCTTTTATTTTGGTTTTCTGAAGATATTTCCTCTTGGGAAAGCAAAGAACATATTGTACATTAAAGCCATAAGGGGAAAAAAATTGTATAATCTGGGAAGTTATCCAAATATGGGGAAGGATCCTTTATAAAGATTCTTCAATTGTAAAGATGCCTCCAGATCTTCTTAATATGTGTACAGACAAGATGATGATAAATGAGGCACAAAGACTTTATGTTTTTTCACTACACACACCAATAAATTGAAAGGCCTTTCCTTGGATAGAAAGTTAGACCAGTCATGAAAGTATTACTCACTACTCCAGATCCTCCCTGACACCCGAGGTGGCTTCATATTATACCAGGTAGATAAAATATCTTCTAAGCAGTATCAATGATTTTTCTCATTAGTTTAAAATTTTGTATTATTTTTATTGATGTCTTTTTTTGATATCACTTCTGAATATAGTCCTCCCCTTCTGAATTGCTCTCCAACCTCCCCTTAAAACTCTTCTTTTAAAAGAAAAGAGAAAAACAAAACAAAGAAACAATGCAACTACTTCTGGCAGTATATTCTACACTCATGCTCTCCCAATGAAGGCGATAGGATCCATTTTCTAAGCCCTACTCTAGAGTGAAGCCTAGTCATTAAAATTACAGTATTCAGTTATGTATACCTCCCATTTATATTTTATAGCCATTGTATATATTATTTTTCTTATTCACCCTGAATGGATCTATATAAATCCACTGCTTTACTTTTTGTTTGTTAGTTTGCTTTTGTTTTTGTGGTTTTTTTGAGAAAAAAAAGTTTTTATCTGCTTTTCTCAAGAGAAAGGCATATTCATGATCACAGAGCTGCCCCCAGAGGACAGTCAAGCAAGATCATATAGGTTCTAAGGCAGGTCCCCTCCCTAACCACCTTCTCCTTTAACCCATTGGCTGAGGCTCTGGAATCACAATCTTATTCATGGAAAATCTACCCAGAAACAGATATAGAGAGAAGAATGAAATATTTTTATAATGTGTTTCCCGCTGGTGGTGACATAACTTGGGACCCTAATCACTATATTAATGAAGTAAAGTCCTTGAATAGACTGTCCTCCCAGTTTGCAAAAGCATTTTTTTCACAAAGCAGGTGGCTCATGAACTTCTCTTTTGGAATGCAAGGTCTTTCTAGGAATAGCCCAATAATAATAATTTGTTTTTCTTAATATTTCTTAACCCTGAGAGGACTTCACTAGGAATAGTAATCCTGTGAGGGTATTACTGGGAATATTCCATTCAAAGGCATTTCTCCAACTGATGTCCACAATTTAAGGCATGGAAAGTTTCACATTTACTTCTTTTTTCCTGCCCACTTCTCTTCTTTTTTTAAAAAATAAAAGATTTTATTTATTTTGAATTTTACAATTTTGCTCCCATTCTTGCTTCCCTCTCCCCATCCCCCCAAAGAAGGCATTCTATTAGTCTTTGCTTTATTTCCATGTTATAAATTGATCTCAGTTGAATATGATGAGAGAGAGATCATATCCTTAAGGAAGAAACAAAAAGTATTAGATTGCAAAATTATGTAATTAAATAACGGATTTTTTCCTAATTCGAAAAATTTGTCTTTGTTCAAACTCCACAATTCTTTCTCTGGATAAAGATGATATTCTCCACTGAAGATAGTCCAAAACTGTCCCTGGTTGCTTCACTGATGGAATGAGCAAGTATCATGCCCATATTGTTCTTAGGATGTACAAAGTTTTTCTGGTTCTGCTCATCTCACTCAGCATCAGTTCATGCAAATCCCACCAGGCTTCCCTGAATTCCCATCCCTCCTGGTTTCTAATAGAACAATAGTGTTCTATGACATACATATACCACAGTTTGTTAAGCCATTCACCAATTGAAGGACATTCACTAAATTTCCAATTCTTTGCTACCACAAATAGGGCTATTATGAATATTTTTGTACCAGTGATGTTTTCGCCCTTTTTCATCATCTCTTCAGGGTATAGACCCGGTAGTGGTATTGCTGGGTCAAAGGGTATGCACATTTTTTTTGCCCTTGGGCATAATTCCAAACTGCTCTCCAGAAAGGTTGGATGAGTTGCTGATTAATTCTAGTGGTTTTTTAGATTTTTGGGGATTCTTTAGGTATACCTTCATGTTATCTGCAAAGAGTCAGAGTTTTGTCTCTTCCTTCCCAATTCTAATTGCTTAAATTTCTTTTTCTTTTCTTATTGCTGAAGCTAACATTTCTAATACAATATTGAATGGTAGTAGTGATAATGGGCATTCTTGTTTCACCTCTGATCTTATTGGGAATGCCTTTAACCTATCCTTGTAACATATAATGCTTTTTGATGGTTTTAGATAGATACTGCTTATTATTCTGAGGAACAATCCATTTTTTCCTACATTCTCTAGTGTTTTTATCAGGAATGGTTACTGTATTTTGTCAAAAGCTTTTTCAGCATATATTGATATGATCATATGATTTCTGATAGGTATGTTATTGATATAATTAATTAGACTAACAGTTTTCCTAATATGAAACCAATCCTGCATTCCTGGAACAAATCCTACTTGATTATAATGTATTATCCTAGAGATAACTTGTAATTGTTTTGCTAAGATTTTATTTAAGATTTTTGCATCTATATTCATCAGGGAGATAACTATAATTTTCTTTCTCTATTTTAACTCTCCCTGGTTTAGGTATCAGCACCATACTGGTGTCATAGAAAGAGTTAGGCAGAGTTCTGTCTTCACCTATTTTTCCAAAGATTTTATAAAGAATACGAACCAATTGTTCCTTAAATGTTTGATAGAATTCACTTGTGAATCCTCTGGCCCTGGAAATTTTTTCTTAGGTAGTTCAATAATGACTTGTTAAATTTATTTTTTCTGAGATAGGGTTATTTAGGTTTTTAATTTCCTCTTCATTTAATCCGGGCAACTTATATTTTTGTAAATATTCATCCATTTCACTTGGATTGTCAAATTTATTGACATAGAGTTGGGCAAAATAATTCTGAATTATTACTTTAATTTCCTCCTCATTGGTGGTGAGTTCACCTTTTTAATTTATGATTCTAGTGATTTGGTTTTCTTCTTTCTTATTTTGAATCAAATTGACCAGAAGTTTATCAATTTTATTGTTTTTTTTTCATAAAAACAGCTCTTGGTTTTATTTATTAGTTCAATAGTTTTCTTGCTTTCAATTTTGTTAATTTCTCCTTTAATATTTTTTGTTTTATTTTTAGGTTTTTGCAAGGCAAATGGGGTTAAGTGGCTTGCCCAAAGCAGATCTGAACTCAGGTACTGCTAACTTCAGGGCCAGTGCTCTATCCACTGTGCCACCTAGCCGCCCCTTCTCCTTTAATTTTTAGAATTTCTAATTTGAAATTTAATTGCGGGTTGTTAATTTGTTCTTTCTCTAAATCTTAGTTACATATTTAGTTCATTGATTTCTTCTTTCACTAATTTATTCATGTAAGCATTTAAAGATATAATATATCCTCTGACAGCTGCCTTGAGTATATCCCATAGATTTTGGTATATGGCTTCATTATTGTCATTATCTAGGATGAATTAATTAATTCTTTCTATAATTTGCTGCTTGATCCACTCATTCTTTAAAATGAAGTTATTTAGGTTCCAATTAGTTTTGGGTCTATATTTCGCTGGTCCAGTTGCATTATGATTTGAGAAAGATGTATTCACTATTTCTGCCTTTCTGCAATTGTCATTAGGTTTTTATGCCCTAGTACATGGTCAATTTTTATATAAGTGCTATGTACTGTGGAAAAAAGGTATATTCCTTTCTATCCCCATTCAATTTCCTCCATAAGTCTATCATATCTAGGTTTTATAACAATCTATTTACCTCCTTAACTTCATTCTTGTTTATTTTATGATTACATTTACCTAAATCTGAGAGCAAGAGACTGGGGTCTCCCACTAGTAGAATTTTGCTGTCTATGTCTTCTTGTAGCTCTTTCAACTTCTCATCTAAGAATCTGGATGCTGCACCATTGGATGCATATATATTTAGTAATGAAATTATTGTCTATGGTACCTTTTAAGAGGATATTGTTTCCTTCCTTATCTCTTTTGATGCTATCTATTTTTGCAGCCACTTTGTCTGAGATAAGAATTGCTGCCCCAGCTTTTTTCACTTCAGTTGATGCAAAATATATTTTGCTCCAACCTTTTACCTTTACTCTATATGTATCTCTCTGCTTCAAATGAGTTTCTTGTAAGCAGCATATTGTAGGATTCTGATTTTTAATCCACTCTGCTTTTTGCTTACATTTTAAGGGAGAGTTCATCCTATTTACATTCAAAGTTATAATTATTAACTCTTTATTTCCCTCCATGCTATCTTCCTTCTGTTTGTAATTTCCCCCTTTTTTCCCTTTACTCATGTTCACCCAGTGTTTTGTCTCTGAATACCGCCACCTTCAGTGTGTTTGTCCTCTTTATATCAACCCCCCTCCCCTTTCTTTCCCCTTTCCCTTTTCCTCATCTTCCATTCTTTCTGTTAGTTCCCTTTTTTCTCCCCCTCCCTGTCCCCCTCCCTTCCCCCCTTTTAATCCTTCAAAGGGAAGATAAGTTTCTTAACTGAGTGTGTCTAAGTTAACTTTAAGCCAATTCTGATGAGATAAGGATTCAGGTGGTTCTCATCTCCTCCCTTCTTCCCCTCAATTACAATAGGTCTTTTCTACCTCTTGCTGTAATGAGAATTACCCCATTCAGTCTCCTCCATTCTCCCATCTCCTTACTGTTCCTGTTTTTAAGGAGGTATTGTTTTTAAATCATTCTATCTAAGTCACAGAAAAGTTATGAGTGTCCATCACTTCTGGCTAAGTATATTCTCTCTAAAAGAGTTACAATTCTCAAGAGTTATAAGACTCTCCCAAGTGGTTATATAGCCAGTTTCATCTTATTGGATAGAAGGGTTTTTTCTTTACCCCTTTTTTTAAACCTTTTCATATGTCTCTTGAGCCTCCTGTTTGGTGTCCAAATTTTCTATTTAGTTCTAGTCTTTTCATCATGAAATATTAGAAGTCTCCCATTTTGTTAAATGTCCATATTTTCCCCCAGAAGAGAAGGCTCAGCTTTGCTGGATAGTGGATTCTTGAATGCATTCCAAGCTCCCTTCCTTTTCAGAATATCTCATTCTAGGCCCTTTGATCTCTTAATGTTGCTGTGGCCAGGTCCTAGGTAATCCTTACTGTGGCTCCTTGGTATTTAAAATATTTTTCTTTCTGGCTGCTTTCAGGGTTTTTTCTTTTATCTGATAGTTCTGGAATTTGGCCACAACATTCTTTGGTGTTTTCATTTTAGGATCTCTTTTCAGAAGGGAATCGATGTATTCTTTCAATAACTATTTTGCCCTCTGGTTCCATGATATCAGGGCAATTTTTTCATCACTAAATCCTGTAATATTTTCTCTTCAATGTGTTCAAGAAGGCCTATAATTCTCAGGTTCTCCCTTCTTGATCTGTTCTTGCGGTCAGTGGTTTTGCTGATGAGGTATTTTACATTTTCTTCTATTTTTTGATATTTTGGTTATGTTGAACACAATCTTGTTATCTCATGAAGTCATTAGTTTCCGCTAATTCCATTCTTTGTTTTTAGAGAAGATTTTTCTTCATTTCTTTTGCAACTCCTTTTCCAGTTGGTCAATTCTCTTTTTTGAAGGAGTTTTCCATTTGCCCAAGTGTAGTTTTGAGAGAGTCATTTTCTTTTTGCATTTGCCCAATTAAGGGTTTCAGAGAATCATTTTCTTTTTGCATTTGCCCAATTGAAGATCTGAGAGAATTAGTCTCATTTTGTATTTATCCAATTGTATTTTCCAAGGATTTGTTTTCTTGTTGTGAGATGTTAATTTTCTCTTTCACATGTTAATTTTCTCTTGAGTTTCTTTTCCCAATTTTTCCAATTGATTTTTAAATTCCTTCCTGATTTCTTCAAGGAAGTCTTTCTGGGCTGCATACCAATTCATATTCTACTCAGCAGTGCTAGATCTCTCTGGGTTAGAATCTGACTCTTCCAAGTATTTCTCCATGGGCCCCCTTCTGGTCTTTCTTCATCTTTCTAGGATCTTGTGTTGGGGGGGCTGGCTCTCAGAGGTTTGCTTTTGAAGATCCTAGAGGCTTTGCTTACTTGGTTTAGTAATTCCAAGGGAAGGCCAGTAGGGGGCATTGATTGCTTTTCTCTGGAGTGTTTGGGGCCCTCTGCAGCAGGGGCTGAGTTGACCTTGAGCACTGGGCTGGGCCTTGGGGGAGGGAGTTAATCTCTTTCCATTGAGTAAACTCTGTTGACCACCCTTAGCCTGAGGGGATAGGGGGTTGTTTGTTGTTGTTTGTTCTGGGCAAAAGTCTTCACTGAAAGTATAAAGCTCAGGTTCCCTGCCCAGGTATGAAGCTCAGGAAACCTTTTCTATGCTGGAACTCATCCTCCCATAGTTTCCACCCCCACCCTCTACCAAAGACTCTACAGCTCAAGTTGGATCTCGAACCTGCCACTCACCAAAGTCTCTATGGATGAAGCTGGCCCTCTGGCTTCCCCCCTGCTGCTATCCCCCACTGACCCTCTGCTCTTGCCTATAGGTCCACCCATGGTCCCCTGAGATAGACCTTCTCCTAGCTTCTTTCTGGGTTTTGTTGATCAAATTTCTGTTACAAGGTTTCTTTCATGTTGTTTCTGAGGGGAAAGAGGAGCACTTAATACAGTGCCTGTCTTCTCTCCACTATCTTGGCCAGAAGTCCCACTGCTTTACTTTAACAAAAATAAGTGACATATAGTCCTTTAAGATTGGTTTACCTATGCTATTTAGTTTAAACCTCATAAAAGTGAGGTACTTTGTTTTACTTCTTTTATTTTACTTCTGTTTCACAGAGTTAAGCGATGAACATACTTAGAGTAAAAGGAACCATATATATATATTTGCTAAAAACAAAATAAATCAAAATATAATAGAATATAGATAATGCTAAAATATGATTTTCTAAGTCAATATGGGGCCCATAGGGATTGTTGTATATGGGTTAGTGGGGTCTATTTATTACACCACTGGATCAAATGATTTCCAAGCTTCTGTGAAAAATCCAGAGAAGTCCAATGAATCATTATACCAATTAGATGATTTCCAAACATTCTAAGAAAAATCCTGTGAAGTCCAATGAATTCTTATGTCAATTAGCAAGGAACTTTACCTGACAAGAACCTTAAAGAAAATTAGTAAGTTAGTAAAAAATTGAAAAAGTTTTCTATTTTTTTTATTATTTCCTTGGTGTCCATTTTCATTTTTATTTGTAAGGGAACCCATAAGTTGTGTACACATAGTACCAAGTATCTATATGAAAATAAAAATATTTGCTTTTAGATCTTTTCAGACTTAACTCCAAAATCAAATTGTGGAACTGAAATGACTGTCTATTTTTTATTTCTAATTGGATAGGTAGAATCATAGAAATGTATATTGACTATATCTACTGTGCTCAGATGTTGGTATTTTTATGGTGATATTGGCTGTTGTTGGTCCTTCATTTTCAAAGAGGACCAAAGATTTAAGTGAGGCAGCACTGCACAAAATTGTTGGTCTCATTCTCTCTTCAAAGTCATCAAAGTTCAATGACAGGAAAAGTTTGTCCTTCTTTTTCAAAGAAAACCGTGACATCAGGGAAGTGATGCCATGATAAGCACATAAATTGGATTTGAGTGAAGGGGTGCTGTGCTAAGTCATCAGCCTCACCTTCTCCTCCAGAGCCGTTTTTGCCCAAGATAACACAGCTAGTAAGTAGCAAGTGTCTGAGACCAGTTTCAAACTCCCATCCCCCTGAATCCAAAGCCAGTGAACTATTCACTGTGCCAGGATGATTGGTAATGGACCAGGATCCAGTGAATGATGACCTTGCCATCTTTGATGTCTGACCAAGCTCTAAGCATCCTATAGAACCTACTTCAGCTTGAAACAAATTGTTCTCATCTACCCATTCTGTCAAAGGAAGTTTTCATATGCTGTTTATACCTCATTGATGAATTTGAGATCTCTTGTTTATTCTCAACAAGGTTGATCCTGTCTGCTGAGAAAAGCTTACCTGGGTATGGCTACCACTCATGCTACAGCTTTTTGGACGTGATAGTTAGATGAAAGGTGGACACTGGAGGTGGATTGGCAACCCTGAAAAAGACTCAGCAAGCCCTCAAATCAGCAGCAATAATCCTTCCTAAATACCCCATATACCCCCATGGTGCTGCAAGAAGCAAGGGAAGGAACTTGAGAGTAGAAGACAATCAAATCACATGGACCTAATAATTTACCAGGTACATTATATCTGATAAATGTTTAACAATCAGCTATGAAATAAAATTTGTATTCCTGATATAATTTTTAGATTTACTTGTCCTTTTAACATTTTTCCCCATTATTTGCTCTAAACAATCTGTGAAACAATAAATCAAACCCTGATTTCTAAGGTGTAACAATTTACACTGAAAATTTAACAATAGGATATCCTAAATTGCTTCAAGTTGGCTCCCCCTCCTGCATCTATATCAATGGAAATTCACATGTTGATGAAAATATTAAGGCTTCTAGATTTAAGGAATTTATCTCCGGGTCTGAACAGATACTAAAATGTCTGTACCATCCAAAATTTTAGCCTTAGTTTGACTCTAAAGCCTATTGAAGTAAGGGTTAGTTGCAATATAGTGTGATGGATAGAGTACTAGACTTAAAGGTTCAAATCCTGCCTTTTGCCAATGTGAGCAAGTCGCTTAACTTCTTAACCTCAGTTAACTTCATTTTATCTGTAAAATGGTAAAAGTAACATCTTTAGTTCATATCTCATGGGGTTATTGTAAAATCATTTAATAATTATTATCTATACCTGCTAATTCTTATAACTAAACAAAATCTTCATCTTTTTTTTCTGTTGTTTTTTCATTTGGGTTTCAATCAGCTCTCTCAGTGTTAAAAATCAATGAGGACAGTTCTATAAAGACTAGTATTATCTAGAAAGAGTTCTCATATTTTTGTAAATAAGTAATTTCTTCTGGGTAATTTTTTTCAATGCTATGAGGAGAACAAGAAACAAAAAGTCATTCCACTTAATGGAATTCTGGAGAAATATCTAGTCTACCTAGAGTCATGTTCAGCTTTCTGGTACATTCCAGGAATTTCCCCTGGGTACCATAAATTGAAATTGTAGCAAGTAGTAAACAAATCATTTTCCAATGGGAAGGTCATGACAGCATCTGCCTTGGCTATCACTCTCATGCTTGTACTGCATGTAAAAATATCTGGCCAAGAACTTGTATATCAGTCCTAATATAGTTCAGAGCCCCATTTGCTGAAATTTTGTCCAAGTTTTGTCTCATTGCAGCTCAGCAAGCAGGCAGGATGCCCATTATCTATTGATTTTTCAATATCATTTCCAAGAATATAACATTCTGTTTTTGCCACCAAATAATGAGTGCATCTGAATGGCTAATTTCCAAAAAACCTATTTACATTTGCTCTGTAAAACTTTAGCAATGACTCAATACCTGTATCTGATACACAAGGGCAAGTATAAGTTAACTGGTAGTTTCAGAGTTAATAGCATTGAACTAGACTCTGAGTATAAAAAAATACTGACTTTTGAAAAAGATTCAGAAATTAAATCAATATTAATTAATATGGAACAATCCATTGGGGATTTTTAAATTATTAAAATGGCCTGAAAATGAATCAAATAACCTGCCAAACAAGAATTTTAATAAAAATGAAAAGTGTAAATGAAGTGTTATTTCACCTTGTTGAGCTACTGATTTTCACTGCCTTATGATAAATCATAACAATGGCACAGTTAGCAGAAAAGGCCAGTAATTGACCATGAGTCAGCAGTGTAATTCTAGAGATTAAAAAAAAAAATCAAGGACAATATGAAGATAGTTAAAGAGTTGAGAGTTTCAAATGAATAAGGTGATTCCCCTAGATTGAACAATAGGACCCTTATTTTGTGCTACCATAGAGATCTGTGATTCATTATTAGGGAAATGATGTCAGGAAAATGATTAAAGATTTAGAAAACAAGATTCATAAAAATAGTTAAAAGGCCTGAGATGGTTCATCCTAAAGAAAGAAAAGAATAGGAGCTAATCTTCAACATGTAAAGTATTCTTAAATTGTGTCCATAAGATAAATAAATACAATATATAGATAGAAATAGAGATTGATGCAGTGAACCACAGGCATGGGAAATATTGAAATTAAATAAATTTTGTAAATTTGCATTGTTAAAAAATCCTCCTTTTTCCTTTATCTCTCTCTCTCTGTTAAAATACTACATCCTGACATTAGTCTAACCTAGGCCACATTCTCTTTTGGTTGTACAGGCACTGGAAACAAGATCTGAGACCACCCATACCAGAAAACGAAACCCTCTGACCCCTCCCCAAAAGGCAAACTCTCCAATTTGGGACTTGGGCCATTCTCAGGTCACCACCCCTTCCCATGGACCCTGAGGGGGAATTTAAGGAGATTTCGGGAGGTCTCTCTTTTTTCCCAGACTTCTGCTGAGCCTGGCAGCTGGCCTGCCAAGAATAATTAGCAATCCAAGTGGCTCTTTCTTTAATCTCTTCTTAACTTTCCTATTACTTTCTTTTGTGTTGTAACTTCTTTTAATAAATCTCTATTTTCTTTTTACACCTGCATTTTTGGGTCAAAAAGTAATTCATCACAGTGAATAAAATCGAAAATAGGGAAACTAGATGAGACAGATATGACATATATTTAAATATATTTATTTAAATATATTTAAATAATTAAATATCTACTTAATGCTATCTATTTAAATAATTAAATATATTTTAATAAAGGTACTTTTATTACTTTTCCAGGCCTATCACAATTCTTTGTCACAAACTCTGTATTCTAACCAAAATGGCCTTAAAACTTCCCTGCTTCTAATACTTTTGTACAAGCTATCTCCCATGATCGCAATGCATTCCCTTTCTACATCTAATCCTTAAAATTCTTTGCTTTCTTTGAGACTAAAACTAGGTGTCGCCTTCTTCCCTTATCTCCTTAGCTATTAGTAATTGCTTCCCTAAATTATTACACATATTTTGTTATTTACCTCTAAATTTTTAGAGACCGACCTGTCTTTGAAGAGTTTAGCACAGTGTCTGGGACCTAAAAGGGATTTAATAAATGGTCACTAACTTATTGGATTCCTCCTCCTCTTGAATTGCTCCTTGAGGGCAGGGACTCTTTTTATTTTTTCATATCTCCAGTGCTTAATAAGTGCTTTGCACAGTAGTTCATCATCATCAGCAGATGATTCATGAATGCTCATTAGGTTTGATTGGATCAGAAGAAGCAAATTAAAAACCATATTAAAACATAGGTACAATGAGTTTGCTTATGCACTAATATTTAACTATTATTAATTATTTACCAGTTCTAAAATTCTGCTGATCTCCTAAAGCAGGTTATAATTGATTGCCAAATTAGTGGATTAGGCAGTGCCTCAGTAATGAAATTCAAATTTGTTCTTTTTTTTAATACAATAAAGTATTTGGGGGTCTAAGAATATAATGAATGAGTGACAATGTGCCAGCCACTGTGCTGTATTGAGGTTACAAATAGAAAACATCTCTGCTTTTCACAGTATAATTAGGGGAAACAACATGTAAAAACAAAATTTAACTAGAAAGCAAATGAAGAAGTACCAAAGGTGAGAAGGATGTAGCTATCATACAGATGTTAAAGCATAGGGATTCCAGTGTCTGTGTGATGTAGAGACAAAGTAAATGATGAATATTAGAAGACTTTGAGAGGCAATGGTATAGCAGATAGTGAAGCCTGATGATCCTCCATCTCACTGAGGAGGAATAGAGTTGATGATTTCCATCTTATCTAAAGCATGTGAGCAATCTAAGAAAAATGAATGATTGAAAGTATTTACAAGTTAAGGAGAGGTAGTTTAATTGGAGAGGATTCCACATAAAAGTTAACCTGCAGAGCATCTGAAAGACTCCTAAGAGTTAATCAGTAAAGTGGGTGACAAGGCTCAGATGCTTGGTTTATTTAAGCAGTGGCAGAAAAATAAATGTTGAGCAGAGCTACTTGTGAACTTCAATTGTCCATAAAGGCTTGCTCAGTAACCCAAGCTAGAGGCAGCACTTAGATAGATGTATATTCTCTCTGGTCTAAGGAAATCACTGGGGCCAGTAGCCAAACTTATATGCACCCCAGGATGGCCTCTTCCTTCCAAATGATCATCTACCTGAGTAACCTGCAGTGCCCCAAATCATCCACATTGGGGAGAAATTCTTTATCAACTCTTATCAATTGTGCTTTGTTTAAGTCTTAGGATCATAGAATTGAAACTTGAAGTCCTTTTAGAGTCAACTTCTTAAAGATGAGGAAACTGAGACTTAGAAAAAGTAGATGACTTGCCTAGGGTCACATATCTGATAAGTATCTGAGGTGGGCATTGAATCCAGGTCTTCTTGATTCATGTCCAATACATCATGTTGCTGATTCCCAGTTTGTCATATGTAATTTCAGAAAACCAAGAGATCATTTTGGGCTTCATGAAAGATAAAGGGACTTGGGTTAAACCTTGAAAGGTAGGTAGGATTTGACTAGACCCAAGGGCAGGGTAAAAGAATTCTAAAAGAACCAAAGTAAGTAAGAGTATAATGTGTTGAGAATAAGCTAGTTTGTAGGAAGGCAAGGTCAAAAGTGAAAACTGAGAGCAGATGGGAAGGTATTTCAATAGCAAACTAAAGAGCATGGAATCCTACAGTCAATGAGAAACCACTGGTGTTTGTAGGGTCTTAAATCATGAAAATGACAAAATCCATGTGGTTAGAAGATTAAGCTGACAAGAATATGCAAAATGCTTCAGAGGGTAAGGTAACAGAGGGGAAAAAAATTATTGGAAGTAATCAGTGAGTGAGATGTGCCCAAATTAAAGGAATGGCAATGAAACTGGAAGAAAAGGATGCACATGAGAATTATCCCAGATTTTTTTGTCTCTGTGATGACACTTGATCATGAAACAGAAGAAGCAGTTCAAGATGATTCAGAAATTTTTGAACTGGGTGACCATTTGAGGATAGGAGAGTTATTGAGCTTTACTATGACCATGGAACACGCAAGTGAAAATAAACAGTTTCAGTTAGAGCCTGGGTCTGGGGATCAGGAGAGTTTGTGGAGGAGATATGTATTTGTCAGTTGTATGTAAAATAGTTAAACCACAGGAAGTGCCCAACTAATAATAAATACTAAATAAAATCTCAAGGATTTTATACCCCTTACCTTTGGTTAAGATTCTATTAATACTTTAAGATTTAGTAAAAAAAAAAAAACTAGGAGGCTTTTTTTTCATTTTAAAAAACCTATTTTAACATTTTATATTCCTTGTTTGATTCTTTGTTCTGTCCATGGTATTTTGCCCAAGTGTATTAAAATTGAATTTCAGAAACCACAATGAAAATAATTTATCTCATATCCACAGATGGAAATTCAGAAATGAAAATATCATATTTGCTAACATAATGTACATAGCTGAGAAAATTATATAATTCCTGCTCTTCTGGTGATCATAAAGAAAATATTTCTTATGCACATATCTATTCATGATATTTCACTAAGCACCATCCTAAGCAAATTAAATAGACATGGTCCTTGTGTTAAAGAAATAGAAAAGATTTCTTGAAAAAAGAAATTGCCACTTTGAGAGATATCCTTTCTAAAAATTAACTTAAGAATTCTGTTGGGATAAATATATCTCAATTAAGTGGATATATTCAGGGGTTAAAAGAGGAAGGGAAAGAGCATGTTTATATGGTCTAACATGTGCTGTTGAGTAATCGGAGAAGCCCTCCTCCTAGCAAATTGAGTTACTCTTCCTTCCTTCCCTTCCTTATCTTCCTCTCATCCCTCCTTCTCTTCCATCCCTTCCTCTCTTCCCTCCCTTTCCTCCTTCCCTCCCATGTATCCTTCCTTCCTTCCTTTCTTCTTGCCTACCTGCCTGCCTGCCTTCCTTTCTTCCCTCTCTTTTTTCCCTTTCTTGCCCCGGTGCTCTAATCAAAGGCATGATAAAATTTCTTGGGGGGTGGACAGGTCCCAGATCTCTCTGGCTCTCCTGCATTGTCTACAATAGATCTCAGACCAAACCCACTTAGTCATTTACTTTTGCCCCATTGGTTCAGTGTGAATGTAAATAATAATCATTTCTATTTTGTCCAAAAACCTTGAGGGTCTTCCCCTCCAAGATTGCTTTTTTTTCTGGACTCTGCAAAAGAAGCTATTCTTTGCTTCATTTCTTTCTTATCTACTTTAATCACTGAAAAAGTCTGAGAGTCTTGCCCTGTCAGTTCAGATTTTTTTTCTGGACTAAGTAAAAGTGGTCATTCTTGAACTCTTTGCCTCATCTCTCTCTCTCTTACATAGTCTTAATCACTGAATGGGCATGGCCTCAATCAAACTGAGACCTGAGAAAGACCTTATCTTTAAAAGGCCAAGGGCTCCCACTACCTCCAAGGTCATCTTCATTTCTCCTGATCCATATCTGGTCATTGGACCCCAATGGCTCCAGAAGAAAATGAGATTGGCACTTGTGTACAGCCCTCCCTCACTTAAATCCAATTCACTTGCATATCATGGCACCACCTCTCTGATATCATGGTCTTCTTCAAGAACAAAAGACAAACTATAACAACAAGAAGTTGTTTATATGTACTTTATAAATGTTGTCTCCTTTTGCCCTCCCAACAGCATTTTGACATAGTTGCTAATATCCCCATTTTAGAGATAAGAAAGCTAAGACAAATAGAGCTGAAATGACATGTCTAGGGTCACAGAGATAGTAAATATCTGAGACTGGATTGGAACAACAACAACAATATTAACTGTGCTAAGCACTTTACAATTGTTATCTCCTCAAAGCAACACTGGGAGATAGGTGCTATGGTTATCTCTATTACAACTGAGAAAAAGTATACTAAGAGAGTTTAAGTGGCTTACCCAGGGCCACAGTCAGTAAGTGTCTGAGGTCAAATTTGAACTCAGATTCTCCTAACTCCAGGCCCTGTACCCTATCCATTACTCCACCTAGCTTGCATGTTGTACAGGTGCTTATATAAAGTGGTTTTCCATTTCTTCATTCAGTCACTCAAAAGAGGGATATTGAGAAGAGAAGGAATGTTTACAACAGAAAGAATCAAGAAATAGGGAGCTGGAGTCATCCCACTCTCTTAGGGGCTAATTCAATCATGCTTCCTCATAGAGTTAACTTGATTCCTGACCTCTGTGGAGGAAACAAGATCATTAACTGAATGATAAACTCTAAAAACTGTTTGAAAATTTATTTTCAACCTGAGAGTTTCTAATAATATTATAGCCAACATGGATATAAGCCTGGTCAGGTGTGTGATATACTTTACATGTTAACTCATTTAATCTTACAACAACTATAAGGTAGGTTCTATTTCCTCATTTTATAAATGAGGAAACTGAAGTTCAGAAATTTAAGAGACTAGATCTGGAAATTATACCAGTGGATTTCTCAAATGGGAGCTAAACCCAGCTCTTCCTAAACCCAAGCCCACCTCCTGAACTATTTGATGCTCTACAAAGTTCTGTGCTGGAATTGGTGTTGTTTGATTCAATTGATGGTTTGAAGGAGGAGGGAATAGTTGAAGAAACTATTTCATATTTATATCTATTTTGTAATCTGTTCCTCATTTTCAGATTATATATACAATTAAAATAGCTATGAGATATTTTAAGTCAGAAAACAGTGAAAGCTAATCCTCTATTTTAAAAGAACTCCTTCCCTTGAAATAACTAGGTGGTGCAGTGGATGGAGCACTGGAGTCAAGAGGATCTGAGTTCAAATGTGACCTCAGACATTTAATAATAACCTGGTTGTGTGATCTTGGGCAAGTCACTTAACCCTACTGCCTTGCAAAAACCAAAATTAAAAAATCCTCCTCTCAACTTTCTACCCTATCTAGCTATGGTTTCATTTCTTTTCTCCCTAAATCTCTTGAAAGAGTAGTGTAGACTTGATTTTCCTGCTCTCCTGAGATACTCTGTGACAGACTGACTACCTTCCTTAACATACTACTGAAAGATCCACCATGGCACAAGATCAGAGTGAAAAGGAAAATCCCATGTGGGAACTGCACATCCAAAAGCTCTGCCTCAACATCTGTGTTGGGGAGAGTGGGGACAGGCTGACCAGAGCAGCCAAAGTGTTGGAGCAGCTAATAGGCCAAACCCCAGTATTCTCCAAAGCTTGCTATACTGTCAGGTCTTTTGGAATCAGGAGAACTGAGAAGATCTCAGTTCACTGCACAGTCCATGGGGCCAAAACTGAAGAGATTCTGGAGAAGGGACTGAAGGTGCGAGAATATGAGTTAGGAAAAAATAACTTCTCAGGTACTGGCAACTTTGTTTTTGGGATCCAAGAGTATATCGATCTGGGGATTAAATATGACCCAAGCATTGGCATCTTTGGCTTAGACTTCTATGTGGTGCTGGGCAGACCCGGGTTCAGCATTGTAGGAGAGGCTACATTGGGGCTAAACACAGAATTGGCAAAGAGGAAGCCATGTGCTTGTTCCAACAGAAGTATGATGGCATCATCCTTCCTGGCAAATAAAGGCCTGTTTTCTATTAAAAGGTCAATTAAAAAAAACATACTAATGAAACAATTCTTTCAAAGGCCAATCTCAAAATCTAATGGTGTATTTTTTCAGACACCTTTCTTCACCTCTCTGCATTGCTAATGTTAACCACCTTCTACTGAATACTTTCTTCTTTTTTTGAGTTTCCAGGTACTACACTTTCCTGGTTGTATTTTTACTTCACCTATTTCTTTATCTCCTTTTCTTGCTCCTTATTTTCTTCCAGAAGAACATGTTAGACAAGGCTTCTTGTCTTTTGTCCTCTTTTCTTTATGACCCTGATCTCTTTTCATCTCCAGACTCATATCAATGCTTGTGTTTAGGACATCTCTACCTCAAACTTCACTAACAACTCACACTTTACAGATCCAAAATCTGAGCTTTGACCACTATTGACCTCTATCTTAAAAAGATCCTAGGAAGAGAAAAAGGATCCATATCTATAAAAATACTTGTAGGTGCTCTTTTTGTGGTGACAAAGAACAAAACTTAGTCCTTCCAGATTCGTTATTTCTGACCATGGCACCAGGACTCACACATGTGAAACCTTTGTATTATATTAGATTCTTTCATGTCTCCTGTCAATTCAACTTTCATTTCTATACCTTTAACATCCTTCTGTCTCCTCTCTTTTTTCAATATAGCCATGCTAAGACTTTCATTATCACACAATTGAACTAGTGTATTAGCCTCCCTACAGGTTTCCTTTCTCTAACCTTTCCTCTCTCTCATATATATTGTACATGCTACTGCTGTGTAAGTCTTTCTGAAGCATAAATCTAGTTAGAAAGCTCCTATGGGAGTATTATTACTATGCAGATGACTCATAAACTTATTCATCCAGCCCTAATCTTTCTCCTGATCTCCAGGTCTATATCATTAATTACAACTGGACTTTTCCAACTGAATGTTCTATAGGCAACACTTTCAAACTCAATATATTCAAAACAGATCAATTCAATCCTATATCCATATTTCTGTTACCATCCTTACAGACCCTTAAGTTCACACCCTCAGAATTATCCACAACTTTTCCCTTAATCTCTCATATCCATTGAATTATGAAGTCCTGTTAATTCTCCATACCTTACATCTCTCCATTTTTCACCTTTCTCTCCACTTACCCTACAACCAATCTATTGCAGGTTATCATCAGTTGTCATGGGGATCCTTGTAACAACCTCCTAATTGATGTCTGTTCTCTCCAATCCATCCTCCACACACATATACCAAAATAATTTTCCTAAAGAAGATTGACCATGTCACTCCTTTGTTCTAGAGTTAGCTACAAACCACTATTGGTGGTGGTATTTAAAGCCCTTTATAGTCTACCCTCTGTCTATCTTTCCCGGCTTATTTCATATTATCCTCTCAATGTCAAACCAATGCTGCTCTCTGAATTCTCCATGACTTTTCATAGGCTGATGCATTTACCTCTCATAATAATAATAATACTAACAGCTGATGTTTATATTGCATTTACTACATAGGCACTGTCATTTCATCCTCACAGCAATCCTGGAAAGCAGGTGTTTATCCCTGCTTCTTTAAATCCTTAGCTTCCTTCACCACTCTCAGGTGTCACCTCCTATAGAAAGCCTTTCCTGATCCCCATAATTGCTAGTATTCTCTCTCCTTAAATTACAGGATTTCCTTTAATCTGTGTAAATACATCCTCTTCAATAGACTATAAAGTGCTTGAGGGCAGGGATTATTTTTCATTTTGCCTTTGTATTCCCAAGGTCCAAGACAATGCCCATAGTAGGAATTTAATAAATGCTTATTAATTGATTTGAATCTTCAACTCACACTAATGAAATATCTTCAATGACTCCTTTGAGAACATTAGATTTGGAATTACTTGGAGTTAGGAAGACCTAAAAATCTAATCCTGCCTCACACACTTACTAGCAGTATGACTCTTGGCAAGTTATTTAATATCTCTATAACTCATTTTCCTCATCTATGAATTGAAGCCCTTAGATATGATGCCCTTTAAGGTTTTTTCCAATTATAAATCTGTTTTACTATAATATTTATGCTGGTATTTAGGAGCCTACACACTTTGGAATCACCTGAGATTTCAGCCTTATTTAATACTATTCTCCTCCATATTTCCTCAACCAAATTGGATTACTTAATGAATATACCCACACATTACAGTTTTCTACATCTGTGTGTGTCTCCTTGGGCAACTAGATGATATACTGGAGTCAGGAAGACCTGAGTTCAAATTTAGCATCAGATCCTTATGAGTTATGTGACTCTTGGTATGTCACTTAACCCTGTTTGCCCTAACATCCTCATATGTAAAATGAGCTGGAGGAGGAAATGACAAGCCATTCTAATATCTTTGCCACAAAAATTCCAAAGCAGATCATGAAGAGTTAGTAACTATTGAACAACAAAATAACAATAATCCCTTACCACCATCTAACTGTTGAATTCCTTATATATGCTTTAAATAACACTTCTGAGAAGACTTCCCTAGTTCCTCCATACTTAATTGCCTTATCCCCATTCTAACATCATGCATCTTAAATATCTCTAATGTACTTATTTTTTAATTAAAATATATATTTTTCAACTAACAAACATTAATTTTCTCTCCTTGCTTTGGAAGGAGAAATGGACTGAAAATGGAAGAAAAATGGAAGAATGGAAGAAAAAAGAGAAAACATCTGTTATCTATTTTGTATAGACCATTAGCTCCATGATGGGCCATAACTGCCTTCATGATTCTATACCTTTCTTAGGGCCTAACACAAAATTCTGCAGACAGTAGGTACCTATTTTCTCAGTGACTACACTATTTCCCATGCCTAAATCTTTGGTATTATTTTCTGTTCTACCCCACCTTGTCTTCTCATTATTCAGTCTTGTCAGCAGACACTTTAGTGGAAGTTTCCATGGTTTTCTTTTCCTCTGATGATGCTTGAGTAATAGAGAACACCTCAGTAGGAGCTTATGGAATCACTCCTCATAATAATGGTAAAAGGCTGCCTCTGTAAGAACCCTAAGCAGACACTAGAGATACTCATTTTACCTCCCTCTCATCTGTTGCTGATTGTTCATCTATGAATGAGAATATTTAAGCTGGCACTTAAGGTCAGTTGGTGCTAATTATTATTGAATCCAGCCCCTGTAACTTAGTGAAGCAGAACAGTGGGGGAAAGGACTTCAATGCTTATATTATTTTTTGTTTTGTTTTTTGCAAGACAGTGGGGTTAAGTGACTTGTCCAATGTCACACAGCTAGGTAATTATTAAGTGTCTAAGGCCGAAACTGAACTCAGGTACTCCTGACTCCAAGGCCAGTGCTCTATCGACTGCGCCACCTAGCTGCCCCAGCTTCAATACTTATAGACGGAGCCTTGAGGTGAGGTTCAGGACCAAATTTTCTTAGCCTAGCCTGGGCTAATGTGAAGAAGAATTTTGAGAGGGAGGGCAATTTGTTAAGAGTGAAA
The DNA here is from genome assembly GCF_037893015.1 of Macrotis lagotis. Taxonomy (NCBI): domain Eukaryota; kingdom Metazoa; phylum Chordata; class Mammalia; order Peramelemorphia; family Peramelidae; genus Macrotis; species Macrotis lagotis. The sequence goes on from NC_133663.1 coordinate 154,710,188, forward strand.
TGGGTTGGGGCAGCTAGGTGTCACAGTGAATAGAGCATCAGCCCTGGAGTCAGGAAGACTTGAGTTCAAATCTGACCTTAGACACTTAATAATTACCTAGCTGTGTGACATTGGGCAAGTCACTTAACCCCATTGCCTTGCAAAAATCAAAAAAAGAAAAAAGAAAAAAGTTTAATGGGGTTTAATGGGGTTAAAAATGAAAGGGAAGTTAGGGGTGGCTAGGTGGTGCAGTGGATAGAGCACTAGCCCTGGAGTCAGGAGTACCTGAGTTCAAATCTGGCCTCAGACACCTAATAATTACCTAGCTGTGTGGCCTTGGACAAACCACTTAAACCCATTTGCCTTGCAAAAACCTAAACAAAAAAAAATGAAAGGGAAGTGTAAAACTGAATAAGATCATAGGAAGAATACGACAAACACCATTGGGAATGAGGGAGTAAGGCGTCAGGTAACAGAAAAGGTGAGTCTTCAATTTAGACAGCCTATGAACTGAAAAAATTTTGAGTGAAGCCATGAGGAAATAGGTTATTTCCACCTTCCCAGAAGTTATAGGAATGTTGCATTATTATTCTCTGAGCTAGAGGTGAAAGGGGGGGGGGGTGGCAGATAAGATGAGGTAGAGAAGGTTTATGGGAAGTGAAAGGGTGTATGGCAAGACCCTGGCCTTGGTCAGGGTTAGGGGATGGATAACTAGAAGTAGTAACTTCCTGTTAAGAGGTACCAAGGGAACAATTAGATGGTTTGATATAAATAATAGCAAAGTCTGTCTTCCTGGGTAATGTATTCTACATTATGATGGTGGGCATCTCAAGAGGGAGAGTTGCCAAGGGAGCTATTAGATGACTTGATATAAATAATAGAAAAGTCTAGTCTCTTTTAAGTGATATCTTTTTTTGATATGACAGAGGGCCTCTCAGTATTTTTCAAATTAAAACATATTTCCCCTCCCTAGCTGTTATGTGAAAATATGCAGCACCACCAACAGGATTCTAGGAAATATTGCCCATGATCTTTAAATCCTCAGCAACAACAATAACAACAAAAACCTGAAAATGTTAGGGCACCATTGGTGTTTGAATTACTATTGACAACTGAAGGTAAGGAGTTCAAAAAAACAGATAGGTTTGGGAAATGAAGAACATGCTAAGAAAATGGACTCTGAAAATGTGATTTTGGATTTTTGGATTATAAGCAGGAATAATGGGCTTTTAGACATGGATAGAGTATACACAAGAACAAGTAAAAAACATTTACTTTCAGTCTTGTGAATGCGATTAAGAAGGATTTAATGGGAAATGACCAAATGGATCTTTTAATCCTGTTAAATTCCTGTTAGAGGAAAGATCAGGTTCAACTTTGGGAGAAGAACATCAGAAAAGAAGAATACAAATCCAAGGAGTGCTATAGTTTGCACTCAAATGCATAAATATGGATAATAAAATAGGATAAATATAAATCTTTGTGCAAGAAAGCACTTTTCATTTCCTCAGATATAGTGATACTCAGGACAGAGATTCATGATTAGAATATCACTCTTAAGTTATACTTTAATATGAAAGGAGAGGGATATCATTGCAATAGAATAAAATATGCTCATAAAACAAATTCCAGGAAAGTGATGGGGGAACCCTGATGGAAGACATTCAGGAGAGCATTAAGAGAGGGAGAAACAAAGATTATAACTGCATAGGAGTATTTTATAGATCACCTGATAGGAGAAGAAATTGGAGACATTCAAGAGATGGATAAAAAATTGGAACACAGGCATGTTGTTTTAGTGATGATAGAATTTGACTGGCTAAACATCTGTTGGATATCTCTGTCGTAAGCTGAGCAGTTGTGAAATCTTTGACTTATTTTTAACAAATTCATTTTTTTCCAAAGATAGAAGAAACAAAATGAGAAAATGCTATTCTGGAAATGAGTCTGACCTTCAAGGAGGAATGGTTGTCAAAATTGAAATTTCAGGAATCTTAGGAACAAGCAACCACTTCATCAGTAAATTCATGATAGAGAAAAATTGGGGGAATGGCCTGGAATACATTCTAGACTAGGGGAAAATAAGTTTCAAAGGGTAGAAACCACTAGCTTAATGATCTTTAGGGGAAATCCAAGAGTATGATGTTCTCAAGAATTAAATTTTGAAGGCATGAGGAGAAATGATTTCCTCTGGGTGAAGGCAAAGTATCTAGGGATGCTAATTAAAGAACTCTATAAAGCAGGGAGAGTTTTGATTGATTTAGATTTTAAGAAGACTTGTTTTGTAATATGGAAATAAGGTCAAAGAAATGAGGATGATTACAAAAGAATAACAAAATCTGGAGATATTAAGGCTGATGATGAATTCTAAGGACAATAAAAGGTTTTCTTAGCTTCATTGAGAACAAAAGAGGAAGGGATAGGATTAGGAAAAAGGTAATAGCAAATTCATGAGAAGAAAAAGAGTAATAGGATTGTAAAGAAAGAAAAATAGGATGATAATAGAATACTGAGAAGAATCATTCAATTATTATTATGCTTGTTTTCTCTTTTAAAGGGACCACAATATTTAAACTGGAAAGGATGGAGCAAAAATGGTTACCAGGTAACTGAAACCAAAGAGAAGAGAAGAGAAGAGAAGAGAAGAGAAGAGAAGAGAAGAGAAGAGAAGAGAAGAGAAGAGAAGAGAAGAGAAGAGAAGAGAAGAGAAGAGAAGAGAAGAGAAGAGATAGCAAAAAGAAAAAAGAAAAAAAGTACAAAAATCTTTCCTCTGCCCCAGTAAATTTAAGTTATTGGGAACCTGTAGCTTAACAAATTGAAAGAATGTATGATTGCTAAGTTATGATTGATCTTTAAAATGTGCCTCAGAATTTGGCCATGAATCTAAAGTCAAGCTCATTTGGACTTTTCTCTTCTCCTGCGTTTCCACTTTCATTTCCCCCAATCTTCTAAAGAATGAATTTGAAATAATTTAGAAAGGTAAGTGGTTATTACTTAAAAGCCAGCATGGTTTAATAAAGAATAGACCATTTTGATTAACTTCATTTTCTTTTTAAGTAGAGTAAGTAATTGATAGATCAAGAGCATGGGGTAGCTATAGAGTTGTCAAAGTCTTTCATACTTGCCTTGTGGGCATGATGAATCTCATGCTTGAGATCAATAGATCCAATAGAAACCAAAATTGCAGGGATGCCTGTCAATTGGGGGATGACTGAATAAATTGTGATATATGATTGTGGTGGAGTAAGAAATGATAAGCTCAATGATTTTAGAAAAATATGAAAAGGCTTGCACAAATAATGAAGAGTGAAATATGCAGAACCAAAAGAACATTGTATAAAGTAAGAGCAATATTGTTTTAAGAATGTGAACAAGTTATTTTCACTATCATAAAAACCCAAATTAACTATAAAGAACATATGATAAAAGGCACTATCTGCATCCTGAAAAAGAACTAATAGAAGTATGTAATGAATGATTTTATACATATTTGTGTTGACTGTTAGCCATCTTGGGGAGAGGGGGAAAAAGACATTTGCAAGATAATTTTGTTATATATTTGAACAGACTAGGAAGATGTGCATTGTAGGTTCATAGTTTCATGTACAATCATCGTTTTTTATTGTAGTATGTTATGGAAATGTTTGTTTTGTTCCATAATTTAAAAATAAAATAGGAACAGGACCCAATAAAGTATACATAAAGATCTCTGTGCATCACCTATTGACTTAGAAAATCACATACTAACACTATCTGTGTTTTTTGTAATGTTTTTTCTGTATTTTCACTTATTTTTTAAATACTTCCCAGTTACAGATTAATGTGGGTTGGACTACACTTGTGGGACATATGTAGCCTACAGGTCTTATGTTTTTTAACTCTGGGCTAGATGATAGTATAGTTGGGTGGATTTGGCATTGGTTTAATGACTAGATACAAAATGTAATCTTTAGTAGTACAATGCCAACTTTGAGGGAAGTCTCTAGTGGAATGTCCACAGGGATTTATCTTAGACCCTCCATGTTTTTCCTGATGAATTAGCTGAAGCTATAATGAGTATATTTGTTAAAGTGACAGATGACAAGAAATTGGTAGAGATAACTAATGCCATACTATATATTACATCCAACCAGTGTATATAATAGTCTCAATCCAAAAACAAGTCCAAAGAATGGCACAAATTTAATATGTTAAAAATAAATATGTAAATATAAAATTCTATATAGGCATTGGAAAAATTATCAGATTTGCAAGTATCAGATATTAGCCAATATGAAAAAGTGCTGGTATTTTAATGGATTAAAAACTCATTGTGATTCCACAAATTGGTTGGCAAATACTTGTAAAATTTCACAAAGAATTTGTGTAGAGCAATGAGAGCAAATTAAGGTTGGATAACATAAATTTGTAATATACTTATACGAGTGGGGAAAAAAATGAATGTTCTCATAGTCTTCATGGTGATACATAGCATTCAGAACACCATAAGCAATAATACATCAAATAAGAACCTGACTGAATCAGACAGAGTTTTTGTCATCACATTTTAGGAATGACATAGATGAGCTGGAGTATATCCAGAAAAGAGTGCCCAAGATGGCAGTGATACTCAAGAATGTGCCTCAAAGAGATTGTTTAAAAGAATTAGGGATATTTTGCCTGGAATAGATTTATGGTGTTGTGGGGGTGGAAGAAAGGAACATAACTTTCATTTTCTGGTGTTTGAAGGACTGTTCTGTAGGAAATGGTTAAGATTCAGTGTGCTTGGTACCAAAGTGTAAAACTAGGAGGAGTGGAAATTGCAGAGGCAGATTTTGACTTATCAAAAGGAAAAGCTTGGCAATTAGAATTATTCCCAAATGGAAGGAGATGCTAGATGGTCAAAAACAATAGTTGGATGACCACTTGTAGAGATGTTGTAGAGGAACTCTTGGCAATGAGCTCTCTTCCCATCCTGAGATTCTATGCTTCTGTGAATCTTAGGAGCCTGAGGAAGAAATACTTTGTTCTCCACTTTAAAGTTATTTTGGAGTTTGGGGCGGAGCCAAGATGGCAACAAGAAAGGATCTAGTCTTAGGCGCTCTCTGATAAAACTCATAAGCTAAGGACTCTAACTAAACTTTCGAGAGACAGAACCCACAAAAGGACCCAGAGAGGCAGTTCTACTCAAGGTAACCTGGAAAAGAGCAGGAAAAGCTCTGCTCCTTGGGGTCGGAGGGGCGGCCCACCAGAGGGGCAGCCCGCCAGAAGGAAAGAACTTCAGCCTCCCGGAGGCAGCCCCAGGGCGCTGGGAGCCCCAGCTCACAGCAGTGGGGGAGTCTCCTGAGCTACACCTGGGGGAGCACCAGGCACAAAGTGGGGGAACAGTGGGGGACCTCTGCCAGAGCAAGCACGTAGAGCCCAGCCCCCAGGACACACAGCCCAGCCCCCAGGACACACAGCGAGCAGCTTGGTCTTTCGGCAGCCCAGATCCAGGAACAGAAGCAGGCAGAGCCGGTAAGCAGGAGCCTCCAGAGCCCATTGAGCAGAGGGAGGGGAGTGAAGAGAGAGAGACTGCAGAGCTCTGTCCTCTGCCCCTGGAACAGAACTCTAGGGCTCTGAACACATTCAGATACTGATCGCAGTCTAGGCCCCCACACAGAACAGCAGTGGCCCCCTCCACCTCAGGCCTGTGGTAGATGGGAGCGCATATGGTTATTCACAGACCAGGAGGGAGGACAGAGCCTCACACACTGAGACTCTTGTGGGAGTGCCCCAAAAGCTCAGGAAGCACCCCCAAAACAGGCTTAGGCTGGGAAAATGAGCAAACAGAGAAAAAAGAGGAACACCATTGAGAAATATATTATCTATGATCCCAAGAAGGATGGATATATTTAGTCTGAAGATGAGGAAACACAAGCTCCTGCATCTAAAGACTCCAAGAAAAACAGAAACTGAGGTCAGGCTATGACAGAGCTCAAAAAAGACTTTGAAAATCAAATGAGGGAGTTAGAAGAAAAACTGGGAAAAGAAATGAGAGAGATGCAGGAAAAACATGAAAATGAAGTCAGCAGCTTAGTCAAGGAAATCCAAAAAAAGGCTGAAGAAAATAGCATGCTAAAAACAAACTTAGGTCAAATGGATTAAACAGTTCAAAAAGTTATTGAGGAGAAGAATGCTTTAAAAAGCAAAAATGGCCAGATGGAAAAAGAGATAAGAAAACTCTCTGAGGAGAACAAATCCTTCAGACAAAGAATAGAATTCAGGGAGATTGATGAATTTACCAGAAATCAGGAATCAATACTTCAAAACCAAAAAAAAAAATGAAAAATTAGAAGAAAATGTGAATTATCTCATTGAAAAAACAACTGATATGGAAAACAGACAGGAAAGATAATTTTAAAATTATTGGAATACCTGAAAGTCATGATCAGGAAAAAAGCCTTGACATCATTTTCAAAGAATTACTACAGGAAAATTCCCCTGATATTCTAGAAGCAGAGGGCAAAATAGAAATGGAGAGAATACACCGATCCCCCTGAGAAAGAGATCCCAAAAAACAAACCCCTAGGAATATTATAGCCAAGTTACAGAACTCCCAAGTCAAAGAGAAAATATTACAAGCAGCCGCAAGGACACAGTTCAAATATTGTGGAGCTGCAGTCAAGATCACACAGGACTTAGCAGCAACTACATTGGAAGCTCGTAGGGCTTGGAATATAATATAACAGAAGGCAAAAGAGCTTAGAATGCAGCCAAGAATGAACTACCCAGGAAGGCTAAATGTCCTCTTCCAGGGAAAAAGATGGACTTTCAATGAACCAGGGGAATTTCAAAGGTTCCTGTTGGAATGGCCAGAGCTGAACAGAAGGTTTGATCTTCAGATACAGGACTCAGGTGAAGCATAGAGATTGGAGGAGAGGGGGGAAAATATGAGGGACTTAATGATGATGAACTGCATAGAAAAATGACACTGATAATACTCATGAACCTTCTCAGCTAATAGAGCAGGTAGAGGGAGCTTTTATAGTTGAAGCACAGGAGAAAGCTGAATTTGAAGATAAAAATATGGTGGAAAAATGGAGTAAGAAGGAGGGGGGAGCAGGGGGAAGGGGTGGGGATGGGAACAAAGGAGGAGAGGATGGAACATGGGGGGAGAGTGGTCAGATATAACACATTTTCTTTTTTACTTCTTTCAAGGGGCTGGGATTGGAAGGCCTGTCCAGGACCATGGGGCCAGGTGGATTCTGGGTCTAAGGGGTGGTATGGGGGTTCAGGGCCTCTTGGCCCCAGGACCAGGGATCTGTCTGCTATGCCACTCAGCTACCCTACAGCAGAGTGAGAGTGAAAGGAAAGAGAAAATATAGTACATGCTAGTGGAGAAATAAGAAAGGAGGGAGTTGCGATCAGCAATGGCAACATTGGAAAAATATGGAAGTAACTTTTGCCATGGACTTACCTTAAAGAATGTGATCCACCAACGACAGAGTTATTGGTGTTGGAACAAAGACTGAAGCACATTTTTTTGTTATTATTATTTGGGGGAGGTGCAGGGCAAATGGGGCTGGGTGGCCTGCCTGGGGCCACATAGCAGGGTGATCTTTGGGTGTCTAAGCTCGGATTTGGACCCAGGTGCTCCTGGCTCAAGGGCCAATGCTCTGTCTGCCACCCAGCTACCCCTACTATTATTACTATTTTATTTTATTTTGGGTCTTTTTTTTTCTTCTTTTTGGTTTTTGCAGGGCAGTGGGGATCAGGTGGCTTGCATGTCACACGGCTGGGTGATTGTTGGATCTACAGGGCTGGATGTGGGCTCCAGTGCTTGTGGCTCCAGGGCTGGTGCTTCATCCATTGCGCCACCTGGCCATACCCACAATTATTACTATTTTTTTATTTTAATTTTTTTTCTCTCCCCTTTACTTTATCGCTCAAGCAAGTCTGTATTCGGGGCGGAGGGGGAAGGAGGTATTTCGTTTACTCTTAAACAAGAATATTTTATTAATGTAAAAAAACATTTGTACAAAATGAGAATAAAAAAATAAAAATTTAAAAATTTAAAGTTATTTTGCTACTCTACTAATTTCTTTCCTCATACTAGGTTTTTACTAATATTCACCTTAGTTACAAATTAATAAAATATTTTAAAATATTCAGGTGCACAAGTCTTTATAAAAAATTTTCTGTTGTGAATTGACAATCTTAACATCTTATGCTCCCAGATATATTCATTGTTCCCCCTTAAATCCCAACTAATAAGATTTAGAGTGGGGAGATTATAATAAGAACCATCTAGTCTATTGTCTTCATTTTACAGAAGAGAAAACTCACACCTGGAGAGGAGAAATGACTTTTACATTGGGGGAGGGATCAAACACCTAACAGAAACAAACATATACCAAGTTCACTCATAAATTGATAGTGTAGAACCAAAAAGGGGAAGATTATCATTAAGAACAGATAAAACTTTTATTGTACCCTGTGCTTGATTTTTTAATAGATTTGCTACCCTTAGAATGCTAATTATTATTGTTGACTTTTTATGTTTACCTCAAAATGTTATGTAACTTTGTTACCTAACTGCATTTGAGTAAGACTACTTTGATCTTTTTTGGCTGTTCTTGTTTTCTATTATACTTTGCTAGATTCCCCCCTTGATAAAGCACCCTCATAGATTTTTCCTTGAAAACATACTATTTGTTTAGTGCACAAGACTAAAATAGACATTGACTTTCACACATTCATTTGTATCTTATGTTACTCCCTGTGATGAGAGCTCACATCCCCTGAACACTAAATCAATCAATCTTAACTCATAGATCAATCAATCTTAAACTCCTAGATTCTATGTCCAAGCAGTTAACCCATTATTTCATCTAATCAAGATTCTAGCTTAATCATATATTTATATTTTCTTTGAATCGAAGCTCTAAATTGGAAAATACATCCCCTTTCCCCCAAATCCATGTTATATTACAACACAGATTCCTTTTTTTATAAATTGCCCTCTACATACATCTGTCACTCTCACTTTTTGCAGAGTACTATAGTCATGAAAACACTGTAAAGGATATTGACCTGTTTTAATTCATAAATAAGTTCATAAATGTTCAGTATGTTTTAATTCATAAATAAAAGTTACCCCCTTAATGAATTCTATAAACAGAGAATTTTCCTTGATATCAAATTAATTAATATTGAACATTTTAAAAAGTTAGAAATGGAAAATAGATCTTTTTTAAGTCACAATGGACTAACAAACACTGGGATTTCAAGACATTGCATGACTACATCCCTCCTAGAGTCTTCATGCCCCATCTTCTCTGGCTACAACATATCTGTCAACCTTACATAAAGAGAAAATTAGCACATGCTTGTACTTTTACACTTGTAAATCAAATGTCATGCTCCATATCAAAGGTCCCAATTTGCATATAAAAAGATTTTTTTTTATTTGTGCTTCCTCCCACAATTGTCTTAGAGGTTGAAAGTACTGTACTACACTTGATGATATTTTTGGTTGCAATGACATCAAGGCTTAGAGCCAATGAAGACTTCAGAAATCCTTTCCTTTGATTCACAGGAATCTTCTTTCCTAAATATATACTATATGAAGTTCTCCACCCAGGACATATTCTGACTTCGATTTCTCATTCCATCAGATACCTTTTTCTAGTTCAGTACTGAAATTCTAAAAATCTAGTGGAGAAACTACCAGTATAATTCCTTGTTTGGCTATTCCTAAGGCTTTTGTATTTGGTTGACTAATCACCATTTGCAAATGTTAAAATATTTAATAATATTGGGGTTTAGAAATCAGCTGTGAACGATTACTCATCCTGCTTCATCTCTTTTATGAGAAACATTAAGACTTAGCTAGTGTTCTTTATTATTACAAAAAATCCTAATAGTGGTACTGCTGGGAATAAGAATATAGATAGTTTAATTACTCTTTGGACATAATTCCAGGTTTCTGGATCAATTCACAGTTCCATCAGCAATAAATTAATGTCCCAATTTTTCCACATCCCTTACAATAACTGTCACTTTCCCCTTCAATCATTTTAACCAATCTGATAGGTGTAAAATGATATCTCAAGGTTCTAATTTGCATTTCCCTAATGATTTAGAGTATTTTTTCGTGTAAGTATAAATTGTTTTGATTTCTCTATCAGAAAATTGCCTCTTCATATCCTTTGATCATTTATCAACTGAAGGAATGGCTCATATTCTTATAGATATCACAAAGTTCTTTATATATTGAAATATGAGAATGTTTATAAATTTTTCCCTTATTTTCTGATTTTCTTTTGATTTTGACTACATTTGTTTTATTCACACAAAATTTTTTAATTTTAATCCTTTCTTCTATTTTGCTATGTTATGGAAGTTCTTATTTATTTCTTGAGTTCAGAAAATTTAAAAAAATATTTATTACTTATTACTGACTGAGCTTATTATTGACCTTTGCTCAAAATCTAGACACATGGTACTTCTTTTGATGAATATCCCTTTTATATTGTGATTTTTGAGAAAAATAATTGATGCCCTTGGTACGTGACCAAATTCTCATCTGAACTGGAAAAGAGTAAGTAACATTAAATGATCCATCTCTTCTCTTTTTTGTAGTCCCCTTTTTTTAGATCAATCCTTTTATTTATGAATGAATAAATGAACAAATGAGGCATTTGTTATGTATTTACTATGTGTAAAGCATTGAGCTAAGCACTAGGGCTACAAACTTAAAAATAAGACAGACGCTGCTTTCCAACAGTCCACATTTCAATGGGGAGACAACACATATGGAAGGTTTCAACTGCAAATCACATGAAAAAATCCTATGATCTTTAGGGTACAGGGGTAAAGCAGATGTTAATGTTTCTTTTTTAATGTTATTTTTTACTGGGGAAAAATTGTATTAGTTGCTTATGTTGAAGTCATTTGTTAGGGTCAAGGTCTTTGGTGGCAAGAATTTTCCTTTCTAGGTCTTCAATAGTAATGACTGTAGCACCATCTCCACAGAGGTTGCTTCCTAGGATAATGAATAGGGGCACTGAGTTGGAAGGCTGGTTATTCCTGAGATTCCTGAGTTGAGGCTTCTGAGATGTTTCCAATAGGATCTGAGGGGAAATGATAGTCAAAGTGGTGGTAGTGATCACAGTGGTGGTTTCATTTGCCTGGTATATGAAACCTCTTCTTTCTCCCTTAAGATATCTTGTTATTTTAATTTGTCTAGTTTGTCTGTCCTGTGTATGGCAATTAGTTGCCCATTAGTAGGAATGGCTAACCCTTTTTCCATGGGAGTGAGTTCTCCAGACAATTGCTGTGAGAGGTGAACTGGAAATAATACTAGTGGTCTGGGGTTGCTACCACTCCTAGGGCTCCTGTCCTTTTAGACTGTTGGCAGTATGTGCTCAGTAGCTTTTGTTAATGATAATAAGGAATGCACCCCTCTCTACAATGATATCTCCTTCAACAATGGCTATGTGGCCTAGTCTGTAAGCAAATCTGAAGAATTGGGGGAAGAAGGAAGAATTCATTATTCACCATTTCCATCACAATCTGAGAGAAGATGGTGGTAGTTTGTGTTACCTAACATATGCTATCTTCTGTCTTCTCATAGAGCAGTGACTTCTACCCTTTGACTAACAATTGCCATTGGGTTTCTAACTACTAAAAATGAGTCATCAGACCATTTACATTGTCCCCATTCACCTTTTTCTCACCATGAAGACTTTAAAACAGCCTCTGATTAGTAGGGAATTTAAGAAATAGCTACCTGGTAATTCTGTCATCACTTATCTCTTCAAGGATGTTAAAATACACAAGTATCACAAAAATTTCACATGATAAGGCTACCACTTTATCTTCTACACTGTATGCCTGATTGTGTACCTAACACTCCTCCAAACTGTCCACCTCATGATAAAGTCTTTTTGATAATCATCATAGTCATGCTCACTAGGAATTTGTAAACCCAGCAGTTTAAATGCTGAAAAACAATGAAGGCAAAAATGGTGCTAGTTGTGAACCTTCTATGCTTAGCTCAGTGCCTAGCACTTAATAAAAGTTTATTAACTCATTGAATGTCTGACTGCATTTTTCCCTTATCCCAAGACCTTTAGTCCTCTAAGATTAAGGCTTTCCAGAGATTTCAGTCTGGTATTCATAAAGTTAAGACTGAATACCAAGAGGTCCATAAGGGAAGAAGTTGCCTTCTTCAACTAAAAAAAAATTAAGACAGCAATTGTTGCTCTTTGATCATTTCTCTCAAGCCATTTACTAAGCATCAGTTCTCTAATAATTGAATAGCCACAGTGACTTTTTAGTCCCTGCACACATGCATAATGAAAGCTCAACAATATCACTTCAAACACACTATTATTACATAGTACTTGTATCTTGGCTCTGTTATTTTTCAGTAGTGATACCCTGGGCATGCTAATTATACTAGAGAAGCTCAGTTTTTTCCAACTTTAAGAACGAGGTGATGAATTAGATGTTCTCCAAGGTCCACAAATCTATGAATCTATGATCCATGCTATCAGCTATTCAACTTGGACAGTATTGTATACCTTCTCACCAAAGTTACTTCAGTGGAATATATGGTTCCATTTCAGCCATGAACAAACAATAAAAGTAGTAACACTTTGAATGAATGAAATTTATGAAATTCCAACTATCAGGTACTGTGCTACATAGGTGTAGGGGCAGAAATATAAAAACTAAATAATCTCAACCCTTAGGGAATTCACATTCTAACAGAGAAAACAGGATATAGGATATCCTGTCCAAGGTAAGCATTTTGGTCTAGGAAGAAAAAGAAATGAAACATGTCCTTTTCAGAAGCACTGATAATTTGATCTGATTTCTGCTCCCAAATCAAAAAATATAATGGGGCAGGAAAGGGAAAGAGGGTGGAAGGAGATTTTTTAAAAAATATAAAGAGGAGATATGAATATGTAAGGTTCAAATTCTATGACATTAAGAGGGCTAAGGTGGATAGTTGAATGGGATATGAAGTATGACCAGATGTAGATATGACTAGATATACTAGATTATATGAGTTTGTGCTGGCTCATTCATCAACTAATCTGAGGGATCATCCTGATCCATATCTGGTCACTGGACACAAAAGGCTCCAAAGGAGAAAATGAGGCTAGTGATTTTGCACAGCCCTCCCTCACTTAAATCTAATTCACTTGCATACTATGGCATCACCTACCTGATGTCATGGTCCTCTTTAAAAACAAAGGACAATCCACAACCAAAAAGTAACAAGAACAGTCTGGCTTATACCTAAAGTGGGAGTTCCAAAACTGAATGGATTGGCTTCCCCAAAACATGATCTCTGGAATTCTGGTGGTTCAGTTGATTCAGCAACAAGACAAATGGCAAGAAAATGGTTGAACAAAATGTGGTACAATACATTCTTCAATCAACTCACATGGCCTGCAACAGGAAACTAATAGACCCTGAAAACCCATTTCATTTGTGAACAGAGAGGACACTGACAGTGAGACTCATTATCTCATTCATTGATTGGAGTTTGGGGCTTTGAAGTGAACTATCATTTTTAACATCTGAGACTATATGTTCTCACTTTCAAGTTACACAGAAACAATTCCCTGTCATATTCTGACATGTGTTAAATTGGATTCTATCTATCAGTGATGGTAGTAGCACTAGCCTACTCTACAGTTCTGTATGTATTACTGGTCAGGGAAAATCAATATAGATGCAGTTAGTTGCTCTATCCTAGCAGTCCTGTGTTTTGGAAACCTTGCAGATTCCCATGAAAGAGATAGACAGAGCCAGCGTCATGTAAAGGAATCAGGCTACTAAATTAATAAGAAGGTACAACTGAGAGTCTGGTACTCCTCTCAGAAAGTTTGCCATTAGTAGATGAAAATATCAGAGTGCTCAAATAATCTTCCCTGTCCCACTAATCCTCAGAGTTTTGATGGTGACTAGCTGGAGTTTGAAGTTTTTCCAAGAAATGGGATGGTCCAGGAAAATGAGCCTGGAGCCCTGTTGACCAATTAGAAGATTACTGCAATAGAGTGGTAGTTTTGGCAAAAGATTGAAATAAGAAATGTTGTGGAAGTGTAGAATAAATAAAATTTGGCAAGTAAGGGAAATTGAGGAGTTAAAGATTATTTCAAAACTGCAAATCTGGATAGCTAGGAGGATTATTGGGCTCAACAAAAATGAAGAAGTTTGAAAGAGGTTCAGCTTTAGGAGGGAAGAAAATCAGTTCCATTTTGACTTTAATGAGTTTGAGGTGCATATTAGTTGACGTTTATGATGTATACCTATGGAACCAGTATGATTTATGGGACCAAATATTTTTTAATGGCAAGATGTAATATATGTGAATATTCTTATGGTACATAATGGAACCTCTTCAGAATTACCAGTAAATGAATTCTCCAAAATGGGTGAAACCAGGAAGATATTATTTATTGGCAAACATCCTAAAATGTTAGAAACTTGGAGAACTTGAGCCAGGATAAGGAGTTATATTAGGAAATATTAATTTGGTAAATAAAAAAAGAATGGGAAATTCAGCAAAAATAAATTTAGGTAAGAAGAACAGTTAGGAAAAAGAATTTCTTTTGCATTCCTCAGTAGTTATTAGCACAGAAGCTGATTTCATGGGATGTATTTTGCTAAATAGAAGACAGTATTACTACTTAACACCTGGTTCATTCTGGTTCCAATCATAACTTAACAGCTCAACTTCAATCAAAAAGAACCAGCCCTTGAAATCAGAACCAAAGCAAATCCAGGACCATAGGGTTATACTAAATATCATGCTGAAAGAAAATCATTGAACAATTGATGATATTCTTATCCTATCCACTAAGGTAGAGTTTCCACATTCCCTTGAAAATTTTACTAAAGAGGCTTCTTCCATATCATTCATATCAGGAGTTATAGGCAATTATAACCATTTGTATATGGAGGGAAGGAATAATTCTAATACTTAATTTTCCTCTTATTCTTTGTATTATTTTATGACTTAATTTAAAATTTGGGTTCTTGGATTAGTAGTTTACATGAGATATAAACAGAAAATATTGCATTAGTGGAGGTTCAGCCTGTAATTTGCCCAATTGATCACTTTAAAATATCTTATTTTGGACCCAAGAATGTCATCAAGAGATTCCAGAGTCAGAGTTCTCAGAATTTTTAAGGACAAAATATTATATCTACATGCTAGTAAACTGAGCTGATTATGTCAATTGAGGCTGTCAAATTCAGTAATCACGGCCCTTTGATTAGGAATACTTCAAACTGCCTCCTTGTTGATCTATTTGTTTGAATCAATCTTAATTGAGTCTAGGTCCTTCTCAGATGTGCTTTGCTTATGACTGAGTTCTAGGCTAAATGCTTTGATGCTCAGCTATCTTAGAAATTGGGATATCTCTGACAGTTTTGATCCATGGCTCCTTAGACTAACATGCTTCTGGCTCTTCCCTTCTGATACTGTTCATGTTATTTATTCCTTCTCTTGTGTAATTGAGTTCTTACCCAGAGGTTTCTACTCCTGTGGAGGATCAGGTAGTATCAAACAAGCAAGTAAATATATGTTAAATATTTACTATGTTGCCAGTAGAATTTACTAATTTCAAAGGATACAAAGGTAAAAACACAAAAACAGTCCCTTACATGCTAATAGAAGAGACAACATTTATACAAATAGTTACATACAAGATACATTCAGAAGGTAGATAAACTTAGAGGGAATGTTTCAAGTGAATGTGTAGCCAGTGATGTGGTAGAAAAGATCTCTTGTTGAAGAGCTGAGTCTTGAAGAAAACCAGCGATGTCAAGAAGAAGTGAGTCTACTCAAGGAGACAAACGGTGCAAAGACACAGAGATAGGAATATCATGTGCCAGGAGGATCAGGACTGTAGAGGTAATATTGGAAAGGTGGGAAGGACCAGGTAGTAAAGAGCCTTAAATCTCAATCAAAGAACTTTACCTTTTGTCCTAGAAGTTATAAAGAGACTGGAATTTATTGAACAGGAGTGATGTACTTAGATGTATACTTTAGGAAAATCACTTTAGCATTTGTGTGGAGGATAGACTGAAGCAGGGAGAGACTTGAGGCAGGGAAACCAATTAGAAGGCTATTGCATATTGCAATATACCAGATGACAGATCATGATGACCTGAATTAAAATGTTGGTCTTGTGAGTGGAGAGAAAAGGTCATAAATGGGATATTACGCAGGTAGAAATGAAAAGATTGGCAACTGATTGGATCTATGGGGCAGGTGTCAGTGAGGAGTTAGTCAGCTATCAGGGTGTCTCAACTTGCACAGTCTTGAATACTCACTGAGTCTGAGAGGCAATATTTTTGATGACCCCAGATCAAGAAGGAAGCCAATCAGGGACCAGTTAGGCTTCATGAAGAAAGGAAACTGTGCCAGAATCAGGAAGGTCCTGGTTTTGCCATATATATTATTAGTAAAGTAAGAGTTCAGAAGAAAACATTGATCACGTCTAATGAAGAAGTTCCCAGTAGTGTGGAGGATTTTGGCAGCTTCAAAAGCAAGAAAGAACTTCCAAAACGAAGACAATTTGGGAGGAGATATGAGTTCTCTTTTGCACTTGTTTGTGATACCTACGAGATATCTAATTCAAATGTCCAATAAATACTTGGAGTTCAGAAGAGAGGTTAGGACTGGATTTATAGAAATGGGAGTCATTAGTATAGAGGTTGTAATTACACCCACAGTACCTGATGAAACCACCAAGCGAGATCATATAGAGCAGAGCTGTCCAAAATGCTGCCCATGGGCCAAATGCAACCTGCAGTGCTATTTAATGTGGCTTCCCCTTGAGGGTTTACTAAATGTTTTAATAAATTAAGCAGACTACAGAGCCCTCACTAAAATGTCAAATCAAAATATATTGTCTATTGTTTCAATAAAAACTTTTAAAAGTAGTATTGGACATCCCTGGTAGAGAAGGAAAAGAGAAAAAGACTCAGGAAAGGTCTTATAAAACATTCACACTCTGTGTGTGTGTGTGTGTGTGTGTATGTGTGTGTGTGTGTGTGAGAGAGAGAGAGAGAGAGAGAGAGAGACAGACAGACAGACAGACAGACAGACAGAGACAGAGAGGGAGGCAGAGAGAGACAGAGACAGAAAGAGGGACAGAGAAAGAAGGAGGAAGATCTAGCAAAGGCTACAGAAGAGAAGCTGTCATATAGGCAAGAACCAAGTGAGAGTACGATCAAGAAATCAAGTATAAATAACTTTTTCAGGAATTTACCAGCTGTAATGGGGAGTTAAGCACATACCTAGATAGCACTACCTATTGGAAGGTGCTAGAGGACCTGAAAGCTATAGGATGATAGTTTGAGAGGACAGTAGGATCAAGTGAGGGTTTTTTGAGGATAGGGCAATGCATTTGAAATATATTTTTTGTAAAAAGTAGAGGAGAAGGGGCAATTAGGTGACATAGTGGATAAAGCACTGTCCCTAGAGTCAGGAGTACCTGGATTCAAATCCGGTCTCAGACACTTAATAATTACCTAGCTGTGTGGCCTTGGGCAAGCCACTTAACCCCATTTGCCTTGCAAAAACCTAAAAAACAAACAAGCAAAAAAAAAAAGAGGAGAAAAGAGTAGATAGGAAGAAACAAGATGCATTCATGAGTGTGTGTAGAAGGACTTTGGCAGAAGAAAAGCTACCTCTAGAGACTGCTGTGAAAGAGAAGATAGTAGGAATGATATAGAGATATGAGATAATAAAAAGGAGAGAGAGAGATCTTGACTGATGTTCTCATTTTTTTCACTGAAGTATGATAATCATGTCTAATTTATCTTTATATCTTCCCTTGTGCTTTGCCCAAGTGATGATTTGTTGAATTTAATTGAAAGGGAAAAAGAACTACTTATTACTTCTAAATTTATAGCTTATAAAAAAACCAAGTATTCATTTTACATGCCACACATCTGGGTTTAATTCCTTTACTTATGTTTTCTATGATTCTAATAATCAAGAGACAGAATGTGTAGTGGAGCAGACTGGACTAGCAGTCAGATGATCTGAGTTCTAGTTCTGATTCTATGTCTATTTGGGCAAATTACCTCATTCTCTGAGTTTCCATTTTCTCATTTGTAAAGGAAAGGGTTATAATCATTCCCCTTCCTTATATAGTTACTGTGATAATCAAATGAGATGAAAATGATTTGAAGAGTTTTATGGTCTGTTTTCCAAGTTCATGTGCTTGTGCCATTCTTTTCTCTAGGAATGAATGAACTACTGGGAAGTGATCAATGTTTTCTTCCAAACTATCACTTTACTAATAACATATGTGGCAAAACCAGGGCCTTCCTGATTTTGGCACAATTTCCTTTCTTCATGAAGCCTAACTGGTCCCTGATTGGCTTCCTTCTTGGTCTGGTTGTCATCAAAGGTCCAACCTCCTTGTAGATATTGCCTCTCAAACTTGGTGGGTATTCAAGACCATGCATGCAAGTTGAGACACCCTGATAGTTGACTGACCGAAGGTGTTTCCATATGGAGATGAGGGTGGACCTATCCAGAGAAACCAAGAGAATATGCATCTTTGCTTTCAATCCTCACCATATTAAACTAAAGTAAAGATTCTGAAGAGCACCTAGAAAACACTGAGGTCCTTTCTTGAGTTAAACTGCCTTGCATTTCAACATTACTACAGAGAGTACAACTATTATGAGCTGAACATGTTGTTAGAATGCCAGATGTAAGCTTGCTACAGGGCAAGCACTCACAAGGGGGGTCAGAAGAAGTGATATTGAGATACCCTGAAGGTCTCATTGAAGGACTTTAGAATTTATTGTACAGCATTTATTGTACACTGGAACAGGACTACCCAGCATGGCATGCCCTCATCAATAAGGGTAATATATTCTATGAGGAAGGCAGAATTGAAGCAACTCAAAGGAAACATGACAGCCATAAGTTTAGAGAACCCACCCCAGGTATTCCCATGGACTATTTGTCCTCAACCTGTAGTAGAGCATTCTGAGCTCATATCAGTCTGATCAGCCACAGTCAGACACACTGCAATTTGTATCAAGCATAGTGATGTCATTTTTCTCTTCTTTGATAACAAAAGACAAGAACCAACCAGTCTAAAGTAAACTTCTTCCTCTGTTAAATATGGAGTGCTTATGAGTGTTCACTTCATTCCTATATTGAATCAGAAATAAGAGGGTGCTAGCCTCAAAGCTATGTCCCTAATACCACTTATGTGGCAGATTTGTACCAATTTTTATTGTTTTCTATGTGTAATGGAGGTAATATGCTAAATTTGCCTTTCCTTCAGAGCATTCACAGATATTGCTTACTTCATTACTAATTCAATATGGTGGACCTTTGAAAACCTGTTTCCAGTCATGTATGGCTAAGAGATCGATAACATGATGACAGATTAACTTCTAATTGGCAAAGGAGTAGGGGTGATTAAGGGAGAACTGAGAGTGTGTACAAAAGAGATGACCTCTCCATCTCTCAGTTTCTTTTCCTTCCTGGTTGAAGGCAAATAATCTGTTGTATTTGGGGAAACTACCTTTATCCTCCCCCACATGGTGTCTTTGTTTCTTTTGTGTTTATTTTTTCCTGATCTAAGGTGAATCAATATTCCCAGGCAATGTTGTGAGTTCTGGAATTCCAGAGGTTGCACTGGTGACCAGAGGTCATAGCAATGACTGCCTGAGAAGGAAGGGTGAACGACATAGGGTGTTCCTCTGGATGTGTAGATAGTCCCAGAGATAGGAGAAGTGGCTGTTGGAGTTGTAGAGACTGACCACAGAGGAATTGCCTTCAGAGGATATGGAGTGCAAGCTATAGACTCTAAAAAGGTATTATCCCTTGGATTTCAGAAAAGAGCTACATAATAGTAGGAAACTACATGAATACTCCCTAAAAGGAGAGAAGGTCTTTCAGGAACATGTTGGGAGATACCTCAGGGGGCCATGTAGTACTTCAGTGCTATTGTACTTCAAAATCACTCCTCCTAGAGACCTTATGTGTGAAAAGAGGAAGTGTATTCCAATTTGAAGACAAGGTTTTGAAATAACTAGTTTTAATATACTTACTTAGTAGATGACCTTTGTTAATGTTTATTGCGATTGCTTCAGGGGAAAGAACTCCTTTACACTATTAATTGAGAGATGGAACGAATAATAGAGGTGGATTTTTGAAAACCTGTTTCCTGCAATGGGTGACTAAGAGACTGATAAGATGATGGCAGAATGACTTTAAGTGGGAAAAGGAGCAGGAAGGATGATGAAAAATGTGTGTGTGGGGGGGGGCGGGGGTTGATGGAAAATAGCACTAGAAACCTTAGTCCTTCAGGGTCATTTCTTAGATACTGAGAGAATGGTAGTTAGCCATCTTCAGGGACCCAACTACCAGTGAAGTTTATTTCTGAGTCTTGTCTGCTGAAATAAATTATAAAAGTGTAGAAGGCAAAAACTGCATCCTATTCATCTTTGTATCCTTCATAAAATCTCCCACAGTGCATTCTACATCATCATATTTAACAAATAGACATTTAACCAATAAATCAACAAGCATTTATTAAACCTTGACTAGATGAATGAATTTTTAAAGTACAAATGCTGTCTAAAATGTTCAGCTAAAACATTAAAATGAGTATTTTTAAATATAAATTTTCTCAGACAAGCCTATCATTTAATCAGAAGGAAAAAAAACTTGAAGATAAAGATTGTTCCCTAGCATCAATTTTAAAGATAGTTGGGAAAAGACCAAAATAATCCTTTATTTTTTTCCTCTACAATCCACATTTTGAAATCCAATAATAGAAGAATCCAGAAATCAACCACCTGCCAAGGAAAAAAATCTTATTATGGAATTAATTTCACAGTGTCCATTATTAGATGGTTGCTAGAGTTCAGTGGCAGCAGATCTAAAAGGCTATATACTTTGTTATTTTTCAAGTTCTATCACTGACTAATTGAATCCAAGCCACAACCTTTAAATGATTCAATTTTTGTTCTATATGATTAAGATTATCTCTTACCAAGAAATGTATACTAAGTAAACTTTCAAAAAGTAATTCTATTTTCTCATCTGTAAAATGAGGGAGCTGTAAGATGATCAATTCTAAGATTCCTTCTAACTCTAATGCTGTGATCTTGTGATCTAAGACACCTAGTAATAAAGATTAAAAATAAGACTTTTTTGACATTTGCTGTCACATTATAGGTTTGAGTTTACCAGGATAGAATGCAGAAATATTCTTTGCTCTTTTTAGGTATTTAGTTTAAATTTAAGGTTATTGGCTATTGTATCAAAGGTAGTTTTATTTATGCCCTCCTACTAGAAACAATTAGACTTTCCATGAATGTGGTTTGTTGATGGAAGGAATAAGTCAAAAAAACATGTCCCATAGACAACTTAAACTCAATATATCCAAAATTGAACTCATTATCTTTCCCTTCAAACTTTCCTCTCTTCCTAATTTTTTTTGTTACTGTTCTTTTTGTTTTGTTTTGTTACCAGTTATTCAGGGTCAAGAGGTAGGTGTCATCTTCAACATCTCTTCCACCTCTGATTTCCAATTTGTTGCCAAGATCTGCCAATTTGACTTTCCTAATATCTCCAACATTCATTTCTTTTCTCTACTTCTGTGCTGCAAGTTGTCATCATCTCATGCCTGGACTATTTCCATAGCTTGTTGGTTAGTCTCATTGACCTAAGTCTCTGCCACCTCCCAATCCCTTCATTCAGCTATCAAGGTAGTGATCTTCCTAAAATGTAGGTCTAACTATGTATTTCACCCTCACCCTCTCTACTTTGCCCCAGTAAATTCCAGTGACTCCCTATTATCTTCAAGATAAAATCTAAAATCCTGTGTTTAACAAAGTCCTTCATATTCTGTCCTCTCCTCCTCCCATATTTTCAGTCTTCTTGTACTTAATTGACATCCATGTACTTGCTTTTCCAATGATCTTGCATTTCCTTAACTATGACATTCCATTTCCCGACTCTAGGAATTTTTAGACTTTCCCCTTTGCTTAGAATATTCTCCCTTTGCATCTCTGCTTCCTAGCTTTGACTTCTTTCAAGTCCCAGGTAAAATCTCACCTTCCTGATTCTTTTTAATTCTATTGCCTTCCTTCAGTTATCATCAATTTATTCTGTATTAGCTAATATGGTTTTGTCTTTTTCATTAGTCTGTGAGTTCCTTGAGAAAGGGATTGCCTTTTGCCTTTATATCCCCAGCACTTAACCTAGTGTTTATATCCAAGTAGGAGATTAATAATTTTTTATTGATTGATTGATATTTATTAAGCCCTAACAAAAGTTAGAAGACAGGAATGAGGTATGAACCTGACTGCTTTGGTCCCTTCCTTAAAATGGAGGTACTGGATGGAACTAACCCAACAGAAGAAAGGACCATAAGAATAGAAGGTCAAGAATAGAAGGCTGGGTCATGGTGGAGCAAGAGGGTTAAGCAAAACCAATACACTTATGTGCCAGTATGAACAATATTCCACATTTGTTGAACCACATAACTCTGCTGAGAAGAGAGATATGCCTTTCATAATCTATTCTTCAGAACTGGGACATTAAACCAGAATTTGGCTTTACCATTTATTAAACAACTAAAACTATAATAAAAAAACGCCTAAAGACAGAAGATCTAGGTTTAAATTTGAGCTTCTCTGCTACTTGTTGATTGAAATCTGAAAAGGTGAAGCAATTTAAATGCTCAAGTTCAGATAGATCAGTTGTTTCCACTGCAAAATGAGGAGGAAGAGGGGGAAGGGGAAATTTGAATTAGGCCTATTCTAGATCTCAAATCTAGAACTTTTATTGTGTTAGATGACTGGTCTCACTGACATGTCTCTCCTCAGTCTAGCTCAGCCTTTATGCTCAGTTGTCAAAGTGATTATCCTAAAATGCATATTTGATCATGTTACCTATACACATGCACCCAACCTCAAAACTCTAGTGATTTCCTATAACCTTTAGGAGCCGGAAACCAATTAGAATAGGAGAACCTAAAAGTTTAAGAAGCAGCCCCTCCCCAATTCCTCTCTTAAATTTTTTGATAGATCTGTAATTTCATTGTGTAACAACTCCCTCTACCAATACAAACTGGCAAAATTAGTTTCCAATTTATAGACTTTGTGTGATCTGTGGATGTAGAAAGATTAAGGTACATGCCTATAGTCACAGAATCTAAATCCAGATTTACCTGATTCCAAAGTCCTTTAGCCACCCTGCTACACACACACACATATACACACACACACACATATATATATATACATATATGTGTTTTATATATATACATACATATATATGTATATATATATATATGCTGAAGCATATGTGGAGAGAAAATATGAGTAACCTACTTTAGTAACTTTTCATCTTGATAGGCATACATTGATTAAAAGATATTATCAAAGGGGAGATGAAGCCTGGTTTGATGCCCATTACATTAAATCCACTAAAAAGGAATGAAGAAAAACAGAAATAAACTCTCAAATGATGCTTAGGAGTTCCTTGATCAGAAGTGAAACTTGTATTTTGTATGTATGCATTTGTTTTCATGTTATCTTTTCCATTAGAATAGAGCTCCAGGAGAGCAGGGATCCTGTTTTTACCTTTCATTGCATCTCCAGTAGTTAGTGTATAGCCTGGTAAATAAGGGCTTAATACATATTCATTGACTGAATGCCTGTTTCCTGTTCAGGTGGGAAACAGAGAAATAAAGTTATTTGGGAAGAACATATTTCTGAGTTTAAATGCCTGATTGAACTTTGGTTTCTTCATCTATAAGATGAAGACAGCAATATTAGTACTATCCACTTCCTGGGTTTTGTACATAGTAAAGTGCTATTAAGGATGAACTACTATCAGGCTTAGGAATAGGTTATATGGAGCTTGTCATAAGTATAATATAAACAGTTAATTGTGTGATTACAGAACATTCACACATTGCCAGTTTTATATGAAATTATCTCCCCCAAAGTATTATTAATAATATTTAAATTTACATAGCTCTTTACTGTTTACAAAGTGATTACCTGACAACAACCTTTATTTACATTTTAAAGATAAGAACACCAGAGCAAAAAAAAGATAAAATGACTTCCTCCAGGTCACACAGCTCATAAAAATAAGAGTTGAGAATTAGAACAGGCTTTGAAATCCATTTCTCTGTCTACTGAAATATTCTCCTGATGAATTGCACAGGTATATTTTGAAAAATATTTTGTATTTGCATATTAGATGAGAGATGAAAAAATTAATATTGTGTTCATGGAAGTAAGAGGATGAAATATCTGCATCCAGAAGAAAAAAAAAGATTGAGAAAATAATCCTAAGTAATTTTTGAGATATTTTCTGTCTTGGATGTAGAAACAGAAACTGATTTTTTTCTTTAGGCATTAGATATGCAACTGGTAAGATTCAACCAGTAATTTGTGGTGCCCACTAATAGACATGTAGGCCCTTAGCAATAGAAAATTCCTTGAACTTTAAGGAATAATATATGTTGCTACTGATCCTGCTTTTTTCATTTAATAAATAAGTATAAATCTTACCAATTGTTAATCAATACCTTTGTGTTTCAAAATTAGGTCAAGCTATATGATATAGAAGGATTTAAATCTAGAGCTTAAGTCCTTCCATTAAATTTTATGGTTATGAATTTTTTAAAAGTCTAGTATTTTAGGGGGAGGGAAAGGAAGGAAGAAGAAAAATACGAAATTCAAAACCTTAAAAAAATGATTGTTGAAAGCTATCTTTGCATGTAGTTGGAAATTAATTAATTAATTAAGAAAAATGGCTAGAATTCTTTCAGGTCTAAGTGGAAATGATTACAGCTCTTCTCCCTTTAAAAGTTAGAAAATTTTGGAGCACATTTGCTCAAGACACAGTGCTTCTGAGTTTCTCACTGTCTCTGAATTTTAAAAGCACCTAGTTTTTAATTAGATGTTCTATATGATTAAAGACATCAGTGTATCTCCTTAGTTCTAAAGAAAAACATTATTTCT
Source organism: Macrotis lagotis (assembly GCF_037893015.1). Classification (NCBI taxonomy): domain Eukaryota; kingdom Metazoa; phylum Chordata; class Mammalia; order Peramelemorphia; family Peramelidae; genus Macrotis; species Macrotis lagotis. The sequence continues at coordinate 154,735,187 of NC_133663.1, forward strand.
TAATCTGAACAATTAGAGAATTGTGGCTCAGATCACTAAGAGAACCAAAATTCATGAAGTTTTGGACACCTTGTTGGTCCCCCATAATGACATCACACAGTCTGATGACCTATAACAACCTAGCTTCATTCATTAATATACAACCACTGGGTGGCATCCCAAGCAGTTACCAGAGTTCCATTTTGGATGCTTAGTACATCTCCTTTTTAAACATTTTGGTTGCTCCTAGTCATGGATTCAGACTTAGAAGATCTGCCTTCTAACCCTGACTTTGCCTAGAAAGGGCAAATGACAACATTTTGGGGGCCTAGTTTCTTCATTTGCAAAAAAAAAAAGCGACTTGAATTTAGATGATCTCCAAGGTCCCTAAAATCTCTGTCTAGGACATAATATGGTAGAGAGGAAAAACTTGTGGAATCAAAGGAACTGGCTTTAAATGTTACCTCTGATGCAAATGCATTGAGACTATGGTCTTACTCTCCCAGAGTAAGGCTGGTTACACCGCTCTGAGGGTTTTCTAATACTATAGACTTGAACCATGATTCTGATGTGTTCTCCCCACTGTTCACCACCAATGATTAGAATCTTGGTTCTATTTGGCCAGTTAAAACCAATTAACTTTTGCAAAGGGATATTTACTAGGAAGATAGCAAGGACAGAAGTACAAAATTTTCCTCAAATACCTGAGACCAAACTCCCCAGCCTTGGGGAGAATGGAGACAGACTTGATGTTGTTTCTATTTAACATATACCTCATCAAGTTCATTTCCAAATGTGGCATGGCCAGTGTTTCTTTAAGTCTGTATCTCTGCTGCTGCTGGGTTGTGTCAAGCAGGTCTCTCAGCATCACTCTTTATTACCCAGCTTCTATCAAATTCTAGTATGGTGGTTTTCAATTTCCAAACTTTTGGTATTTCACTCTTCTTCCCTTGCAGAGCTCAGAGGATTACCACCACTTCTAATCTCCATCACTTAAAACAGTTAATGCCAACTGCAAAGAGGCAAAGAACAAAGTCCTTTATTTATAGATCTAAGACTTCCCTCCATCCAAAGAATGATAGTATGTCTTTTTTTTTTTGCTCAAATACTCCAGAGGGATAAAATTACAAAAGGAAGAACCTCACTTGGACTTCATAATTCTTTCCTTCCTGAAGACTCCTTTATCTATTAAAAAAATGGGACTAAGGGTTAGACTAATCTAGGAAGGCTTTGAGATTTCTTCTAGCTGAACATTTCAGATCCTCTAATGATCCTATGATCCTGGGGCAGAAACTCTCCTCCATGTTTCTCTGCCTGCAGTTTTCCTGAGCTCACAGCAGATGGCAGCCATCCTCTTTTGCCATTTTTAGTCCTACCTCTATCACCCTGTGTGGAACTCCCCAACATCACTATGTTAGCATTACTCATCAGCCAGAGGTGATTCAACCAAAGGTATCTAATTGATCAAAGTTTCCTGGAGAGACAGAGAGGGTATCTTCAGGACTCCTCTTGTCTCATGTTGGGACATTCAATTCCAACCGAGGAATGATTAAAGAACCCCCACCCCCTATAAATTTCACTTTGTGCCACAATTTTGTAGACACTAATCATCCACAAGATCTTCCCCAGCCAACTCCATTGTCTTTTTGCCCCCTCCCAAATACCACTGAGTCTTTTTATAGTATCAACGGTGGAGGGCTGGGGAGAACTAATCCCAAGGCTTTTTGAGTTACTTCATTTGGGAGCAAGAATGGGGAAACCAAGTATGATCTCTGTATTTATAAAACCTTCTTGCTACATAAAGAATGGTTCCTACCTTTAAGGAACTTTCAGTACACTTAAGGAAACAAGAACTAAAAAAAATTAAAAGGTTGGACTCAACCCTTAGTCCTTTCCATTTCAAAACTCTATGATCCTATGAAAAATAAATGCATGATAAAAAGTAAAAATACTTTAAAAGATTGCTATGGGATAGATTTAAATTTGGATCTTCCTGCTGTCTTCAGACACTTACTCTTGTTGATGTTCTGTTGTGTTCAACTCTTTGTGACCCATAGAACATAGCATGCTTAGATCTCTCTATCCCCCAATATCTTCCAAAGTCTGTCCAAGTTCATGTTCATTTTTGTGATACTATCTATCCATCTCATCCTTTGCTATCAACTTTTCCTTTTGCCTTCAATCTTCCACTACATCATGGTCTTTTCTAATGAATTGCCTTCTCATTATGTGGTCAAGTATTGATTGAATTGATCTCCTTGCTGTCCAAGGGATTCTCAAAAGTCTTCTCCAGCAACACAAATCAAAAGCATTGATCAGTTTTTCTTATAGTTCCTCTCTCTCTCTCTCTCTCTCTCTCTCTCTCTCTCTCTCTCTCTCTCCTAGAAAAATCATAGTTTTGACTTTACAGATTTTTTTTTGGCAAGGCACATAGTAGGTGTCATATAAATGCTTATTCTCTTCCCTTTCCTTTTTATGGGCCAGTCACTGTGGTAAATGCTGGGGATGCAAATACAAGAAAGACAGCCCCTATCCTGGAGGAACCTTCAACCTAATGGAAGAAGGCAGCACATAAGGGGAATGGAAAAGGTGGCAGGTGAGGAGGGTGTAAAGCAGATAGTTTTGCATCTTTATTATGTCTCTCACAAAATGATATCTGTTTCTGACTTTTAACCATTTGACAGTGACAAAGATTTTTGAGTTGAGTATTTACATTTTGGTTTCTTCAGTGATTGCTAAGGTTGCAGGGGCCCATTTCCAGGTTGAAGATATTCATAATATTTTTTTCCTGGAAAGTTAGCTGCAAGAACTGGGCTGGAAACAAAGATCCATGTCTGGAGCACACTGGCATTTTCAGAACACTTTCCTTGACATTCTCTATCCATCTTATCCTTTGCATCCCGTTTTCCTTTTACCTTCAATCTTTCACAGCATTGGGGTCTTTTCCAATGAGTCATCCTCATTGTTTATGGTGGTTGGTCAGTGGTTTATTTTTGTGCAAAAATAGGCAGGCCTCCTCTTCAGAGGGATTGCTCCTTTCAGTGAAAGCTGTGGGAAACAGACTGGCAGCATTGCAGATGGCTTGGAGAGCACCGTTATTGACTTCTAGTGATCTTAGATCCATGATCCTAGACTGTCTTCACTGAACACTGAGGTGGTTAAGGAGGTTGCAAGTCACTAGCATTTGCCTCTTCATCTAGACTGACTTGCCTGCCTTAGAGGTGGCAAGTGGGATGGCAGGACTAGATGTTTAGGGGGCACTGACATTCCTGGTACTATCAGTCTTGCTAGCCTATCAATGGAAGTTGGCCAATATTTAGTGCTAAATATTAGATTCAAGAAAGAACTAAGCTTTTAAACAAAGGTATTTGGAAGAATGGTGGTAGCAGGTCTTTATGGGAAGATGAAGATTTCAGTTTTAGACAGATTAAGTTTGGGTGGTCATAGGATCATAAATTTAGAATTGGAAGAGTCCTCATAGGCTTTTATTTTATAAATAAAGAAATTTAAGTATACTGAAATTAAGGGACTTGTCTGGGTCACATCATCAAGGTCTTCCTGACTCTTAAATCCAGTGATTTATCCACTTATCCACGCTACCTTGTAAAGGCAAGGACTGGATTTGTTGTCTGATTTTGAATTCCAACACTAATTTTTATCTACTTGTATGACTATGTGTAATTTACCTAACTTTCCTGAAAAAAAGATTCCAAGAATCTGCAATTTTTATTGGAGATAAAAATTTTCACTGACCTGGAAAATGGGGAAGGGGGAGAGATAATAAGCATTTTAAGGGCTTTCCAAATATCTCATTTGATCCACACAACAGCCCTGAGAGGTAGGTGCTATTATTATTTCCCATCTTACAATTGGAGAAATTGAGGCAAATAGGTTCAGGTCACAATTAATAAATGTCTGAGTTTGGACTTGAATTCAAGTCTTCCCAAGTCCAGGCAGGGTTCTATTCATTGTGCCACCTATATGTAGCTGTCTTGGTGCATCATGTTTGAGAATTGTTGTGGCCAAAAAAGATGTCACCCTGATACCACCTGGTGAAAAGCTCCTCTAGATTTGGCTAAATTAATCCTTGGATGGCAGAAACATAATTCAAAGCCTTTCCAGCTTGGTGTATCCACCAAGGCTTGTGCTCCATTGTTCTAATCCTCAAGAAGCCAAGATATTTTTGATTGCCACATTATCAAAAGAAGACTTAATGAAAGCTTAGTAATATAAAGAATAAAATCTTTGTACAATTAAAACAGGGTTTTTTTTTCCTGAAGCATTCCTATTCAAGATAAGAAAAAAAAAACTATTCCTTAAACAATTGTATTTTAAAAAGATAATTAACATGGTAAAAGTGTTGTTTCTATTATTTTTCATTTAAAATATATAGTACTTCAGCTAAATGATTAGGCTTTTTACTGAGTCCAACATGGGAAACTATACATCCATTTATAGCCTTGTATCTCTAGGGAAAGTTTTCTGAATTCCAAACAACCAATTTACAAGTTTTAGTACACAAAACAATTAAATTGAGGGCTTCCTATAATAATAATAATAATAATAATAATAATAATACTATCTGAGTGACCATAGACAAGGGAATGAACCTCAGATTACTGTTTTGTAAAACACAGGAGTGATTTCAATTCAGTGTGCTCTAAGATCACTCTCAACTCTACAATTTTAGGACTATGAACATTTTATGTCAAAGAATAGTTCCCTGATCACTGTGGAAAGTCAGAAAACTACTTCAGTCAAAAACTCCAAAAGAAAACCCATATCATTGGCTCTTTCTTACCATTAGATCTGGGTAAAAGAGTGAAGAGAAGAAAGCTTAACCAAAATCTAAAGGACTGCTCCCTTTTTAATGTGCTATCTGGAAGGTCATATTTGAATTTAGTATTTAAGTACAAACATCCTTCAACATGTATGGGTTTCACATTCAAGGTTTTGGTTATTTAGAAGTTGATCATTTATAACTGAGTGAAAATTTTGGGAGATTTATGGAATACTTCAGAAAATTGCAGATGATATACATATGAAAAGAAAACCAAAAAATTAGTAATCATAAAATAATGTATATTAATCTATTTTATAACTTACTATCATCAGTATACATACCTAAATAAATTTATTATAGACAGTTAAATTTTATTAAAAGTTTCAATGTTCTGAAGAACTGTGCACTCACACACTCTCTTCAGGAATGCCTTCTCTTTGTCTTTCTTCTAACCAGATTCAATCACATGGTTTTCTCCTGCAGTGATCATTCTATCTTGAGAATAGGAGAAGGAAATTCATGAAGCAGTACACCAGTAGCTTTGCATATATATATCCAAAGACTTTGCATATGTAGAAGATACTAATCCCTCTCTCATATAAACTGCAACTTTTTATGAATTAAGTATATTGCTTTACTTGGGTTTTTTTGTGTTAAATAAGTATAATCAGTTTATTAAAAATAAAGGTCTGAGAAGGGACCTAAAGTTATTTGTGATTTTTCACACTCATTGGGTCCTGAACTCTTCACTCCTACAAATGTTAAGAGACATCTGTAATTATTGTTACTAAACCAGAAAAGTAGATGAAGGCATAAGCTTAATGATCATTAATATGAGCAATATTAATGTTAATACTTAAATAGAGAAGTCCAAGAATCATTTAAAGATTTCATTGAAAGACTATAAGTGATCTGTAAGAGAAAAAAATTGCATTAAAAGTCATAGATTGGTGATGAACATTTATTTAAAGCAGAGAGAAATCATCCTTGATAATGAGAATCATCCATGACCTCAGCTCATCACATTACGAACAAATAAGTGATCTGCTTTTTATTTGTTTTACTTGTAAATCCACAATGTTGCATTAGTTTTCATCTCTATATTTTAAAATGTTAATAAATTACATTAATAATTAATATTAATAAAGTAATATTGATAATAAATATTTTAAAATTAATAAAACATTAAAGAAATAAATAAAATTTTAAATACTACCTAGAATAATGTACTGTTAACAGTAATTGTCAGCAAAATTTTTCAATGTTTATTTTCCTCTTAATAATTAGGCAGTACAAATTATTCTGTACTATATTTCATATATTGAATTAATTTTATAAAGGGACATGATTACTGATTTTCCTGACTCATGCATGTAAATTTAATCATTTTTCATTATATTGGACTGTTGCATGCATTTTGTTGTTTTGAACAGAGAGGGAAGTGTAAAGAGGAGAGAGAGGAGAAAGAAGGATCCTCTGTGTATTCTTGTTTTTCTTCCAAAGCAGTACAGATAGCTTTCCTAGAACTTTTTAAAAACTAGCCAAGATTGAGACAAAGAAATGTGATTGCCAAGTAATGACTGTCATGACACTCCCCACTCCCTAGAGTAAGCTGAAATGTGACAAAGTAATTTTCAACAGCCACTCTTCTTGCTCAAACATCATCCCAAAACAGTTGGAGCTGAAGGTATAGATTATGCTGAATGCTTTCTGAGGTCAGTACTGTCCCTCTAGAGAGATAAATAGAGATTCAAAGTGAGGCTTGTGAAATAGACAGTTGTTGAAAACAAACAATGACACAATGTGAATATACTTGGCACACACAGGAATACGTGTGTCCTCACAAACATATTTCAAACATTTCCTTGGTCATTCTTAGAATTTTGCCTTGTTTTGTTTCCTTTAGCCTTAAATTCTCTCCCTCTTATGTCTACCATTCATGGGAAGGATTCAGATCTGGAAGGAATCTTAGAGGTCATCTAGTCCACCTCTGCTATTTTCCATATGAGGAAACTGAAGTCCAAGAATTCCAATGATTTGACTACGTTCACACTAGTAGTGAATGTCAAAATCAGATTGAAAACTAGATCCATCGATTTCCTGAATTATTTCTAACACTAGTTAGAAGTTATTCAACATTAGGATTAAAAACTAACAAAGTAAACATTTAAAATAAAATTAATTACTATTAAGCAGGTGTAAGTGAATAAAGTTACTAAACTGGATTCTTTAGTGATCCTAACTGGCGAAACTAGTTCTAAGGTAGATTAAATGTTCATCGATTTTGCTAGGGTTTAAAAAAATAATCCATGTGAGGCTAAATTTTAATTTGTTCTAGGCTTTATCCTTTATCAAAAGATAGCTTGGAGTAAGGGAGTCTAGGGAGCCTGCTACTCTTTAAATCATTTAAAAATGAATGTGGAAAAAAATGGGGCGGCTAGGTGGCATAGTGGATAAAGCACTGGCCTTGGAGTCAGGAGTACCTGGGTTCAAATCCAGTGTCAGACACTTAGTAATTACCTAGCTGTGTGGCCACTTAACCTCATTTGCCTTGCAAAAAATAAAAAGAATGTGCTGGGGGCAGTTAGGTGGTGTAGTGGATAGAGCACTGGCTCTGGAGTCAGGAGGACCTGAGTTCAAGTGTGGTCTCAGACAATTAATAATTACCTAGCTTGCCTTGCAAAAGAAGAAAAATGAATGTATTGGATTAAATTATATATGCTATCTTATTTGGAGTTACTTCCGAAAGCATCATTTCTTCATTTGTAATTCTGCATTATTCATTTTTAATAATTCCCAGGATATGTGTGTGGGGGGGGGTTAAGAGATTACACAAAAGTACATTTTGCTGGAAGTATCTTCATAGTTTGGCCAGCTAGATGACTCAATGGATAGAGTATTGGACCTGGAGTCAGGAAATCTTCATCTTTCTGATTTCAAATCTGGCCTCAGACACTTATTAACTGTGTAACCTTGGGCAAGTTATATAACCCTATTTGCCTCAGTTCTTCATCTGTAAAATGAACTGGAAAGGGAAATGGAAAACCATTCCAGTATCTCTACCAAATAAGGTCATGGAGACTCAGAGACACAACTGGAAAACAATAAAAATCTCCTTAGTTATCATATAACATATCAATATTACATCCAGCAAGTATTCCTCATTTTCTAAGGTCTGACACGAAAACTTCATCTTCACAACTTAGTTGAAATTAAAAATATTCTAACTTGAGTGCATCAGGAAATGCTTCTATTAAAGTTCTTAATCATTTGTTGCTGTTGGTGAAGTATCTCGCACTTTAGTCATCCATTGGGGTGAAGGGAACTTGGGAGCACCTTTTTATTATGCTTCATATACATATATATAGCAAGCTTATGGGATCTGACAAAAATAGCAGTATAGCCATAATTATATATAATCTAGTATTAATTATTGATATTATTACATTATATTACTATTCAATACATTATTATACAATTTTATGTTATATATTAAAATATAATTACATTTTGTGATATATAGCAAAAATAATTAAAGCTATAATTAGTTTGTGTAGCTAGTGTCACAGAATATTAGAGCAGGTAGGAATCATCTAATTCAACCCCTTCCTTTTATACATAAGGAAACTGAAAGCTAGTGGCACTGACATGTCTAAGGACACAGCTAAATTAATAGCAGAGCTGAAATTACAAAATCATAAATTTAGAGTTGAATGTGAGCTAAGAAGTCACATTGTTAAACTCTTCCTCTCCCTATTGAATAGATGAGAAAATCGAGGACAGAGAGCTTGTGTCTTGCCCTAAAATCACATACCGTATTTTCCCCATTTCCCCAAATGAACCCTTTTCAAAAAATTTGGGGCCTAAAAACTGGTAGCGTCCTATACAGTAGTTACAGATTTTTTAAATTGCATTTCCTGCTTTTTCACACTTGTTGTCTTTGCATTTATTGTTTCACATTTGTTACCGGTATATCAGGTTACATTTTTCCACGTTCTGTCCAGAAATGGCTCAGAAAAGATTGTCATACTGTGCTGAATTCAAGTTCAAAGTGATCCAGTTTGCAAAAGTGAATGGAAATTGTGCTGCTGAATGTCAGTTTGGTCCTCCTTCAACTGAGAAAACATTACAAGTCTGACTATGGGAAGAAGAAACCCTACTGAAAATGCCATGGCAGAAGGCCATGAGAGGCAAGTCAGCCAAGTGGCCTGAGTTAGAGAGGGAATTGAAGAGAGGGATTGAAGAGCAAAGGGCCACTGGAATTCCTGTGTCCACAGAGATGGTTCAGCAGGAGGCAAGGAGAATTGTTGATGAAAAAGAAGTGACTGGTTTCAAATGAGGACACAATTGGTGCTTCAAGTTCATGAACTGGAATGGACTAAGCATGTGTACATGTACTAGACTTGCCCAAAAGATGCCTGAAAACTATGAGCAGAAGGTCCTTGAATTTCATGATGAATAAAACTTAAGTTCAATAACTTCATGTAATACTTTTTTTTCAAATTTTGAGCCCCAAAATTCAGGTGCATCTTATACATGGGGTAATACAATAAGTAGCAGGTGATAGCAAAACTGAGATTAGACCATCTAGGTTTTAGGATCAGGACCTCTGACTTCCAAGCCCACAGTTTTTTTATGCTATACCATACTGATTAGAGGGCAGTTTTCTTAACTACTAATCTAATACTCTCTGTATTATACCTCATTGTTCTAACATAAGTTTCCTGTAGCAGATATAAACATTTATTTAATCTTGTACATCTCAGTCATAATAAGAACATGAAGAAAAGTCAAATGGGATGGGGAATTCCCTATAGTACACCTACATTTTTCACTCACTTATAAATATATTGAAGTTTCCAGAGACAACAATGTGGTTCAAGTTTAGTAAGAAAGGCTCAAGGATAGCTACAACCTTTGCTTACTTATATATTATCTTGGACTATATTAGTGAATATGCTCATTTTCTTTTGAAAATAATTGTAAATTGGGGTGGTTAGGTGGCGTAGTGGATAAAGCACTGGCCTTGGAGTCAGGAGTACCTGGGTTCAAATCCAGTCTCAGACACTTAATAATTGCCTAGCTGTGTGGCCTTGGGCAAGCCACTTAACCCCATTTGCCTTGCAAAAACCTATAAAAAAGAACCAGAAGAAAAAAAGAAAATAATTGTAAATTATTTTTCTTAACAAGCATTTATTTTCTCTACCCACTTCTCTCAAGTCCCATTCCATCCCTACCCCCATCTCTACTATAATCACTTTCTCTATATTCTGAATATACTTCACAAAATGGAGGAAGAAAGAACTTTGGTTTCCACACTGTCCAAAATAATACTCAATGGATAACTAGATTGATTTATATCAGTGTTTAATTGTTTCTAAAATACATTTCAAGGGAGTGGTTAGGTGGTGCAATGGATACAGCACTGGCCCTGGAGTCAGGAGTACCTGAATTCAAATCCAGCCTCAGACACTTAATAATTACCAAGCTGTGTGGCCTTGGGCAAGCCACTTAACCCCATTGCCTTGCAAAAACTAAAAAGCATTAAAATTAAAAATTAAAAAAAAATAAAAATAAAATACATTTCAAATAAATGATTGTGATTTCTGTGGAGACAAAATGATCCTGATGATTTTGTGTTTGTTTTCTTCATCAAACTCTTACTTCAGTTCTTTACTGTGGTGTAGAGATGGCCCTGCGTTCTTCAAGGTTTCGACATACAAGAAAACTTTGAGTATGAACCCTGTGATAGACTACATCTTCTCTTTTAAGTAAAAAGAGGCTTATTATGAGATTCACCACTTTTATTTTTGATCATAGCTATTGGGAAGTTAGATGTTGCAGTGGATAGAGCATCAGTCCTGAAGTAGAGGGAACCTGAGTTCAAATATGACCTCCAACATTTAATAATTACTGGGCTCTGTGACCTTGGGCAAGTCACTTAACCCTTGGTCAAGTCACTTACTCATGACCATTTATCCATTGTAAAGTTTCGGAAAGAGTATAACAGTAACTTTTAAACTGGTCCTTATAAATTTAAGGGTCAATTTTCATCTGTCATAGTTGCCATAAGTAGTTTCCTCATATGTCATTATTCGTTTGATTGTATTGTTTTTGTTGTACCTGATTTCCAGGTTTTAATTTACCAGAGCAATCGATTTGTTCCCAATAATTCCTTCCCCCAAAATCTCAGCAATTTGAATTTTTTTAAATCATCTCTTCTCCACAATTGAGATAAATAAATCATTACATTCCTCTCATTGTTTCTATATTCATGGTTTTTTGTTGTTGGGCTTTTTTTAATATTTAATTTTTTTTCATTTAGACAGTCAGAATTTATTTGGCTATTTTGAATAAGATAAGGAAAAATTTGAATCATATTCCTGTCAAATTGGCAACTGATTTTTCCAAATATACATATGAAATAACCTAATCTTTATCCAGTTTTTATTATCTGATGATTTGTCAAATATTAATTTCTAAAATATATTTATTTAGATTCAGGTATATATAAATTTCTTAATTTTTTCCCCAATAATAGGTTTGATGATTATTTGTAAAAAAGTCTGAGTATGCAAGACCCAATAAATAGGATGATTTTTTTAATATTTTGCCTGTTTATATATGTACAAATATGTATAAATGCATATACATGTACATATACACATATGGATTTAATATATATGGTTTTATAATTGTCCCATTATATAAACATTATCATTCCATGAAATATATAAATTAATTTGGGAAAAATTGCTATTTTACTGTATTATTCCAGTCCATCAATGAACAATGAATATTCTTCCTGTTACTTAATTCTTTTTTTATTATGATCACTATTGTTTTATAGCTTTCTTTATATGGGGTCTATTTATTCCTAGTTAATTATAAAAGAGTTAATGATTTTGGTTTTATTTTAAATTATACTTCTAAACATTGTGTGTTTTTCATTGTTGCTATAGGCAAAGAATGCAGATTACGTTTTTGGTTGATCTTATATCTTGCAACTTTGATGAATTCATTTATTGGTAGTGGTGGTTGGATTTTCTAGATGCACTTACATGTCATCTGCAAAAAATTTATGTTTTGACCTCTTTATTTCTAGCATCAGTCCTTTGAACCTCATTTTCCTATTTTATTGCAATTCTAATAATTTCTCATACTATTTCAAATAAAGTGATGAAAGGAGGCACCCTTTTTTATAACTGTTTTTAGTGGCAATGATTTTAAAATTTCTCCAGTGCATATTATGTTGGCTTGTAGATTAAGCTAGATACTTTTTTATTATATTGAGGAAATATTCTTCTCCTGTTACTTTTTAGTATTTTCATCATGAATGAATATTATATACTATGACTTATAAATCTATTGATATAGTCACATATTGAGTGTTTTGTTTTAGAATTTTGATTTATTATAATCATAGTTTTTCTGCTGAACCACCTTCCCAAGTCTGTTAAAAATCCTATTTGGTCATCACGAATAATTTTCTTAATGTACACCATTATGTTGGTTAATACTTTATTTAGCATTTTTGCATCTATATTCACTAGGAAAATTGACTTGTTTATTTTCATACTGTGTTTATCTGTTTTTTGCAGTTAGCATATTTGCATTGTTCCACCTTTATCTTATAAAATTATCTTATCTATACATAATCCTTATCTATGTAAGGGTTTTTTCCCTTGGAATAGTTGAAAGAATTCTACTGTGAAATTCTGGGTGAACCTGGTATTTTTTTTTTGATGAAATAATTATTTGATGTGTTATCTTGTCTCTTTCTCATTAATTCATTTACTGTTGTATCATTTTGGGTACTTTTTTGGCTCATTATCATCTTTCTTTCATTAAAAATTATTAGACTATAGTTCTATGTATATCTATATATATAGTATTTCCTAATAATATTCATCATTTCTTTGTATAAATTCTTAATCAATTTATAGTTCTGCTGATTTGTGTATTATATTCCTTTTTTGATTAAAGTTGCTTTTGTTGGCTTGCCAGTTTTATGGGTCTTTTCAAAAGAAATACTTAGTTTTGTTTCTCAATTCAATTGTTACTTTATTTTCTATTCAATTTATTCCTTTTTTTTAACCATAGGAATCTAATTTTCCTAAGATTGCTTTTGAATATTTTCTAACACTTCTATATGCAAGCTTAATTTATTTTCTCCATTAATGAGTAGAGTAGACAATAAATGATAATAAATAAATATATAAATTTTCATATGTGAACGACTTGTACTGTACTTGGAGGTTCTGATATTTGACTTGCTATTAGAATTGTCTCTGAAGTATTCCCTTGTAATTTTTCTGATTACTTTACCCAATCATTAAAGTGGATTGTTTCAGTTTCCATGTATTTGTGTAACATTTCCTAATGTTAGTATTATTCCTCATTTTATTGCATTATGATATGAAAATGTTATATATATATGAGTATTTAATCTGAATCTCTTTCTATGATCACTTTTTGTAAACTTACGGTTTCTTCTCTGTACTAACTGCTTTTCCATTAGAAAACTAGAATATATATTTTCATTTAGGTCATTTATAATTTAAAGGTTAACAGAAATCCAAATTTGATGTTTTCTATCATGGACAAGATTATCTTTTTTTTTTTAGGTTTTTGCAAGGCAAATGGGGTTAAGTAGCTTGCCCAAGGCCACACAGCTAGGTAATTACTAAGTGTCTGAGACCGGATTTGAACCCAGGTACTCCTGACTCCAGGGCCGGTGCTTTATCCACTGCACCACCTAGCCACCTAGCCACCCCATGGACAAGATTACCTTTACATCACATACATAGAAATTCACTTGTTTATGAGCATGCATAAAATCTTAGTAATAATTGGTAAAAAGTCAAGGATATCTTTATATTTTTTGCATTCTCATCTTTAATATCTTTAAATTTTTTTCTTTGTGACTTGTAAGTATTCATTTAGTTGTAGGTTTTTATTGGTAAATTCTTATAGGTAGGATGCCTCTGAAGCAAATTCTTCTGTTTTCAAACAATGTGGACATAGTTTCAGGGAATGTTATTTTGGTGGACAAATCCTATTTTTTGAAACTGATTGGGGGGGGGGGGTTGTTTCATGTTAGATAAACAGGATAAGGTAAAGTAATCTGGTGATTTTCTGGAATTTCTCAGATTTGGGAAAAAAGAAAGCTCCTACCTGAATAGGACTGACCTATAAATAGAGGCTACAATCAGGTCAACCTAGGACGGCATGTGAAGCTGGAAGTAGATGCTTATGTACCATATATCTAGATTGCTGATGTCATGATCTCTAAATGTTCTAGCATTCTAGGACAACAGGGTAATAATAAAAGTAAAGAATCTTTTTTGTTGTTAATTTTTTAAATTAAGCAAAAATTTTATTCTTTAATAAATATTTATCTTATCTGCCTCCCACCTTATCCTAAAAATGGAACAAAAATTATAACATACCCATAGTCAAGCAAAATAAATTTTCCACATTGGTCATGTCCAAAACTGCACCTATCATTCAATATAGCAAGTCTATCCTCTCTCTGTCAAGTGAGAGGTAATATTCTTTATTATCAGTTCTTTGGAATCCTGGTAGGTCACTGCATTGATAACAATAATTACAGCTAACATTTATAGAACACTTACAATGTAGCACTCTGCACAGTTACCTAATTTGATCCCACAATGATCCTAGGAAGTAGCTGTTCTTGTTATTTCCATTTTATATTTAAGGAAACTAAGACAAATAGTGGTTAAGTTACTTGATCACATAAGGAAGTATCTTAGACTGAATCTGAACTTGGATTTTTCTAATTCCAGTGCCAGCCCATTATCCCCGGCCCACTTAGTTGCTCCACCTAGAATCCTTAAGTATTTTAAAGTTGTTTGTTTTTACCATGCTGTAAATGTATGTTGTTCTCTCCATTCTTACTTTTACTTTCTATCAGTTCATGTCTTTTCAAGTTTCCCTTATATTATCTCTATGAAATACAAGTCTTCTGTTAAATTTATATTTCATAATTCATTCAGACATTTCCTAATTGATAAACCTCCTTTCCACTTCTTTGATGCCACAATAAGAACATCTGTAAATATTTTCATGCTTATCAGTCTTTTTCCTCTTTTTTTTTGAGCTTTTTGTAACATAGGTCTGGTAATGATATTGCTGGATCAAAGGGTATGCACAGTTTAATGGCTGAACCAAATCACAGTTTTATAAATAGCACATTAATATGCCTATTTTCTCACATTCCCCTACATGTTTGTCATTTTTATCCATTTTTGTCAACTTTGCAAGTCTACTAAATATGAGAAAAGAGCTCCACCCTGAGACAGAGTCTTTCCATGCAACATTAGTTTTTCCTTTTTTTTCCAAATAATGTTCAAGCTCAAGGTGGCTAGGTGGCGCAGTGGATGGAGCACTCGCCCTGGAGTCAGGAGTACCTGAGTTCAAATCCGACCTCAGTCACTTAATAATTACCTAGCTGTGTGGCCTTGGGCAAGCCACTTTACCCCATTGCCTTGCAAAAAACAAACTAAAAACAAAAAAAAATCAAATAATGTTCAGGACTTCTTCCCCATTTTCCTTCTTTTAACATTTTTCCTTCCTTTTCTTTCTTTTTTTTTTAACAGGATGGGAAGAGGTCAGGTCACAGTACCAATTCACTGAGACATTCTCATCCTTTATTTGAGCAGGGCTAGCTTCCCTTTTTAATGCTTTGCCATCTTTGACTTGTTTCCTACAATATTTGGGTATATATGGTTGGCCAACATGGTAATTACCCCAGGTTGTCAAAGGTTATGCCTAACTGACAAATGGTATTAAACTCAAGGCAATGGCATAAAGTACAAGCTCAATAGAACCATTCTAGGTAAATGCTCATTTATCAGAACTTGGTCACTTGATGAATTTGACAACTACTTGTTTATTCAATCACTGAGAAATAGAAAGGTAGTGATCGGTATTGGTGAAATGAATACTTAACAGGAATGAAATCACAGGTCTTTTGAAAATTTGAAGAGTAATTAACTATAAATAAAAGAACCATATAGTCAAATTTCTGTCTGGAAACAAATGTTGATATACCTGCTAAATGGTATTTGTGAATTTATTTCCCAGATTTTTTTTTTGGTTGAGATCAACAGATCATGGCACAGTTTCCAAGGGAAGGGAGGATATTCTTCTTATTGAGATGTCTGTCTCCTTCTAAAACTCATTTTAATTCTGTTTCTCAATCAGCTATATCTATAATAAAGACTTTGATTCTGATAAATCAAACTTATGTTAAGATAACCAAATCAAAAGTACTATGATTCACTGAAGGTAGAAAAAAACTATCAAAATTGCTCAGTGACTTTTGAAAAGTATGTATTGGTTAGGTTTATTTCATCTTTTTCCTTCTAATTAACATACTACAAAAGGAGTCAAAAGGAACAGTTTAAGTTGCATATGAATCTAAAATCACTCTGATACTTTTCTACATATTCATTCCTAAATATTAGGAAGAGCAAAATGTATAAATTCAACTTTTTATAACTGACACTTTATAGAATTGATTTGAGTCAGTTGAGTGATCCAATGGATAGAACTCTGGGCCTGGAGTCAGGAAGTCTTTTTTTTCCTGAGCTCAAAACTGGCCTCAGACACTTACTGCGTGACACTAGGCAAGTCCCTTAACCCTGTATGCTTCAATTTTCTCATCTGTAAAATGAGCTGGAGAAGAAAATGGCAAATCATTTATAATCTTTGTCAAGAGAATCCTCAAATGGGGTCATGAATAATCAAACATAACTGAAAAATAAGCAATAACAAGAATTGAACTGAATCAAAGTTTCATTTTCAGACATAATTACAACAAAAGGAAAGATGAAAAGACTTTAACACATTTGGGCATGGTCATGGACTGTACTAGACAAGTGTCAGTAAAAGAAACAGGAAATATTTAGTATGAAGAAGAGAAGACCCAAGTAAGTTATGACATCTATTAAAGGAGATATAACTGTCTCTAAGTATTTGTCCATGATTTTCAAGTGATCTTATGATTATTTTTTTCTTCTGTTTTTTTCTCTTTACATAGTTCAAACCTAGTTTTGGCTCTGCCCCATGCTAAGAGCCTTGCAGATGTTCTTGATCCTTGCAGCAGGAATCCTGGAAGACCCTATGTGATTTACTTCACAGAGGCTTTCCTGGTCTTTTCTCTGGTGCTGTGACCTATGTCTGGGCTGCTTAGGTACCATGTTGCATAGGTGCTGTACCAGCTTGGGAGCTGATCTGGCCCTGATCCCTACTGTGTCTTGGTAGTCCAGGTGCTGATCTCACCTTGTATCCAGTTCTGGGTCTTTTGCTTTGGTTCCTTCCTCCCTGGAAGGAAGGAAGCAAGCCTCTATTCTGACATTCTGTAGAATTCTACCTTTTTGTGCAATCCTTAATTAAATAGAAGAGCATATCTCTATTTCTCTTCAGTTTTCTTTATCACTGCTACATTATTATTTTTTTCATGGAAGAGTAGGGAGAAATTGGGTTCTTTTAGATACTAACCCCAATACAATTCTGTCTTCAAGTATTTGAAAAGTTGTCATGTGGAAAAGGGATTAGATTCATTATGCTTTGCCCCAGAATGTAACATTAGGCCTAATTGGTATTGCTTTCAGGAAGGTAGATTTTGGGGCAAATATAAAGAAAATCTTGCTATGACTTTAGCTATGCTAAAAGAGAATCCCTCAGGAGATAGTGGCTTTTCCAATTATGGAAATCACAACTGGGTCCAAGGCTATTTTGGAAGATACCTGTTCAAGTACCAGTTGGTCTGTGAAATTCCTTAAAACTCATGTTCTGCATTCCCACAGTTCTGTGATTCCAAATCACTTTGGAAAGTCTTCAGACATCAGTAAATATTTAATAAGGGTATGCTGTATTCTTTTAAATTATGAGATGTGCTCTGTTATTATAGGAAAATATTTTGGATATTAAATAAACTAATAAGACTTAATTAAGTACCTACTCCATTCCAATCACTGTGCTAGGTAGAAGAGATGCAAATACAAAAGCAAGATAATCCCTACCCTCAAGGAGAGCTTATATTTTACAAGAAATTCACAGTTAAATAAATATAGGAGGGGCTGCTAGGTGGCTTAGTGGATAAAGCACCTGCCTTGGAGTCAGGAGTACCTGGGTTCAAATCCAGTCTCAGACACTTAATAATTACCTACCTGTGTGGCCTTGGGCAAGCCACATAACCCCATTTGCCTTGCAAAAACCTAAAATAAATAAATAGATAGATAGATAGATAAATATAGGAAATAGGTAAAAATAATTCAAAGTGATGGCAATTGGAAGAATTGGGAAAACCATCATGAAACTGTCACTTGAATTAAGCCTTGAAATGATCCAAATGTATCAAGAGGCGGAGATTATGAGCAAGTATATTTCAAGTTTGGGAAAGGTACAAACACCAACCATGTTTCTATATGACTGGTAATGATCTATGCTACACATTTTCTGATACAGAGGTGATGGATTCAGAATGGTTAAGAAGCAAATCCTTTTTGGCTTGGTCAATGTGAGATTTTCTTTGCTTGGTTATGTAGATTTGTTACAAATGTTTTCCTTCAATGTGCCTAAGATATTACAGGTGCTTAATACTTCTTTAATTGAACCAAGGGAATTCCTGGAGTCTGAAGTATACACCCAAGTGTCTGGATTCTAGTAATTAGTGGTGGTTGGAAAACTAGACTTGGAGCCAGGAAGTCCTGAGTTTAAATTCTGCCTCAATTTCTCTCTGTGTGATCTTGGACAAGTCACTTAAGTCCTCATAGCCTCAATTTGCTGATTTGTAAATGGAGATAATAATAGCAACTATCTCTCAGAGTTGTTTGTGAAAATCAAATTTTATCTAAGAGTTATCTGTGAAAATCAAACTTATATATAGTGTCTAAGAGGTCAATACATACATACATTACAGGATTTAGTGATGGAAAACTGCCCTGATATCATGGAACCAGAGGGCAAAATAGTTATTGAAAGAATACATCAATCCCCTCTGGAAAGAGATCCTAAAATGAAAACACCATGGAATGTTGTGGCCAAATTCCAGAACTATCAGATAAAAGAGAAAATCCTGCAGGTAGCCATAAAGAAACAATTTAAATACCAAGGAGCCACAGTAAGGATTACACAGGACCTGGTCGCAGCAACATTAAGGGATCAAAGGGCCTGGAATGAGATATTCCAAGGAGCAAGGGAACTTGAAATGAAGCCAACAATCCACTATCCAGCAAAGCTGAGCCTTCTCTTCTGGGGGAAAATATGGACATTTGACAAAAGAGGAGACTTCCAACATTTCCTGATGAAAAGACCAGAGCTAAATAGAAAATCTGGACAGCAAACAGGAGGCTCAAGAGACACATGAAAAGGTAGGAAAAAAAATGAAAGGTTAAAGGAAAAAATTGCTATCCAATAAGATGAAACTGGCTATATCACTACCTGGGAGAAAGATTCTAATTACTTTTGAGAATTATAACTGTATTAGAAAGAATATACTTAGCCAGAAGTGATGGACACTCATGACTTTTCTTTGACTCAGATATAATGATTTAAAAACAATACCTCCTTAAAAAGGGTCCAGTAAGGAGATAGGAGGATGGAGGAGATTGAATGATGTAAATCTCAATACATTAAGAGGTACAAAAGACCTATTGCAATAGAAAGGAAGAAGGAAGGAGATGAGAAACACCTGAATCTTCCTTTCATCAGACTTGATTTCAAGTCAACTTATCAATTAAGCTAAGAAACTTACCTTACCTTTCAAGTATTAAAAGGGGTAAGGGGGGGGGTGAATGGGGTTGGGGGAGAAAAACAGAAACTAACATAAGGAAGGAAAGGAAGAAAGGGAAAAGGCAAAGGGGAAAGAAAGGGGAGGGGGTCGATATAGGAGGACAAACACACTGAAGGTGGGGGTATTCAGAAACGAAATACTGGGGAATATGGATAAGGTGAAAAAAAAGGGAAAATACAAACAGTGGACAGATAGAATGGAGGGCAATAAAGAGTTAGTAATTATAACTTTGAATGTGAATGGGATGAACTCTCCCTTAAAAGGTAAGAGAATAGCTGAGAGGATTAAAAACCAGAATCCTACAACATGCTGCTTACAAGGAACACATTTGAAGCAGAGAGATACATGTTATATAAAGGTAAAAGGTTGGAGCAAAATACATTTTGCATCAACTAAACTGAAAGAAGCAGGGGTAGCAATCCTTATCTCAGACAAAGCAGCTACAATAATATATAGCGCTAAAAGAGATAAGGAAAGAAACTATATTTTCCTAAAAGGTACCATAGACAATAAAGTAATTTCAGTACTAAATATGTATGCATCCAATGGTATAACATAAAAATTCTTAGAGGAGAATTTGAAAGAGTTACAGGAAGACATAGATAGCAAAACTCTACTAGTGGGAGACCTCAACCTCCCACTCTCAGATTTAGATAAATCTAGTCATAAAATAAACAAGAAGCAAGTTAAGGAAGTTAATAGATTATTAGAAAGCCTAGATATGATAGACTTATGAAGGAAACTGAATGGGGATAGAAAGGAATATACTTTTTTTCTGCAGTATAAAAATTGACTTACACAAAAATTGACCATGTACTAGGGCATAAAAACCTAATGATCAATTGCAGAAAGGCAGAAACAGTGAATACATCTTTCTCAGATCATAATGAAATAAAAATCATATGCAACATTGGGCCATGGAGATAAAGACCCAATTGGGAACGAAATAACCTCATTTTTTTTAGATTTTTGCAAGGCAATGGGGTTAAGTGGATTGCCCAAGGCTGTACAGCTAGGTAATTATTAAGTGTCTGAGGCCAGATTTGAACTCAGCTACTCCTGATTCCAGGGCCGTTGCTCTATCCACTGTGCCACCTAGCCACCCCCTAAATAACCTCATTTTAAAGAATGAGTGAATCAAAAAACAAATTATAGAAAGAATTAATTATTTCATTCTAGATAATGACAATAATGAAACAACATAACAAAACCTATAGGATTCACTCAAGGTGGCTGTCAGGGGGATATATTAACCTTCAAATAATTTCATGAATAAATTAGAGAAAGAGGAAATCAATGAACTAAACATGCAACTAAAACATTAGAGAAAGAACAAATTAAAACCCCCCAATTAAATACCAAATTAGAAATTTAAAAAATTAAAGGAGAAATTAATAAAAATCTAAAGCAAGAAAACTATTGAAGTAATAAATAAAACTGAGTTGATTTTACGAAAAAAATCAATAAAATGGATAAACCTCTGGTCAATTTGATTTAAAAGAAAGAAAGAAGAAAACCAAATCGTTAGTATCATTAATGAAAAAGATGAACTTACCACCAATGAGGAGGAAATTAAAGTAATAATTCAGAATTATTTTGCCCAACTATATGCCAATAAATTTGACAATTTAAATGAAATGGACAAATTATTTGCAAAAATAAAAGTTGCCCATGTTAAATGAAGTGGAAATTAAGTATGTAAAAATCCCTATCTCAGAAAAAGAAATTCAACAAGCTATTATTGAACTCCCTAAGAAAAAATCTCCAGAGTCAGATGAATTCACAAGTGAATTCTATCAAACATTTAAGGAACAATTGGTTCCAATTTTATATTGGCTCTGGAAAAATAGGTGCAGACAGAACTCTGCATAACTCTTTCTATGATATCAATATAGTGCTGATACCTAAACCAGGAAGAGTTAAAACGGAGAAAGAAAATTATAAACCTATCTCCCTGATGAATATAGATGCCAAAATCTTAAATAAAATCTTAGCAAAATGATTACAAGTTATCACTAGGATAATACACTATGACCAAGTAGGATTTATTCCAGGGATGCAGGGTTGGTTCAATATTAGGAAAACTGTTAGTATAATTAATTTTATCAATAACAAAGCTATCAGAATTCATATGATTATTTCAATAGATGTTGAAAAAGCTTTGGACAAAATACAGCATCCATTCCTACTAAAACTACTAGGAACAAATGGATTGTTCCTTAGAATAATAAGCAATATCTATCTAAAACCATCCACAAGCATCATATGCATTGGGGATAGGCTAGAGGCATTCCCAATAAGATCGGGGTGAAACATGAATACCCATTATCACCACTACTATTGAATATTGTATTAGAAAAGTTAGCTTCAGCAATAAGAGAGGAAAAAGAAATTGAAGGAATTAGAATTGGGAAGGAAGAGACAAAACTCTGACTCTTTGCAGATGTTGTGCCTAGAGAATCCAAAAAATTATCTAAAAAACTACTAGAAATAATTACCACTTTAGCAAAGTAGCGGGATATAAAATGAACCCTTATAGATCCTCAACATTCATATATATATATATATATATATATATATATATATATATATATATATATATATATATATATATATATATATTACTAGCAAAAATACAGCAGAAAGAGCTAGAAAGAGAAATCCCATTCAAAGTAACCTCAGACAATATAAACTACTTGGGAGTCTACCTGCCAAGGCAGACTCAAAAACTTTCTGAAAACAATTACAATACACTTCTCACATGAAGAAAATCAGATTTAAATAACTGGGAAAACATCAACTGCTCATAGATAAACCAAGCTAATATAATAATAACAACAATTCTACCAAAATTAAACTACTTGTTTAATCAAAATCAAAATTTATTTTAATGAGTTAGAAAAAAATATAAGTAAATTCTTATGGAGAAATAAAAAGCTAACAATTTCCAAGGATTCAATGAAAAAAAAGTGCATAAGAAGTGGCTCAGCCTTACCAGATCTAAATAGCAGATCTTTATATTATAAATCATCAGTCATCAAAACTTTCTGGTATTGCCTAAGAATTATAGTGGTGGATCAGTGGAATAGACTAGGTGCAACAGCAGGAAGTGATTATATTAATCTGCTGTTTGATAAACCCAAAGAGTCCAGCTATTGGGATAAAAAATCTCTTGTTGATAAAAACTGTTGGGAAAATTGGAAATTAGTATGGAAAAAAAACTTGGATTAGACCAACTTCTCACACCCTATACCAATATAAGATCAAAATGGAAACAGGATTTAGACATAAAAAACAATATTACAGGGGCTGCTAGGTGGCACAGTAGATAAAGCACCAGCCCTGGAGTCAGGAGTTCCTAAATTCAAATCTAGCCTCAAACAGGTAATAATTACCTAGCTGTGTGGCCTTGGGCAAGCCACTTAACCCTATTTGCCTTGCAAAAACCTAAAAATAAAAACCCCAAAACAATATAAGCAAACTAGAAGATCAAGGAGTAGTAAACCTGTCAGATCTATGGAAAGGGAAGCAGTTTATAACCAAGGAAGAGATGGAGAACAAACTAAATAATTTTGATTACATTAAATTAAAAAGCTTTTGCACAGACAAAACCACTGTATCCAAGATCAAAAGAAATGTAGTAAATTTGGAAATAAATTTTACAACCAGTATTTCTGACAAAGACTCATTTCTAAAATGTATAGAGAACTGAGTCAAATTTTCAAAATAAAAAAAAGCCATTTCCCAATTTACAAATGGTCAAAGGTTATGCAAAGGCAATTTACATTTGGGGAAATCAAAGAGATCCTTAGTTATGTGAAAAATTGCTCTAAATCACTAATTATTAGAGAAATGTAAATTAAAGCATCTCTGAGGTACCACCTCACACCTCTCAGACTGGCCATTATAACCAGAAAGAACAGTGATCAGTGTTGGAAGGGATGTGGGAATCCTGGGACACTAATGCATTGTTGGTGGAGCTGTGAACTCATCCAACCTTTCTAGAGAGCAGTCTGAAACTATGCCCAAAGGGCAACAAAAATGTGCATACCCTTTGATCCATCAATACCACTACTGGGTCTATATCTTGAAGAGATTATTAAAAAAGATAAAAATATCACTTGTACAAAAATATTCATTAGCGGCCCTGTTTGTGGTGGCAAAGAATTGGAAATTAAGTGAATGTCCTTCAGTTTGGGAATGGCTTCACAAACTGTGGTATATGTATGTGATGGAACATTATTGTTCTATTAGAAACCAGGTGGGATGGGAATTCAGGGAAGCCTGGAAGGATTTGCATGAGCGAAATGAGTGAAACCAGAAAAACACTGTACACCCTAACAGCAACATGGGGGTGATGATCAATCTTGATGGACTTATTCATTCCATCAGTGCAACAATCAGGCACAATTTTTGGATATCTGAGATGGAGAATACCATTTGTATCCAGCAAAAGAACTGTGGAGTTTGAACAAAGAACAAAGACTATTCCTTTAATCAAAAAAAAATTATCATTATGTAATTTTGCTATCTCTTATACTTTATTTTTTTCTTAAGAATATGATTTCTCTATCATCACATTCAACTTAGATCAATGTATACAATGGAAACAATGTAAAGACTAACAGACTGCCTTCTGTGGGGGGGGGTGGGGGGAGGGACCCAAGATTAGGGGGAAAATTGCAAAACTCAAAATAAATAAATAAAATCTTTTTTAAAAAATGAGCTGGAGAAAGAATTGGAAAACCACTCCAGTCTCTTTCCTGAGAAAATCCCAAATGGAGTCATGAGGAATCAGGCATGACTGAACAAAAACAACAACATAACATATTCATATACGTATACGTATACATATAAATGTGTATATATACATATAAATGTATATATATATAAATGTGTGTATATATATATATATGTATATATATATACATATATATATATATATATGTGTTAACCTTGATGATGATATTGATGTTATTTCTACATCTAGCCAGGAATAGAAAATTAATGTTCATATGTCAGAGCATATTGAATCTCTGCTCTTAGGTAATCATTGAATAATCTTCCTTCCTCCAACAAAATGTGTCCTGCTCCATTTTAAATGTTATATTTTCAGTAAAAGGGGTTTTCTCAGTCTATACCCTAATTTTATAGACTCAAAGGATGGCTTGAATTCTGGGAAATATGCAAGTGGAGGAATTTTCTGGACCTCATTCAAATCATAACCCACAAAAATTTAGGGGAAAGGGGCAGCTAGGTGGCACAGTGGATAGAGCACCGGCCTTGGACTCAGGAGTACCTGAGTTCAAATCTGGCTTCAGACAGTTAATAATTACCTAGCTGTGTGACCTTGGACAAGCCACTTAATACCATTTGCCTTGCAAAAATCCTAAAAAAAAAAAACAAAAAAACCCTAGGATGCTCCTAGAGATAGTCAAAGAAAATCATCTAACAATGTAAGTTAGTGATACTCTTTCAAATGGATCTGGGATTTCATACATTATGGAATTCCCTTAAACATTGTACATAATAAATCATGTATGTTTTCTCCTGAAAGTTCATCACAAAGGATCCAATCAGCATGCTAAAGATCTTCTCCTAACATTGCAAGAGTACCAATGGAGCTCTCTAGCTGTCTATATGTTTTATGGCCAACCTAGCTTCTCCTTCTAAGGGAACTAGAAGAAGTGGCAGTGGGAATTCCATGAGACCCACTGACTCCTTCTTGTGACTCAGTTCTGGAGCTAGCTAAATTCCCTTTCCAATTAGTTATGGATGTGTTCAAATTTCCTTCTTGTGAGAAAGCCTTATTCAACTGATGGACTTTTGAGAAAATATTATTACATTGTTTAAACCTATATATGCATGATTGGAAAGCTAGGTCACCTCTACTTGCTGCTCAGGAACCCTTAATTTAGAAACACAATAGTTTTCTGATAATTATATAATTTCAAACAACCCATATGTCTTCATTGAAAACTGGTCTCATATTGCTCAATCAGTTTTTGTTTCCATGTTCCTTTGACTGAATACAGACAATGTATTGGGGGAAAATAAGGCACCTCTTTCTGATTTCAGGGGATTGCACCTATTTGTCCCTCTCATCTCAACTTGGCAAGTTCCTCGTTAATCATTTTCTTTTAATTAATTGATATTATTTGATTAATTGTTTTTAATATATAAAAATCTGATATGCCTGTATTCAGGTCCAACCCTAGGCTGAGAAGATCTTGTCCAAATTTATTATGCAATTGATATAATAATTAATTATTATTATTACATTATATTAATAAATTGATATGTTCAGAAACTCAAACCTTTGTTTCCTCAGTCATTTCATTTTTCACCTGCCACATTTCTGTCATAAAATTATTTAGTGGCATCCATTATTCCTCTTCTTTTTGGACCTTCTCATTGGCTCATGTTGTAGCCTCCTTACACCCCACCATGAGCTTTACCATTGTTCTATATATAATGTTTGCCTTTAATTCTTCAAGCAATGGCGTATCAGATCTCAATACTATTCAGCAATGCCAGTAAAAGATTTTTAGGATCAGTAAAAGTGCTTCACAGTTTCCTGAAAGTAGTCCAACCTGCTTTCTTTTTCAAACCTGGGTACAGCCTACTGTCTATCTGTACTATCTCTTTTATAAATATATATATATATATATATATATATATATATATATATATATGGTTATATTTCATCCATTTGATCTTTCCTATGTAGATGAGTAGGCCAAACTCCATTGAGTGATTACTGATTCATTTTCAGGAGGCATCAAATATCTTAGGACCCAAAGTAATCAATATACCCATAAACAGGAGTATCTCTAGGAGCTCACTATCCACAAGAATCACTTCTTGACCTAATCTCTACATTAAATTTCTACCATCACAATGGTTAATATTTTCAGCTACATCTCTGTTTTACACATCATCCAATATTTAGTATTAGAGAATTATTGGACAGGGTTTTCTTATTGTTATATTTTCCAAGGGATCCTGAATAATCTTGGTATGTGGATGAGAAACACCTTAAAATAAAGAAATTTGTAAAATGACATTTTGTTCTTCCAAGTTAATGTTTTGTTATAATCAACAAACTATAAGCATAATAGAATGAAATATTAGGTATATCTTTTAGTTATTTGTGAGATAAGGAGGAGTCAACTGTTAGATATGGTAAATTATTGAATATTGCTTACAAAAATCAATTGGTTCTGTAAAGAAATCCTCATTGAAGTTACCTTCAATTCATATAGAGATGACTAATTTGATGGAAGAGAAGGAATATAGACTGGTAGTTACTGATGTACTTTCAATCAACTTTTGGGGGTATTAATAAAGTTTGAGGCTTTTTTTCATGCTTTTGGTTTTCTTCAGAAACTTTATTGGTCCCACAGTACCCTTGCAGTTGTATCTTGCCTATATATACCTGAGACAATCTGGTGGTTTTTCCCATCTTTATTCTCTTTACTGCAATTTCTTCACCTTCTGTAAGCACTTTGAGGATTGTAAAGTCCAAATATGATGGTTCTCTATCCTTGTTGGAGAAAGCATTTTGTTGAAATGGTTTTCAAAATTTTTTTCATTTCCTTCTATTTTTTGTCTTTTTTCCCATTTTAATCCTTGTGCGCCATTGGGATGACTTTGTTGAGTTGGATATCTTGCCAGGTTTCCACCTCACCCACCCACCAATGTTTCTCTACTTCATGAGATATGTTGCTCATAATCTTCCTTCTTTTGTAAGATTTTATAGGTGTGTTTATATTCTAATCTGATATTGTATTTGATGCCCAGCATTTGATTTGACAAGTAAGTTAGATGTTTGCTAAAATACATTTGGGACTTTTTTGGTGTTTGTCTTCATAATTAATTTACATTCATTTAACTTCTGGGTGAAATTACTGTAATCAGAGGTAATATCATTTCTATTGTCCATTTCTCATTTTTAAATTTTTCATTAGCATACTTAAATAATTGAAGATCAAATCTTAATTATGTAGCTATTTTTCTAATTATTATTGTTTCATCTTATTTATTATAAATTCTTATCTCAGGTCTGAAAAAAAAAAACATGGACTGTGCACAGACAGCCACCTCAGATATAATTCTGATGCTAAAAAGAAATCTTTTTCCTGTTTGTTAAAATATAATTTCATTCCTTGTGATGTCATTTGCCACTCACCATGATGTCTACTAATTCTATACTTTTAAAAAATGTTCGTGATATGAGTTTAGCATTGATATTCAGAAATATAAATAACTACTTGTTAGGAAAGTCTATTTTTTAGAAAGTTAAATAGCTTCTTCAGGAATGAGAGAGATGTTCCTAATCAACCAATCAATCAACAAGTATTTATAAATCAGCTTCTTTGTAAAAAGATGGGAGATGGAGTATCCTCTATGAGGAATAGCAAGGTGGCTAATTTGGATGATGAAGAGAAGATTTCATGAAGAGTTATAATATATAATTAGATTTAAAGGTAATTTAGGGCAATGCTATAAAAGGCTTTAAGTATCAAGCAAAGGAATTTGTATTTGATTCTAGAATTAATGGCAAACCACCAGAATTTATTGAGCAGTGGAATAAGATAGTCAGGGTCTATGCTTCAGGTTTTGATAGTTGAGTGGAAATTGTATTGGACAGGAGACCAATTAAGAAACACTGAAAAGGGTAAGCAGGGATATACAGAATGGCCCGATGAAGTAGAGAATGTATGGCAAAGAGAGATGTTGAGATAGAAATGACAAGTTAAGTAACTGATTGTGTAGGTAAAGGGGAGTAAGGTGGAGGAGAGGCAAAGTTCAAAGTAACTCTAAGATTGCACATCTGAGTTGCTAAATTTGAGAAACTAAGAATTATAAAGTCCTCTATAGCCATAGGAAAATTCAAAAGATGGTTGGGTTTAGGGGAGGAGAGATAAAGGGCATATTCAATTTGCAATGCAAATATCCAGTTCTAAATTCCCTCTAGACAATTTGTGATACAGGACTTGAAGTAAAGAGAAATTAGGACTAGATAAAGAGATTCAGGAATCATCTGTATAATGATGATAATAACTGAACCCTTGGGAGCCTATGAATCATGTAGAGAAAAAGAAAGTAGCAAAAAAAAAAAAAAGAGGTCCCAAGACAGCCTTGGGAGACACTACAGATATGGGACAAGAACTGTTGATCCCATCAGAGACTGAGAAGAGATCATTCCAGGAGAGAAATGTGTATCTGTTTCAGAGATCAAAAAGTGTAAGCACTGAAAAAAGAATTATGTGATTAATATAACATCAATATAACAATTAAGAGATCACTGGGAATATTACATAGAAAAGCTTCAGGTGAGGGATGAATTTGGAGAGCACCAGTACTGATTATTCACATTTATAGAGCACTTAGGTTTACAAAATATGTGAAAAAACCCTCTGAGATAGATAATGTTCATATTATTAATTTATTTATGAATGAGGAAACTGAGGTTCAGAGAAGTTAAAATTAAAAGTATCATAGCTAGTAATTCTCAGAGATAAAATTTGAATCCACATCTTCTGACTCAGTCTCATGTTGTATCATACTTCTCTCTAATAAAGTGATTTACTGGCAGCAAAACTATTTATCATAATGTTAGCACTGGAAGGAGGTTTAGAGATTATTTACACCAATTCCTTCATTTTACAGATGAGGAAATTTAGGTCCAGGGATATGTTTTGACTTGTTGCATATGTATTAAATACCATTTTGCCTCTGATTGCAAATTCCTATTAGATCACACACTAGAACAAGGGTTCTTAAGTTTTTTTTGTACCATGAATTTTCGCAGTCTGGTGAAGTGGATCTTTTCTCAGAATAATGTTTTTGTATGCATAAAACAAATGAGATTACAAAGGAAACAATTATATTGAAATGCAGCTATTGACATATCTTAAAAAAAAAAAACCAAACACATTGACCCCTAGTTAAGAACATATAACATATTAGGTATTAGGGGAAATGTGACTTGAACTTCAAGTCAAAGGGTTTTGTTGCTGAAATGCTAAGAGAATACAATTAACCAGGCATCACCTCATGGACTCTAACCCTGAGGACAAACTTGTAGAGACAGTATAATATAATGATTAGAATGCTGACTCTGGGGTCAGAAAGACCCATTGGGGTCCAAATGCTACCTTGGACTTTTCTACTAAACCATAGATATGATTCGATGCAAAGAGAATTCCCTTAGAAGAAATACTGCTGGTAAAACCATAAGCCCTTCCTGTATTTCAGATTTTGGTTGGTTAGAGTGAAGGAAGAGGAGTTTGTCTTGATTTTTTTGTAGCTAGCTAGGTAGGCAAGTTCCCAATTTACCTGACTTTAAAAGCCATTACGATTTCTTGTTTTCTTCAGGAGAAAAAAGCATCCAAGCAGGGTGCTGCAGAAGTTGTGACACATGCATAGAAAATGAGCTGCTATATGTCAAAGCACACTGGATTAGTTTAACAAAACGTGTTATAATGACTTTGTAAGTATAGGTGTGATTAATCAAACTTTCGTTGTGGCTACACAGCATTAAGTAGAAAACAGTCACGTTTAGTCTATTAATATGATCAATGTAGACAGCTCATCTGGATAACTTATGTTACAAGATAGATTTTTCCCCTGTCTAATTTATACCACTTAGCTCTCTATACTGACTATATTAGCAGAATAAGGAACAAAAGCATTATATCTTGATTATCTTGATATTATTAGGATGAAGTATGATTTAGTTGAAATATTATCATCCTGGGAGCATAGCATTGCAGAAAGAGCACTTATGAAGTCAAAAGACCTGGGTTCATATCCTATCTCTACTGCTTCCTACATGTGTGACTTTGAGCAAGGTGCTCATCTTATTTGGGCCATGGTCTTCTCATCTCTAAAATTAGGGTACTGGATGAGATGATCTGGTACAGAGGAAGTTGATAGGAATAATGAGAACAGGTTCATAAGAACATGTCATATGAAAAATGATTAAAAGAACTGAAGATTAGAGATGTTAAACATGGAGAAGACTATCTTTAAAGAGATGTCATTGGAAGGATCAGATTTTTTTTTTCAGGTTGGCCCCAGATGGCAGAATCAGGAGAATCAGGTGGAAGTAACAAAGAAGCAAACGTAGGCTTAATGTTGGGCAAAATTTCCTGACAAGTAGAGCTATTCAAAAGAGCAATGGGCAGCCTCAGCAGGTAGTGAATTCTTAGGATGGGATATTTTTTAAAGACTGGAATTTGACTAAAATTAAAGAGAGATTTCTCTTCAAAAACACAATGGAATATATAACCTTTAAGTACCACTCAACTCTAAAATTCTGTGTTTCTGTTAACTAGAACTTCAATAGATTAGTTTCTCCATTCACATCATCATCTTAGCTAGTATTTATATCACACCTACATTGGGCATGGTCCTGTGCTAAGAAATTTTACAAATATTATCTCATTAGATCTTCATCACAATCCTGAGAGGTAGGAGCTATTTTTATTATTATCTCCATTTCACAGCTGCGGAAACAAGTTAAATGACTTGCCCAAGTCACCCAGCAAGCATTCAGGCCAGATCTGAATTGAGGTTTTCCTGAGTCCATGCCAAGTACTCTATCTTCTGTGCTAGTTTTGCTGCCCCTCTGCCTCTTTAAATACTCTCATTTTTCTCCACCCAAAAACTAACAGAAGCAAGACAAAATTTAAAGGTGCCCTCAGAAAAATTCGTAAATTGTACACTTCTTATGTTCCCTTTAAGTAGATCAGGGGGTCTTAATAATTTTCTTTGATAGACCCTTTGACAATGTAGGGAATCCCTTCTCACAATATTTTCAAATGAGTAAGAAAATACAGAGGATTTAAAAATATATATATTTGACAAAGTTATCAAAATAATTTTTTTAAAAAATCATGAAACCTAGGATAAAACATTTCTATCAGAAGTTTTGTACTTTTATTATAACATAAGTCATTTTAATTAAAAGAAAATAGCAAAGAAAATCTATTTTCTACAAAAACCCTAGTTTGACTCCTTACTGCTTTACAGAGATAGGAAGGAAAGGAATAAGTATTTCTTTTTCTCTTCCTACCATTTCTCATAGGCCTTGAGGCAGGGGTGTGCTGGAGCCTACTTACCCTGACAAAAGAGAACAGATTGTTCCGTTCTTTTTAGTGTGAGAATTTACACCTCAGAAATCCACAAACACTACAAATCAAGACCTGACGTCGTTGTTTTTTTTTTTAACTGTCTAGACTTAAGAACATGATTGAGAAAATGTCAACAAGGCAGATTAAACCTAAAAATGTGTCTTGCTGCACATTTTTTAAGAGAGAAGGTTGTTAAACATTTACCAGCACACTGCTGTTTATAAGTACCCTGGTTTATTAGGCAAGATGAGGGCCAGCCTCCAGAGATCTACAACAGTTAGTAACTTGAAACTTTGGGCAAGTCATTTAAATTCTCTTGGTCTTTCTAGTTTACTAGAAAGTTTACTTTCTAGTCTTTCTTGTGAAAGAAATGACAAGGGATAATTCCTAGAAATCCTGACCTCCCTCCTAAATCTGAGTTCTATATTTCTAAATATAGATTTTTCTATTTCTATATTTCTAGAAATACACATTTCTAAATGTCTTGTTGCACATTTCAACTTTGATATATCATTGATACCTCAGACTTCAAAATAGACTGAAATCATTATCTTTTCCTTCAAACTTGTTCATCTTCCTCACTTCTCTCATTTTGGAAATCAAGGCATCTTTTATTCCTCCCTTCTCCATATAGCCAACCAGCTGACAAATCTTGTCAGTTTTACTTCCATGTCTCTCTTCTTTCAATGCAGTAGGTGCCCTGACTCAGGAGGAGACTGGTGACTTCGTATAGCCCGGCCTCTCTTAAATCCAGCTCACTTGTATGTTATGATAACATCTTCCAGATGATGTGGTCTTCTTGGAGAAGAAAGGATAAAGAACAACAACCACCCTGGGGTTGTACAATGGATAGAGTACCAGGATCTGAAGTAGAAAATATTTGAATTTAAGTTCCCCCTAACATTCTTATTCATTTATTGATTCAGTTCCTTAATCTGTAAAATGAGGGCCCACTGGAAAAGAAAAGGCAAACTCTTCTAGTATCTGTCAAAAAAACCATGGAAAAAGTCCACAGGATTATGTAGAGTTGGATACAACTGAACAACACCCCCCCACCAGTTTTGACTTTCATTAATTAAGCATACTGCCCTAGTCTCCTACCTTGTCTCCCTGCCTCCATTCTTCTAACTCATTCAATTCATCTTATACACCACTGATAGATGAACTTTGTTTTATTTATCTTTAATATTTTTTCACTCTTACACAGTGCTTCACACATAGTAGGCACTTAATGTTTGTTGAGTAACAAATATATGCTAGTCACTGTTCTCATTTGATATTTCATAAGTTGAAAAATATGTATACATATAACATTATGAATTAACATTTTGGTCTTCAAATGGCAGTGACAGATGGCAGCTCCTTAATATACTAATTTCATAGGAATGTGTGATGACTGTTAAACTGTTATTATAGTCACAATTTAACCACTGACAATAGATTAAAATATACAATTCAAACACTATAGAAAATGCAATAGATATAGTTCTAAAAGTCAGTCAGCAAGCCAATCAACAAGCATTTATTGAACATTTAAGATTTGTTAGCATTGTACTGAGCCCTGAAGATATCAAAAGAAGAGAAAAGAAAGGATAGCCCCTGCTCTCAAGGAGCTTACAATCTGATAGAGGAGACAAGATGCACGCAAATATATATGATACAAGTTATATATAGGATAACTAGGAAATAATTATCAGAGGGAAAGCAGCAAAATTAAGAGCGGTCGGGAAGGGCTTTGTTCAAATATTAGAATTTTAGTTGAGTATTAAAAGGAAGCTAGGAAAGTCAGAATTTGGAGTTGGGGAGGGAGAGGATTCCAAACATGGAGGATAGTCAGAGAGAATCCCAGAGCAAGAGATGGTGTGTTTTTGCAATAGCCTCAAGAGGTCAATGTCACTGACTTGAAGAGTACTTGTGGGAGTAAGTTAAAAGAATAGAAAGTGGGGTGACTAGGTGGTGCAGTGAATAGAGCACTGGCCTTGGAGTCAGGAGTACCTGAGTTCAAATCCAGTCTTAGACACTTAATAATTACTAATTAATTATTTTAATTATTAATTATTAATTAATTAATAATTGCCATGTGGCCTTGGGCAAGCCACTTAACCACATTGCCTTGAAAAAATCTAAAAAAAAAGTATGGAAAGATTGGAGGAGACTAGATTATGAAGGGATTGGTTTGTCAAATAAAACATTTTATTTTGATCCTAGAAGCAATAGGAAATATATGGTCTGACCTATGCTTTAGGAAAATTCACTTTAGTGGCTAAATGGAAAATGGATTGGAGTGGGGAAGGATTTAGAGATTGTCAGTTCATTATATTTTCTTGTTCTAGAAACATGATGCACCAAACCTTCTAGAAAGTGTAGGAAAGTATATTTCCTTTAAATAAGAGGGGGGAAACTGCCTGCCATTTATATGGCGCTTTAATGTTGGAAGAGATATTTATAAATTATCTCATTTGATTTTAGAAAAGCTAATTGATTTTTAAATAACCTTTAAGAGAGAATTATTCATTTGTGGCAGCTGAAAGCTAATGAACAGAAAACAAGATATTTTTATAGGACTGATTAAAAAATTAAAATTTCTATGGAGAAAAGATCATCTTTCATTATTCTTTGCTGAAATAATGAAAACATCAATTTCCATGGTAAATTTATTTAATACAACAACAACAAAATATGAACATATGTTTCTGACTATAATTTTTGGAAGATGACAAAACATTTCATTTTGGTGTTCCTTTTAAGAATTTTTTCTATTTTCACTAGCCCTCTTGTTCTAATCTGTCTGAGCAGTTTTCTTTCATAATTTCCTAAAATATGTTAGTTATGCTTTGGGAGATGTTTCTTTTTGGTACTGGCTTTTTTGGTAATTTAATGATTCCGGAATTATCTCTTTATATTTTCTTTTATAGGTAAA
This sequence comes from Macrotis lagotis, assembly GCF_037893015.1. NCBI lineage: Eukaryota > Metazoa > Chordata > Mammalia > Peramelemorphia > Peramelidae > Macrotis > Macrotis lagotis. Next base: position 154,769,839 of record NC_133663.1, read on the forward strand.
ATGAGATATCTTAATTTTCTTCTATTTCTTCATTCTTTTTATCTTGTTTTAATATTTCTTATTATCTCTTACAGTCACTAAGTTTTACTTAATCCATTTTGATTTTCAAGGTTTGCTATATGGTAAGGTTTGTACTTTTTTATGAGCTCTTTGAGAAATGGACCTCAGAGTTTTAAAATTTGTATTTCTCTAATCAATAATGATTGGGAGCATTTTTCATATGACTATAGAGAGCTTTAATTTCTTCATCTGAAAACTAACTGTTCATATCCTTTGACCATTTGTCAATTGGAGAGTTACTTGTATGCTTATGAATTTGACTCAATTCTCTACATATTTTAGAAATGGGTCTTTTATCAGAAATACTAGCTGTGAAAATTGTTTTCCTTTTTTCTGCATTCTTTCTAATCTTGGTTGTCTTGGTTTTCTTTGGGCAAAGCCTGTTTTAATTTAATGTAGTAGAAATTATCCATTTTGCAATTTATAATGTTCTCTATCTCTTCTTTGGTCATAAACTTTTCCCCATTCCATAAATCTGACAGATAGACTATTCCTCGTTCTCCTAATTGCTTTATGGTATCACTTTATATGTCTTCAATCCTGTACCCATTTTGATCTTATTTTGGTGCAGGGTGTGAGATATGGTTCTATGCCATACTATTTTCCAGTTTTCCCAGCAATTTTTATCAAAGAGTAAATTCTTCTCCCAGATGCTGGAGTCTTTGGGTTTATCAAATAATAGATTAATTGTTTCTTTGTATCTAATCTGATTCCACTGATCCATTTGTCTTCCTTAGCCAGTACTAGACAATTTTGAGGACTGTTGCTTTATAAAATAGTATTAGTTCTGATGTGGCTAGGCCACCTACCTTTGCTTTTTTTTTCATTAATTCCTTTGATATTCTTGACCTTTGTTCTCTAGATGAATGATTTTACTATTATTACCATTTCACTTAAAACAGTAATTTTTTTCTCCTAGGAATTCTAATTGATCATGTGACCAAGCAATGTTCCTTAATTTTCTTTTTCTTTTGGCTTTACTTGTATGTATTTTGGAGATGTATTTTTCTACTACATTTGTGTCTTGGGCATCCCTTTCATCAGAATAGCTCCTTATTATTTTTTGCTTATTTTCCTCTATTAATTCCCAGATTGAGACTTTATGCTAGGACCAGGCTCAGATCTCTTTCCTCAGAACTGCCATAGTTTTGTATATTGTTGGATTGTCTTTTCTGGGGTCCTGCTGCTGCATTCTTTGGGTAGGGAAGGATCTTTTGAGCAGCTTGGCCCAGGGCAGGCAACAGAGGCTCAGATTTGGTCCTGAGTGATATTCCAATCCTTAGGCTTCCTCTTGGACAGGGATGACCAACCCATGGCCAACAGGACTCATGGGGCACTTAAAGGCCACTTTCATTGTGTAACCAGAAAATAAAGGAATGGGTGACCTCATGTACCAGTGTTGCAACATCACAAACCAGCTTAACCCTTAACTAACACAGCTTGACTTTTTCACATAGCAGTGAATATAAGAATATAAGAATTAGAATCTTTATTTTCAAATGTTATATGACTCATTATAATTGCAATAAAGATAACTTTATTATATTCAGCATTAATTAATATTTTGTTATAGGACTTTGAGAATAGATTTGAAATTTTTAAGAACTGCATTTCACTAATTTACTACTCCATTCTTAGTTAACATCAATGCATTGCCTGCACACTTACAAATAGAATATACAGCATTGCAATCAAATATGTAACTTAAAGAAAAATTTATTCAGATGTATTTTTTGGACTTTTTTTTAGTTTTTTTTTTTTTTTGCAAGGCAGTTGGGGTTAAGTGGCTTGCCCAAGGCCACACAGCTGGGTAATTATTAAGTGTCTGAGACCGTATTTGAACTCAGGTACTCCTGACTCCAGGGCCGGTGCTCTATCCACTGTGCCACCTAGCCGCCCTTTGGATTTTTTTATAAGCTATACCTACCTAAAGAAAAATATCTGATATTTCATGAACAAGCTCTGTGCAAGAAGTCTCTTTTGGGGAGTACATATATCCGCAAGCAATTTCTTTTTTCCTGTATGAAGCAAGCAAAAAAGTAAAAATGGAAACAAAAAATTCAGATGTGCATCTTCACTATAACTTGTAGATGTAGATGTATTAGTACCATAAAAGCAGAATCAGTGTTCACATTAAAAATGGCATATTCTTATTTTTGTTTAAAAATAATGTTTTATTATTTTACTTATTTCTATTATTATTATTATTATTATACTTTATTACATTTATTATACTTAATTACTCTATTATATGTTATTATTCTCATTGGTAATATGGGTTAGATTGTAGTCATAAATTAATATTAAATTCTATATACGGTCCTTGACAAGTTTTTATTGGGTAGCACAACCAAGAAGAGCTAAAAGATTAGACAACTATGCTGTAGGAAACCTATTCCTAAGCCTGAAACTGAGACTAAATCCACTATTTGCTCTAAATTGCTGGCCAAGGTCTCTTAGAGGTCTGGGAATGAGTTAGCTCTGCCCTGGAAGATATTTTCCCATTTTCACCTTATACATAAGCTAACCTGAGGCCAGCACTGAGTCTGCTTTGCCATCTCACCCCTAGTCCAGAGATCCTAACTTGGTCATTTTCCTATAGATTGGATTTGTGATCTTGGACCAAGTTTTCTACTCAGATTTCCATATCTCTCTCTCTTTAAGATGGTAGGCAGCTAGGTGGCAGAGTGCCAGGCCTGAAGACAGGAAGACTCATCCTCCTGTTGCTAGGAAGCTTCATGTAGACTGTGGTACTTAAGTTATATCTTAAAGGACATTTTGGGAGGTAGAGCATGGAAGATGTATATGAGGAAGAGAGAGAGAGACCAGTTTGTTTATATTGCAGAATGAAAACTCATTACAAGAAAATATACAAAGGAGTCTAGAAATATAGATTGAGTTTATAAAGGACTTTAAAAGCTGAAAAAATTAAGACTTTATATTTTGTCTTAGAAGCACTAGGAAGCCACTGGAACTTATTGAGTTGAGAGTAATATAATCAAATTAGTGCTTTAAAGGGAAATCTCTTTGACAACAGTGTAAGTACTACATTGGAGTGGTCAGACTCTTGAGGCAGGCAAACCAATTAGGAGGTCTTTGTAATGCTTGATGCCTATAGATATTAAGTTTTTCAGGGTAATGCTGGTGGGAGAATGTTTTCCTAATGTTAAATGAACCTAATAAATCAACTTTCAAAGTAATACATATTTATGTGTCATTCTAGATCTCAACATGCTTTATTATTGAGTAAAATGTTTTCAATCCTTAGTAAATAAATATTTTGGAAATAAAATAATTTGAATATTTTCAATTTACTTATAGTAGCAAATGGAAAAATTATCTGCCAGAAACTGGCTAAATTCAGTTAAACCAATCCATTGTACTGACTGAATTCAACTTTCCAGGTTTTTTTTTTGGGGGGGGTGTTTCTTATCCAAACAATTTCTAATTATAATTGACTTAGGCTAATGGAATTAACACTAGATTTGGAATAAGAGGACTTAAATTCAAATTCTGGTTTTGTCACTAGCTATGTGATTTTTGCTAAATTGCTCAATTTATCTGTCTCATTTTCTTAATTGGCAGAATGGAAGTACTGGATTAGATGATTTGTCAGTTCACTCCAGTTCTGGATACGATGATCCCATAATCTATTCAAGGTACTTATGGACAGAAAATAAATGGAGTCATTCTTGGAACAACTACATCACAAAAATTATTCCCCATAATTAGTGCAATGGATAGTGGCTTCAGTTTCCTCCTTTGTAAAATGAGTACTTCTGAAGTTCCTGCCACTTCTAGAGCTATGATATAAAATAATCAGTGGAAAGAATTCTATTTGATTTTATTGATTTCATTATATTTGATATAATATGCTATAATTCCAAATTGATCTAAAAGTGTCTATCTTGGGAGTATTTCAAAGTTAACCTTAGACACTTATCTGTGTGACCCTGAGTAAGGTCTTTAACCTCTATTTGCCTCAATTTTCTCTTCTATAAAATGGGAATAATAATAATAGAACCTATTTCCGGGTTGCTGTGAGGATCAAATGAAATAAAAATTGTAAATCACTTTACACAGACTGCAATTATTATTAATACTATTGTTAAAGGAATAGCACCCTTCCAGAGAATATCATGGCAAGAGCACTAAATCTAGAGTCAAAAAATCTGTAGTCCATTCCGGGATGACATTTTCTGACTATGTGATCTTGTAAAAGATAGCTTTTTTTTTTTTAACCTGGACCTGTGATTTCCTAAGTCCTTGTGTCCTTGTGAGGATACTTCCTTCACCAAAGCATATCTATACCACTTCCACAATTTATAATCTTAAAAAACTGTAAGTCAGTTGTCTTCCTGATTCCTTATCTAGAAAATGAGTCCAGCAAAACTTTCCTGTTTGTAGTGTTTCATCTTAAAATCTAAATTTCCTGAAGACAAGTACTGTTTATTTTCTGATTGGTACTTTGTCCCCTAGTGCTGGAAGATATTTACTATTTGTTACTTAACTAATTGATATCCAGCTTGAGTAGCAAGACTCTTTGACAACTGTAATCCAGAGGTACTTTTCAATTATGATGAAGCCTAAGAAAAATAGATCGCTTTTCATTCTGACTTCATTTTCCTCATCTATAGAACAAGGATGTTGGGGCTAACTCACTTCTAAAGCCCCTTCCATATTATTTAAGAAAATTAGTGAGAAGAAAAATTTATTTGATTTTTTTACTGGATGTAATTTATCTCCAAATTGGCCCCAAATGTCTGTCATATAATTAACTTCTAAACTCTTATGCATTTATAAAATATTAATATAATTGGTCCATAAATTATTTGAGCTCACTATTTCTCTTTTCATAGGTTAAACAGGTAAAATAGTTTGTCATTTATTCAAAAAATTTTAGAGAAATTTGAAAGGATTCAGACTACTTTGCTTTACCTATACAAGTGATTCCATGATTAGGTTGATTGGATGACCATTTGTACATGCTGTGGTTTTAGGAATATCAGGAAGCTCAGTTGATCAAAAATATACCTCTCATTTTATTGATTCCTAATATCCAACAATTAGAGATTGCCTTAAGATTTTTTCTTCTGAATATCTTAGTGTGAATGAATTTGTCAAATTTTTAAATTTTAGTGAGGAGAAAAAAATCAAAAGAAACTAGATGTCTGAAATTAGAAATGAGAGTTATGTCTGGACAAGGTAAGCGGGGGTTGGAAGAACTGATGACAAAGCATCGTAAGTTTGCAAAAATTCAAATCTCCATATTACCAGTATCCTATTAATTTATATTACATTGCTACTCTATGACAATTCGAAAATAAATTGAATTGACTCTAAAAACCACAGCAGTGAATCAATAGGCATTGATAAGAGATAGATATATGGCAACTCAAAAGTACAAGGTATCTTATCAGAGATGATTTGCAATCTTTGCAATATGTCAAACTTGCTTTAAAAATCAATTAAAAAGTCTTGAGATCTTAATTAGCAAGTCTTTTCCCCCTCATTATTAGTAGCCTATATACAATATTTACCACAATGCATCTGAGACCATTTAAAGGCACTTACATACCATGGAGAATCTCACATGAAGAGAAAGAACAGAATATAAAGAAGATTCCTTTAATAAGTCTTCATACTCAGGACCCCAGAAAATTTTAGATGATTAAAATTTTATTTTAAAAAGGCAAGAGATATGAGAATGGCGGCAATTGAGACCAAGCCTGCCAACTAAATACAGTGGGTGGCAGTGTTCTTTGTAGACTATAAGGCAGGATGTATTCTGTGGGAAGATCTCCCTTATACTGCTTTTACTAGGGTGCAGAGGAAATACCACAGGCCCTGAAGTTATAGTACACAGGTTCATATTCCAGAATATTTATGACAGGTTAATTGAGGAATGGTATTGGACAATGAGATATGGCTAATGCTAAAGAAAATGCCTGTCTTTCCCCCCCAAGGGGGGGGTTTCTAAAATTTCACAGTCACTCCAATTCCTAGAACTACCTCCTTCCTTAATTTGTTGGATAATATCCAGATGATTTCAAGGTGTACCCCATGTTTCCCTCATTCATAGGAACAGGTGATTTTTTGCCTGGCATCATTTCCCTTTGTTCATTGACTTTCAAAGATTGTTCAAATTTTGTCTTAAAGTATTTTTATTTATTGAGATATGTTCTCAGCTACTTAAGATTTAAGCTAAAATGGTATAAGGTGGTTTCATATACCCTAAGTAGAATTCAGCTTTCATTGTGAATGTAATTTCAAGTGCAAGTGATCAGTCAAATCATCTGTGAAAAATAGTAATCATTTTGCTACCTTCCCAGCAGTAAGAAGGCTCAGCCACCCACCCAAAGAATCCCTCAAATCACCCAGTTTCCTAGACTGCCCATACAACTAAGACTCCCCTGAAATATTGTAGTCACTTCTAGGAACAAATGTCAAGAGGGACACCAACAATGCAAAACTCTAAGAGGAAGATAATGAAGATGGTAAAAGGCCTTGAAACTAAGCAATCTTAGGGTAAGTTGAAGGACTTGAGATATTTAGTCTAAACAACAGAACACAGGGAAGCATGACTCTCTTCAAATATCTAAAGAGATATCAAGTGTAAGAGGCATTGGACTGGTTCTGATTAGCCTCAGGTAGCAAGATTAACAGCAAAAGGTCAAATTGTCCAGAGGAATATGCCAGGAAAATCTTCTATCTGAAAGCAGAATGAGCTGCCTGTGGAAGTAGAGAATTGTCCCATACTGGAACACAGAGGACTCCTTTTTTTTTAGATGTTGTAGAGGGAATTTTTTGTCCTGTACAAGAGGGATTAGGTTATCTCTGAAGTCATTTCCAATTATGAGATTCTGTTTTAATGTAAGATTCATAGGAATACAACAAATATATTTGCCCTTCAGTCTCACCCAAACTGCAGTAAACTGAGAGGAACCTCACACTCTATTCTGAAACTGACAGCAGAAGTCTGATAATTCCAAAGATAAATCCCACCCACCCTCCAAGGCAGTCTGTGACCCTCTAACCAAAATGTTGCTTTTGTAAAATGTCTAGCTTTGAGTCAGTTACCCTATGTGAATATTTTCTCATTTTAACACAAACCTAGATTTGTGGTAAAGCCAGAAGTCATTATAAGCCTGTAATGCACCATAATCCCAGGTTTGATGTTAGTTTTTATCCTAGGTCTAAAACCTAGGGTTGAACGAAGTTCAGTGAGTGTCTTCTGCCATATAAAGCCCCATATCCTAGCCTGATTATAGAATGAAGCTGCCACACTCCCCTCCTCTCCATCACAGTGGTCAGTCATTTCCCCTACCTCTTCCAAAGGGTAACATTTATTGTGGTAGCCTTCAAATACTTTGTATTTTTGTCTTTTTAAAATTTGGAGTTGATGAGACATGGGAAGTATGTTTTCATAAATGGGGCAAGACTGGCTCTATAAATTGTAAAGATGCCAAGTGAGAATCCAAAGAGCAGGGTTAGAAGCAATAGAAAACATGGTCAAATGGACATATGAGGAATAAAGATTTAGGACTTGAAGGAGAGAAATGGGAAGATTCTCTCTCCAAGTCTGGACCTGCCATTGACTATACTCCATTGTTCTATTAAGAATAAATAAGCTACTGAGCCAGACCTTCTGTGAAGACCTTGACGATGGGGATCACAGGTCCCAGCTACTGTCAAAGTACTGAAGCAGGAGAAGTGGTTGTAGGAGGAATTAATATCCTAGGTTTTGAGTTTCTTTAGTCAACATTAACTTTCTGGGATGACATGAGTCAATAACTTTGGGGAGGATGCCTACCCCTAGGTCCTGGCTAGGCTTCGTAGTTCTGGGTGTCTAGTTCATGGGTTTGGGGATATGCTTACAGACTAGATAAGGCTTCCTAGGAGGAGAGGAATCCAGGGAGCACAGCCTACATGGAAGCCATTTATTTGGTTTTGCTATTTTCATTTATTTATTTTGGGGGTTATACTGAAGAGCTTGTGAGTCTCAAATCAGATAATGAATTTAATGTGTTTTGATAACTTTAAAGCATTATGTCAAAGTCAATTGTTGTTAGTATTTTTATGGCAACTATCATTCTCCCAGTCACATACTTCCTGAGTTACTCTCCAGATATCTAGTAAATACCAAGTCTATCAAAAATATTTTTAATATTTATACATTCCTTCATACTCCATTTAGGACTTCATCAGCCCTTAGCTGGGCTATTGTAATAGCCATCCAGTAGACTTCTACATTTGGCTTTCTTAATCAGTCCTTTATATCTGTGTCAAATAAATCTTTATAAGGCATGAGTCTGACCACTTTACTTGCTTATGGAAAATTTTCAGTGATTTTCCTTTACCTGCCACATAAAATTATTATATTATTAATCATATTAATAGTACTAACATCATTGTCTTTATATAGTACCTTAAAGTTTACAAAAAGTTTTATATATTTTTATTTCAATTGATCTTCTCAACCAACTGTGAGGTATATGCTATTGCTATTATTCCCATTTAACAGATGAGGAAATTGAGACTGAGATAAGTGACTTGCCTAGAGTCAAGTAGGTTCTACTCTATCCTCTAAGCCAGCAAATTGCCGATATGGAATACAGCAATCATCCTTTAATCCCTTAGGATACCTCTAGAAACCTGACAACAAAAAGTGGCCAACCTTGCACTGAACTGACCTGCTAATTCAGCATGATTTGGGAAAGTGAGTTCAGAGGCTGTTCTACATGTGAACCTCATCTGGTATAAATATTAGGTTCTTAGCATTCATAGAGGCTCATTGGAGGAATTCTTCACCAGGGACATATGTCATTAGATGTCCTCTTTTCAAACTCTATCAGAAAAAAATGATATTTTTCCCTCTCTTGTTTTAGACTGTAATTGTATGTTCTGTTTTCCATGTTTCCTAACAAGTCTATTCAGTTATTTTGCAATAACTTTTGCAAGTCTAGATAATTATGTATCAAAACCTTTTATATTATTGTACCCTGTATAAGTATTGAGGCTAATAGCTGTGTGAACTTTTGCATTCCCTAAAAAGCAAGACCTAATAGTTCCCTAGAGCAATGTTGTCAAACTCAAAAAGAAATGGTGGTCATTAAACTTTACAAAAGAATGCCTGTAGGTAATTAATTTTAAAAAGGTCATCTTATCTATGTTCTAATGTATTTTTATTTATTTAAGTATTTCTCAATAACATTTTAATCTTGTTCAGGTTGTACTCAGGAATGCTGTGAACCAATAAGGCCAGCAGAGATCTTTGCATGCTTCCCTTATCCCAGAGAATGTTTTCTTTCTTATATATTTTTTCTTAATATAAGACAAGCTAGAATGATTGTCTTATATGAATCCTGATGGATTTCCTATTCCATCTTCTTCACCTAGTATTTAAAGCATTAAATAATCTTATTTTAATATACTTTTTTTTATCATTAGCTAACTGTACACTCCTTCACATACATTGTGTTCCAGTCAAATTGAACTACTTTCTGGTCCCTTGATCACTCCCTTCTCTCTCCTATCTTCACACACTCAAACATCCTGTCTCCCATAACTGGAAACTCTCCCTCATTGGTGCTGATGACATTCTTCTTTTTTCTTAAAGGTCCATCTCATGATAACCCTGATTTCATTTCCCAGAAATGATCCTTCCCTCTTTGACTCTTTCAGATCAATCTGCAAAAAACTTTTCTTTTTCCACGTACTTAATCATTTTCTAATGTGGGATGTAAGCAATGTAAGTTTCTCTGCCTACCTGATGATACACTTCCTTATGGCAGGAAGTGGTTTTTCTCCCCTTCTCCACTCCACCCCAGCTAACAGAGCAATTAATACGTAGCAGATAATGAATATGGAATTGAATTTTCAATTTACTAAATCGAGGATTATTGATGAAGTAAAAAACTGTTTTTAAGTTATTAGATATCTTCAAAGCAACAGAAATATTAGAGGGACATACATTTGAAGGAAAACCACTAAATATCACTGGGTGTAAATGTCTGGTAATTTTTATTTTAATCTTCATAATTCCATCCAAAAGAATCAGACACAGCAGACTTGAAAGAAGTCTTCTTGTCACTGTGTCCAAGACAAAATCTATTCTACAAAAAGGTGGACAAAACTACAGACAGCAAACATGGATGATGAATATGTATTATCCTGAACCTGTGAGTTCATAATCTAAAATTGTAGTAACAAAAATTATCATTTTCCCAAGATGAATCTTGTCTTAACAAAATTATAATAATTCAAGCATTGACTAAATATACTAACTATAATTGTCTACTATTGGAATAAAAAGCTGCTAACTATTAAGCATAATACAAAATCATGACATTTTAAATTAACAACAACATGAGTCCCTAGATCTTTCAGATGTCGAAATGTTCCAGGAATCAACCTGGTAGCTGAAGTTATTATGATGATTATGACAATGATTATGATTTATTGTTCTTTTAAAAATATACCTCATAGTGTAGTCATTTTAGTCTGAGTCATTTCATAAATTATCATTTCATTTTAATAGAAACTGAAAATTAAATTCATAGGAGTGGTGATGTACTTTTCTAAATTTCAGGTATCCACTCATGATATTCAAATGTGTCCAAATATGCCACATTTGGAAGTGAACTTGGGGCAAATATTCACAGCAATTTAATTTAATTTTGAGTCTATTTTTCTTAAGAGAAAGGGTGTGCCTCTAGTTCTAGGAGAAAATGCTTTACAACTTCTTTTCTTGCTGGATCTTCTTTGTAAATACCACTAATTTAAAGCTAATTGATCTTAATTGCTTTAAGCAAAAGCTAGCAAACAAAGGTAGCAAACTACCTACACGTTTGTTTTTTTTATAACAGATAGTGAACTAATATATATTTTAAAATATTAAAAGCTATTCTTAGCTCCCTGACTATATAAAACAAGCCAGCTAATTTGCCAGTCCCTCATAAAAGGATACTGATGCAATAACCACTGAGAGTTAATAATATCATCACTGAGAAAACATTGGAATGGAGGCTCAAATCAATAGTTTTAGAGAAAGACAATCTTTCTTTTTAAGGTACCCCTAGAACTCTGAGGGAGAGATATAGCCAGTCTTAATCTATGGGGAACTGACTTACAAGACCCCCTAGAGTTTATAAAAGCTACAGGATAACAAAACAGTCTATTTAAACCACAAACTAGGAACTGTTATTTACATGAGGGTGAAGGTCTGAACTTGCTGATTGGGTAGTTGGGAAAGGGTATTTCCAAGAAGGGTTACGAAAACAAGAAAAAAAAAGAATATTGTAACTGGGGGCTTTCAAGACTACAAAATAGGAGGTAAGGCAATATGGAATCCTCTTATTAATACACTTTAATAGCAGCCAACTTGGCCTTCTTGAGGTTCCTCACATTGACCTTTACCTGTTAGAACCACTTATTTTCCTTTATGCTTAGCTCAAACAAAATCTCCAAAATGAAGGCTTCTCTTCTTCCCCAACTGCTAAAGTTGCTCCCCAAATATTACCTTATATTTATTTTTCATATCCTCATTAACACAAGAGTCTATTAGGGATATGGAGAAATGTATGGCAGGAACTAGAACTGTCTTTCTGTCTATCACTTTGTCTGTCTCTCTGTATCTCTGTTTGTCTCTCTCAGGCTGAGACCAGGACAGATAGCTGAGAAGATCAGGGAGCTGAGTATGAGATTTGGTTTTGCAGTAGAGAGGAGAGGAGAGCAAGCTATTGAGGCAGTGGGGCAATGGGAAAGAGAGAGAAAGAGGGAGGGAGAGGGAGAAAAGGAGAGACAGAGAACAGAAACCTTACATCCCCTTGTGTTGGTAATTCAAAGATACTAGACTAAGGTATCAGGTCTCTGCTTATGATGGGTATGGCTGAAATCTTGAAAAGCTACTAAACTATTGTTCTTTGTTATTCCTTACTAGCTTCACTCTCTCCCCATCTCCTTTATTGCAGGAGATGGAGATTAACTTTTAAATTTATCTATTTCTTTCAGCTATTTTTAGTTCCTGATTTTTTTTTAATGTAACTTTGACCAACCCTAAGTGTGCAGTGATTCATAGCTATTATTGCATGGAGGGAGTTAGTGAATAACCAAGAGAATTAAACCAGAGCAGAGGTTTGAACCTGGGTCTAAAATAGCAGGGTTGTTTTTTTCCTTCTAATTTGGGGGTTCTGATCTATAATCCTGAGAGACTTGAGGATTTGATTATTAATAACTTTTCAGAAAACTTCCCCAAAGAATAATTTAAATTGGATCTGGGTCTTCTGTCCCATATGCTAAAACTGTAAACCAGATATAAAAGATAGTCTGGTGACAGGGATAAAAATGTGCGCATCCCAGCATTCCATTGTTTTTTCCTTCCATATTCCCATTATTTTCTTTTCAAACTAGGAAAGTGACTGAGAAATATCACCCACCTCAGTGTTGCATTGAGTAGCCACCCTTCAAATTCTGAAAGTGGGAAAAGAGGAAGAGAGCAAATGTCTTTTCCTCAGCTTTCAATTTTCCACTTAAACCTTTCCTGATAATACCATCTACTTATATTCCTTTACTTGCACATTCCCTTGCTGGAGAGACAGCTGGGACCATTTATTTCATCCATGTATCTTCATTGCCTAACACATAAAGGTGTATTGCATTCATTCTTTTCAAGCCCCTCCATAATTTCATATTTTGAAAGTTCCCCCCCTTAAAAATTCATTATGTGCTTAGAATAGAAATTCAACAACCATTTTATCAGTTACCTACTGAAAACAGAATTCTTCTTGGAGAAGACAGAGGAGTCCTTGCCCTGAAGTAGGGTAGGACAGAAGAATAAGATAGACAAGACAGACAGACAGACACATACACACACACACACACACACACACACACACACACACACACACACACACACAAACAAAGTTTTTTTGTTTTGTTTTGTTTTTGCAAGGCAATGGGGTTAAGTGACTTGCCCAAGATTCCAAAATTAGGCAATTATTAAGTTTCTGAGGTTGGATTTGAACTCAGGCCCTTAATAAATCCTACTTGCTTGATTAAAAAAATGTGAGTCACAGAAAAAGGGCTGCTTACAACAAAAATAAACTGAGTATACAACTTTATTGTGTAATTATCACATAGTATGCTTTCAGACTTCTTCATGACTTGATTTTTTTCAGCACTTCAGATGAAATGAAATGGCTTCTAACATATTTTGCTATATATATAGATGAAAGGAAATGGCTTCTAACATATTTTCATATATATATATATATATGAACATTTAATGATTTTTGGCACTTGAAAATGATTTGAAAATTATATACAGCTGCAGTTTCAATGATTTACATTAAAATCAAAGGTATTTATTTTGCTGATAAAACATCATAAGATCTTTTTTGTTACTCCTTCTGAATCTTCATCAGTAGTATTTTGTCTCATCATTTTTTCTTATGTGGCCATAATAATTTTGCTATTTTCTACTTCTATCATTTTTTTTTGCTCTGCATGATTTTTGTAAACTTTTCCCAGATTTTTTATATTCCTCAGAATTGTAATTATTAGTAGAATTATAGTATTTTACAATATTGGTGTGTCACATATTTAACCATTCTCCTGTTGGTAGACATTTAAGTTGATTCCAACTTTTTTGCAATTTCAAGTAATTTTAAATATTTTCAGACTGTATTTCCAATAATGAAAATAGAGGGCATGTTATTTTTGTATCCTTTTATTTCATTCTTTCAGATTATACTCTAAAAAAAATTCAACAAGTTTACAATTCCACTTCCATTGAGTATGCCTTTTTTTTAAAATCCTGCCTTTTAATTTCATTGCTTTTAATTATTTTTGGACAGTTTTATGAGTAAAAGGTAGTACATCAAAGATGTTTTCTTTGAATATCTTTTAACATTAGTTAAATAGTATTTGTTCAAGTGATTATTAACAATGTTTCCTCTCTTTTTAAAAAAAATGTTGATATCCTTTGTTGATTTATCTATTACCTTTCTAAATATGTTAGCATCAGATAAATGTAAATGTTAATTTTTATATTATAACATAAATATTTTCTAATCTTTTAGGTAATGTATTTTAATGTATTGAAAATTTATTTCTGTAATATTATTATGCAATTAAGCATATCTGTCTTCTACCTAATTGTTTCTTTTATTTGTTGAATAGGAAAAAATTGATACATGTTCATTATTGTTTTCCATTTTTATAGTTCATTGTGTATATATATATATATAAAATATATGTATGTATGTATGTGCTATTAGAGTATATAATCTTCCAATTTCTATTTTTCATGCCTTGCAAAAAATGGAAAAAATATTCTAAAAGTGATGTATTTGCTTCCCTCTTATTGAAAAGGTGATATGATCCATAGATTAGATAGATATTGCTGGACACAGTCAATTTGGGAAATTAGTTTTGCTTAATTCTACATATTTGTTACAAGGGTTTGTTATTCAGTGGCAGAGAGTTGGGGGAAAAGAAGGCAGATTTTAGTCAAAATTAAAAATATTAAGTTTAATTTTTGAAAAGTTATATGTCTTATGTATATTTGAAACACCAAGAAAGTTAAAGAAAAAGGGCAATTCTAAGAATTTTAAATATTTGAGGCCAATGAGAAAAATGTGCTTTAAAAAAAAATTCCCTTTTAGTTTATACTGCTAACAGCATGTACAGCCCAGGTTGTAAAACATTTAAATTATGATTATATGCATGACCTGTTTTACTATTTTAACTAATGATTATAACCATTATTGTGCAATTAGAAATCAGTCAAAATATTGAAATCATGTGTATATATTATGACTAGTAACAGAATAAAAAAAGGGCTAAATAAGGAAAAGCAGCTGTCAGATTCATTAACTGTGGACCTTTTTATACTTCTGTTTTGTACAGTTATATTATCAACTACTTGAAGGCACCTCCTCAGAATTGCTTATGCTCTTCTCATTTCATGGAAATCTGTTCCCTTCCTTCCTCCCCCATTTGTACCTATTTAAATCACAATTGTGTTTCAAGGTCCAGAAAAAATGCTACCTCTTCCAAATAGCCTTTCCTGATTATTTAAAATATTCTCTCCCTTCTCTGAAGTATTTGTAGTTACTTATTTGATATTGTTTCTATAATACTACTGGTATTTTAATTATTTCTGCATTTATCTTATTACTCCTACAGGATTGTAAATTACGGAATGGTAATGACTTTTTTCCTATTCATCATCTCAAAAGTTCTCAAAAAGTGTTTGTTGAATTTAATTTGTTGGTGAAAGTCATTTATTTTGTACTTGAAAGAAAATAATGTTTTGATATCAACTTTTCTTAAAAGAAAGTATTAAGAAAGACCTGGTACAAAAATAAAATGTTTAAGAACAGTATATATATATATTTGTGAAACAATTAAATTTTTTCTTACTGATAGATGCCATTACTCATTTTAAGGGAAAGAATTTAGTTTC
The DNA here is from genome assembly GCF_037893015.1 of Macrotis lagotis. Classification (NCBI taxonomy): domain Eukaryota; kingdom Metazoa; phylum Chordata; class Mammalia; order Peramelemorphia; family Peramelidae; genus Macrotis; species Macrotis lagotis. The sequence continues at coordinate 154,785,368 of NC_133663.1, forward strand.
AACAACAATAAAATTATTGTTAAAAATTACAGAGCAAGGAGGACACTAATTAGTCTATTTTTAATTGTCTTTCCATTTTCATAAAAGATTAGCCAAGGATTATCCAAGAATTAACAGCAGTCATTTCTCAAGGAAAACATATTTAGCTGATCACATTGGAATCCACAGAGGCTGGGAAAATACTTTATTTTCTGGTTAACATAGGAAAAGCATAAGAAAATATTTCTGTAGATAACGGAAGTAATAGTTATTATTCAATTGCATGTAAATTAGGAAATATTAAAATGCAGCAAGATGATTCTTCTTCAGATACTTAGCATCATTCTTTTTTTAAATGATATAACAAAGCAACAGTATTAGCATTGAATTTTTTTCCCAGCTATACTTAGAATGTTTTTAAATAATCTGAAACAGACAAAACTATCCAATTTACTCAAGCAATCTGTTGCCTGGTTATTAAGTAGTTGTTTGAAAAATAACTAGTTGTTTGCCAAAATCCAGCAAAATCCATTTTAAAGTCAGTTTAAATATGTAGTTTTAACTTCATTTGAATTATATACAAATGAACAATTATAAAAGAACATTGAGTATAATTTCTGTAGGAAGATTCAGTTTGCTACTATATAACAAATGTTTTGTTTGACTCTCTTTACATAATGTAAAACCAGTCTTTTAAGTTCTGCATTTGTTGACAACATTTTATCATCGTTTTTGTAATTATAATTCAGGACTGAAATATCCCCATGTATGTTTATTTAAATGTAGTCTATTCCAACTGAAATTAGTTTGTTTTTGGTTTTTTTTACAAAGGGGTAAATAATTTAACTAAGTAATATGACATTCTTTGTAAATAATAGTAAATAATATTCTTCATAAAATAATTTTATTCAGTAGTTAAGTTGACTCCTCTGTTCATCCTCACACCCCATTCAACTATATGTAACTTTGCATCACAGATATTTTAGAAAAACACATTCATTCATAAAACCTGTTTTAGCAAGAAAAGAAGCATTTTTTACATTCAAAAATTGTCACTCTTTTCCAGTTAATAAATGATAAAAAAAAAAGAACCAAATGTGCTATATAATGTCAAAAGTTGAATTCTAGAAGAGGTATATTATAAACAGTTATTCCTACATGAGAAAACTCTCAAGCAGTCCAAATATCATTTTAAAATTATTAATGCTTAGATAATTAAATCAGAAATTTACACAGATGTTTAAAACCACCTCATATTTATAATTTTTAGAGATGGACAGTAGAACTAATAATATAAAATTAAGAATAGTTCAAAAATAATAAGTTGAAAGAGAAGTTGTCTTCTTTCTTCTTTGCATTCCTTAAAGCCTAACACAATTTTTGTTGTTTTGAATTGAATTTGATTTTGTTCATTAAGAGTAGAATTAGAAAAAAATATCCATGTACTAGAGAAATTTCAAGACCATATAAGGAAGTTATTTTTAACAAATAGAAACACTGAGTAGGAAAATGAGCCTTCAAAAAGTCTAAAGGGCTAGAAAATGTTCCTGAACTATATGTTATTGAAGGGATTTCGTTACTGGGTAAAACACAAATTAGATAACTGCTAAGATTTCTTCCAATTGTGATTCCATGATCCTTTCAATCTGGCATACCTAATAGTCTGGAGACTCACAGTACTTCTAACCAAACAGTAATATCCTATGGAAAAAATTCCCGATTTAAATGCTTGAAAATTACCTGGATTCTCTTTTTAGTTCCACTGTTCCTTCTTTCCCCATTTCTTTGCTTAACTTGGAGTTAGGAAGACCTAAATTCAAATTCTGCTTCAGTACCCTATAGCTGACTGACTCTGAGTATATCATTTAACTTCCCTCAGTCTCAATTTCCTCATTATAAATTGACAATAGCACCTATCTCCCAGTATCGTTGTGAAGTTAAAATGAAATAATACTTATAGACCTTAAAGAATTATATAAATGCTTGTTGTTATTCTTGTTCTTGTTAAAGCTATTCTTTCTTGCTCGTTTGCTAAGATGACATCACCTGGCTATTATTTACTTTGGGATGGGGATAATCATTAAGTATTTGATATAAGGAAAAACCCTTCCTTTTTTGATTCAGGCTGCGTGAAAGCTTGCAATTCTACACATAACCACAAATCTAATATGTGTGTGGGTGTGTGATTAAAATTCAGTTTACTTAAGAGATCTGATTAGAAATAAGTGAGTAGCTGGTGATAATTCTGTTTTTTTAAAATAGCTAGTTGAACTGAATTCAACATTACTTACTCCATCTCTATCTATTCACACCTAAACAAAACAAAACTGGTTTATTTGTAAATATACAGAATAAAATTGTAGAAAGATAATACAGACAAAATAGAAAAATAATGGAAAATAGCTACAAAGCAATTATAAGTGAAAGATAACAATTTTAACTTAAGAGGTAGTAATGTCACAATACTATACTTAAGATTTGCTATACCTTATTCATGGTGTCAAATAATTTTTAAAAAAACATTTGATTTTATTCCTAGTAGAAAAGTCTCAGAGTAAAAATTAACATTTTAAAATAAAAGTACCAATATGCTTGTTTCTAAACCCACCCTCAACCTCCCACCCCCAAGCAAACCTAGGCTCACTTTGGGGATTGCATTTCTGTACTCAAACCCAGTATTTCTAACCACTTTAACAGAACCAAAAGCCATGGTTCATCTACTATACCAATTATGATTGTAACAACAAAACAAACAGAAAATACATTATTAAGTGGAGCAGGTAATCCTCTTTGATGGGATACCAAAAAATGCTCCATATTATATATTCTAAGTAAATTAAGTGTCCAAAATTAATGTATAGACATTGTCATATCAGAGACTAGGATAAACCACTACTAATTATTTAGTACACACACACACACACACACACACACACAAAACACAGCTATTAGAGAATTATTTCTAAAGTCAAAATCTTCTTATGACCACCAGTTTGCCAACTCTGACATTTCTCTGTACAAAATTATGATCCCAAAGAAAGCATAGATATTTGATAAGCTATTGGGACATATTGTATTGACTATTCTTTGAAGATGAACATAGACCATTGCTGCATAGTAAAATGCATAACAAGAGAAATAGCATAATAAATATGACCTTCTAAAAATCAGAATAGAATAACTGTCCAAGGACTGGTGGATTGATATTAGTAGCCTTATCTAATATAAGATAGTTGAATTTTTAGTGTGTTAGATTTAGTAATATAAAAAAGAACCTTTTCTTTGGGAATAATTTCCTTTGTAACTTGGGATAATATGATAGAAAAGAATCCTGGAAATGAGAGCAAAGAGACCTGACTTCTAGTTCTATCCCTGACATTAAATATTTGATTAAGTTAGGTCACCTTTCCAGGTGTTGATGTTTTCCTATATAAAATGAGATTGGAAAAATAGGCCTTTCAGGTCTTTTCTAATTCAAACATTCTATCAGTCAGTCAACAATTATTTATTAAGGGTCAGTTATGTGTCAAAGAGCTAAGGATACAAATAAAATTCAATAACTGGTCCCTATCCTCAAGAAGTTTATTTTTTTTTTTACTTTAGGGAGATTACTTTGATTTTATGTGTGTAGAAAACTTCCCATAAGGACATTTGTTTTCTATTATTCATGAATATTAGTATTCATCTTGCAAATTTTAAGCCTAAAGGTTTGCCTGGATCAGTGAGAACGTATGTGATCTGTTTCAGGATGTCACAGACATTATACGCTAGTGATGGGTCTTGAACTTGAGACTTAATGCCCCCAAGGAAAGCTTTTTTCCCCCCATTATAAACATACCACCTTTAGGAATTTAGGAATAACAATAGGAGAGGCAGCCTGAATATATATATATATATATATATATATATATATATATATATATATATATATGTATAAATACATACAAGGAATGTTCAGAGTAGAAAGAAAGTAACCTCGAATGGGAAAGCTGGTAAAATCCTCCTGCAGAATATGTCATTTGATCTGAATCAAGAAGGAAACCAAAGATTTTAAGAGGGGGAAGTGAGAAAGAAGAACATATGGGGTATGGAGGATACCCAGTGTAAAAACACAGAAATGGAAAATCCTTTTATGGTCCAGAAATATGGACCTCCATGGCTCTTCTTCACAGAAATGGATATGTTTACAAGTTTTGATGCTTGATTCTGAGTAGGTCTATTGATGTTCATGATTCACATTCAAAATATTTATTGGTAGTCTCAGTTGCTTTCAGATGAGTTAACTAGATTAAAAAATTAATTCTATTCAAGGGTTCTGAGATTAACTATCTGGTTGGGGTAAATCATAAACAATTGATTATATCTGGTGTCCCAAAAGTCTTTATATAGTTTTAAACTATTACAGCTTAATAAAGTATTCATAACTTAAATAATAGTTTCATAGTAAGCTATTAAAGTTTTAAACTGCACAAATATTTTTGGGACATGATGCATTAATTATTAAGTCTTTGAAGTTGAACCTAGTCTGTGTTTTCCCAGATGGATAGGTAAAAAGTGATTGAGATACTAAGGCTTTTTTTTTGTCATATATTAGTATAACTTTGTTCTAGACACTGTCCTAAATGGCAGAGATACAAAAAAGAGGAAAAAGATAGTCCCTGTCCTTAAAAATGGGCTCACAATTTACATTATTATAGTCAGTTCATGTATTATTTTCCTGGTTTTGCTTACATAACTCTATATCCATCCATACAAGTCTTCCCAGGTTATTCTGAATTCTTTCTAGTGATCATTTCTCATGGTGCTGTAATATCGCATTGCATTGTTCATATACCACAGTTTGTTCAGTTATTCCTCAACTGATGTGCCATCTACATCACTGAAAGTGTTGCTATAATTATTTTGGACTAGAACACAAAGACCTTCCTATATAGTTTTGACCTCATTGGAGTATATGTCTAGCAGTGGGACCACTGGGACAGAGATCTATTAGTTTCACCTGTTGTGATCATGATTCTGTATAGACAGATTATAACTGAATAGTACAGCTCCTAGTTAAGGTAACCTCTCTGTAAAATTTACTCTAAATGTGTAGACATGACATATAAGACTTATAAACAGTGTTATTTGATTTGGAAAAATATCTTCTTATTTCAAATTTCAATTAAAATTAATTTACTTTTAAGAAATTTATACTTGTTAAGGTTAACCTGGGCTGTTAAATCCAAGTTTGGAATATCTGGAATACATATAGTCTAAATTGTTTTGCTTCCTAAAGCTGAAAAAAGTCAAGAAGAACTCTTAATGTTAAATGTGTTTATATTATTTTAACTACTTATGTTGAAAATTTATGAGTGAATCATATTGGTTATTCCAGGAAATGATAGTAAACAGCCTTGGTATCAATGTAAATCTTCCTTTTTTTCCTTCATTATTTTCCCTTCCATTAAGAGTGCACTATTAACCAATCAATACTATATCCTAGCTGTACCCAATCTGGCTACCTGTATCACTTGCCTACATTCATGTTAAGAGGATTCTTCAAACTAAAAAGGAAAGACCGACAGGAGTCACAACTGTGTTAAAGACAGAACTGCTATAGAAAACTTCCCACATGGCTTCTTTCTTGGCAGAGAGGGGAAATGATGTTTATTACCTGACTAAATGAAATGAGTGGAAAAGTTCAATCTCCTCACTCCAATTCTCTCTTGCCAGTAATGAATTGTGGAGAGAATTGTTCTACAAATAACTAGATGGTATATCTCAAAAATAGTGATGCATATAGATTCACACTTTTTGTAATAATAATAATAATAATAATAAGTAGTAGTATTTAATCTTTTAAATTTCTATGTATTTTTTTCCAAAGCAATTCACATAAGAACTTGTGATGATAACAATTACCTAGACACCTAGGTGGCTAAGCAGAAATCAAGGGTCATTAGGAAGAGAAGACAATCAACTTCTTTCCCCCCGCATTAATCCATACCTGCCATATTTTCCTAGATCAAGTATGAGTATATTTATTCATTTATTAGAGACTGGGGCACTCGCCTCACTATTTCTTCCTTGATCTAATCTGTAAGCCTAAACTATGAGGCTTCCCCAGTTCTCCTGATGATGAGTTTGAGCTGACAATTTGACTATGATCTCTTATGCTTCCAAGTCTTTTGCTGACTTTTAGAATCATATATTAGAACATCTGTAAGGGATCTTGGGGAACCTACTTTTGTTCCTTTGTTTTTATGTTAACAACACTTGTTCATCTGGTTAAAGAAGCAGGCAGGGTTGTTCATTATTTTACTTTCCTGTACGTTTCTATTGGATAAGGACTTTAGAAATTCAAAAGTCAATAGGAATAGGTAGTAAAAAGGGACTAAACCTTGGAATATAGGAACAAAGGATGTTGGAGAGGGAGGAGATATACTAAGTGGAAGAATACCCAAGGCAAATGATTCCTGCTGGGGTATAACATTCTCTTTAACCACTCTTCAGCAATTTTCCTGCTGGGGGAAGTGATTTCCTTCCAACAGACCACAAGGCAAAGATATAATATAAATACCTAATTTCTCCAACTACCATTTCCAAAATGTTATTTACTTGTTTTTATCCCCAAAGAAACTCCAAGCATTCTCTCTACTTAGGAAACTTGTTAAAATAAACCAATAATTTCTTTTTCTTTTGAATACATGTTCCAGCCAAAATCCTTGCTTTGGAATATACAGCTTCCTTAAATCTGTCTGTCTTCCAGGTCATTCTCAATTGCTCCCTCATTGTTGATTCCAAAGCACACATCTGCTTTCATGCCCTGGCACTGTCTTGACAGTTATACACCACCAGCTTCTGCTCCCCATTCTCTTCCTCTAGAAAGTTAGAAAAATATTAATACTTTTTATTATATATGTGGTTATTCTCTGCTTCTAGTCTTTCCCTCTCAGTTGCCCTTCTTTCATTAGCATTATGCTCCCAAAGTTAATTCCCTCCCTGGAAAATGAGTGATCCATCTTGACCTCCCTCAACATTTTGTCCATCATAATTGCCATTTTTCCTTGTATAGTTTAAGTTTCTAACCTCAAAATAATGCCAATTCTTCTAACAGTATTATGTTCCCCAAAACAATTCCTTTCCCATGGGGGACCTCAACATCTTCCTGAAAACCAACATGAGCCAGAAATGATGGCAGGATGAAAGTGCTCCAGTCTTATCCATCACCTTCCCCTACACCCACCCCCAGCCTCTGGGTAAAGGAGACTACATATTGGTCATTTACTGAATACATCACACTGTGCTAGGAAGGTTCTAGACCCTTATAGAATCTAGACATGCTCATGGCTTCTAAAAACTTACATTCCAGGTACACTAGTATATTAAAGCCAGATTGCTAGTAATTGGAACTAGAATCTAGAATCCCTAGTCTCAGTCCAATCAGTTCAATGCCTTTCTATGCTGCCCTCAAAATGAGCTTTTTGTTAACCCCCTCTCTCCCAACCTGATGTTTCTGTTCCTAACTTGGTAACCCCACTGGTATTCACACCACTTGGATAAACCGGGAATCATCAATTGCAATCCTTTTGGTAATATGGAAGATGACCAGGCCTTACCATTTGTCTTATCATTATATCCTACGATATTTCAGTCTTACCACCTTCTCTGTTGCTACACCTTCCAGTTGTCCTGCCATCTGAGCTATTTTTTATCCTAAGAACCCTTGGGAATTTCAGTGCATGTACTATCTCCCTCAAATAGAGTATGAGGACTTGACAAAAGGGTAGCATTTAGATACCTATTCATTCATTCATTCATTCATTCTGTATTCACAATTTTAATCCAGCCCATTATCTGAACAAATATTTCAAGTAACTATTTTATTGATAGTTTGACTTTGCTGCTTGGACTCTGAACTATATCTACTGTGAATCTAATGATCTTTTCCTCTAACAGGAGGCAAGAGCTTTAGTACTTTCTCCCACTGACAGCACCCTTTGTGGCTTTCTACCAAGACCCCTAGGGTACATCTTATTTGAAGAGATTTCAGGGAATCTCAAGAGCTAGTACGTCTAAGCACCTTCCCCATATAGTCTCTGCTCTGAACCTATCTTTCTATTTTTATTTCTAAAATGAAAAGAAGTCTATAGATTAATTTATACTACAGTATTAATGACTGAAACACAGGTTTATGATGCTAACTTTTACAAGGTATTATTTGCATTTCAACAGAAGATACTGACTTAACTCAAAGGAATTAAATAGACCTAATCAGCCTGGAAAACTTATTTTTAGGCAAGAAAGGGTATCATGGTTGGCTGCTGCCTACATTAAAGTCTTACTGTATACCTCAGAAAGATCAGAACAAAGTATTTAATCTGTTGTATATAAAGACAATTTCCCTGCCAGTGATCTGCCTCTTTTGTCCAATCACACCCAAGCCTGTGAGCCACAACTACAGTGTTTTTTCCCCTACTCCCTTTTGATTTTAAAAAATGCCTTTATAAAAATGATCTACTATACTATATCCATAATTGATTTTGATGGTTTGTCTGTTTCAATTTGGTGCTGTTTTTATTTAAACTTGCTCATACAAGCAAAATGTTACACTGATGAAAATAGTTCTGTGCCTATGCCTTCTTATGCAGATATTTCTTCCACATGGCATTAAACTGAGATATTTTTATAGGCAGTTAACTGAAGACTTCATTTCCCATCCCCCCATGTTAAAATTCTACATGTTGCCAATGACATGGCTTTTAAAATGAATTTACAATTATAATTGAAATGAAAATATTCTATATAAAGTTGTTAGTTCTGGGCTTTACTATACACTTAAAAAGCAAAGTGAATTCCAAATAATTCATAGCAACTTATTATTTATGTAATTGTTACTACCACTCCTCCACAGAAATCCTATTTCTCACCATGGTGTAGATGAGCCCAGGCTAGGTTCTTAAAGTAGAATTCAGGTTCTGGCAGGTCTAATCAATTAAGAAAGAAATCTTAAGTTAGGCTCAGTGATTATATGCCTGTTATCTGAAGACTATTCTAGCTCATCACCAAAAGGTTAGCCTTGAGGGAATTTTTTTTCTTTTTTTGGCAACAGCAACTCATTAAGATGGTCTTCTAAGAAATGGAAAAGTTATTACTGGCATTGGTGAAAACAATATCTACATAGATGAAACCATGGATACAAGAACCATAGAAGTAAATTTCACTGTAATCATCATCCTTTTCATCATTCCTATTTATTAGTATACTAATATACTCATTCAATAACCTTATCTACTTTACTTTTAGTCTTCCTCTTTCATCTATATACCCTAACTCCATTTTAAATGATTCTGATATAAATAACTCCTGTTTTTAGTCATAGCTTGATCTAGTGTACCTGGAATGTAAGTTCTAAGAAATATGAGCATGTTTAGATTCTATAAAGTTCTAGAACCTTCCTAACATAGTGTGATGCATTCAGTAAATTCTGAGTGTGTTCTTTTGACAGTGCATTTTAATCTTATTTTTATCTTCTCCTTTCACTCCCATCTCCTTCATTCAATTTTTTATCTTAAGATTTTTGAAAACTGAGCTGAAAATTTTAAAGCATTTATGACTCCCATTTGCCTCTATGATCATAACTTGTACTGTTCCTGTTTTTCCAATATTCTTACACTTTATGTCCTTCTATGCACTTTTCAATTCTGAAACCCTGACCTCCTTTTTTTCCCTTGAACACAAAACTCCATATCCTTATTGGGCATTTTCATTGGCTGTGGTCCATGTCTAGTCTCTACTGGGTCTTTAGTATTTCTATTGACATCCATGAGATTCTAATCTGGCAAATTTAACTGCATACTATACCCCTGGGCAGTTATTTCACTGATGATAATGACACTCAGTTGCTAACAAAATTAGTATAATACTCCACTAGATCTGTGAACTCATTGATTTGGATTTCCCATTCAGTGATGAAAATCACAACCTATTTGTGCCCTCCAATCACAATTGTGCTGCTTTTGTCTATATCCTCTTATAAACCTTACAGCAGAATTCTCCTCAATATGCTTGTAATCTTTATCATTTTTCCTTGAAATTAGGAGATTACCAATAGAGCAAATGAGCTATCTGACAAATTGCTATTGCCACATAACAGCAAGTCATATTAATGCAACAGTTCAAGGTTTATAAGGCACTTTTCTTACAATTACCTGAAGTAGATAGTGCAAGTAATAATTATTTTTAATATAATATTTTAAAATAATTTTTATTTCTACTTTATAGAGGAAAAACTGAAGTTAGAGAAGTCAAGTGACTTGCTTACCCATGGTCAAAAATATAGTGACCACAAATAACAGACATTACAACAGCTTTCTAATTGATTTCCCCACCTCAGATCTCTCCCTATTTCCATCTATCCTCCTTTCAGCTTCCAATGTAGACCAAGTCATCTCTTTACTGAATCAACTCCAAAAGCTCCCCATTACCTCTAGAGAGTCAAATCTAAAGTTCTCTGTTTGCTATTTAAATACCTTCACTAAAAACACACAAAGGGCCCTCCATAACCTAGGTTCTTTCTCCCCTTCCATCTTTTAAACTTTAGTCTCTTCCATGAACTCTACAATTCATTCATGCTTGCTGTTGGTCATATACCACACCCCAGCTCCCAATATCATACCTTTGTAATCTCCCATGCCTAGAATGTTCTATATTCTTTCTTCTGTCTCCTAGTTTCCTTGGAGTTCTTCAAAACTTGGCTCAAATCCTGCCTTCTGTAGGAGGATATTTCTGGTCACCTATCTACCTTCTCCTCCCTCTTTCCTCTTCTAGCCCCCATGCCTTCTTCTCTTGATATTACCTTACATTTATACTGTGTTTTATATGTACATAGTTAAATGTTTGTCATCTCCTCCATTAGATTTTTGAGTTCCTTAAGGGCAGACACCATTTTTTTTTGCCTTTCTTTCAATTCCTGGTGCTTATCACTGGGATAAATGAATAGATTGATTGATTGACTGACTTCCCTGGGTTCAAGGTCTTATTTTTCTGTGTTTGTGATTGCTCAGTTTAATTCTCTTCTTTCTCTCATCTTATCCATACACTTATTGGAAGATAATAAAAGCATCTATGGACATTGACCGTGGACATCCTTTTCCTATGGCATGAGAATGATCATCTCCCCTCCTCTGGCAATCCAAGCCTATAATCTATTGAGAATCTATAAGGAATGCACAATGAAAATAAAAATATAGTAGTTTTATTTTGTAAAACAGTAACACTTCTAGTAGAATTTGTTATGTTACTTGATTACACAAAACTTCATCATCCTCATCTCTATTTATAAACCATTCACTTATGTAAGGCCATAGACTGTGTTCTCTCTACAACAGAAACACACAGAGTCTCTGGTGTATATTTATTTGATTCCTTCATCAAAACCTTGCCTTATACTGCAGATTCTAAACTTGGTGTTATGAAACTGCCAATTATATCTGTGCAATGGTTCATAGATCTTGTCTTTCTTAAACTCATACAAGACTCTGAAAAGTAAAAATGACTTCCTTTGCTGAGTATTTTAATAATTGGTGGTTTCTTCAGATACCTGGAATTAGTTTAATTCATATATCCTGTGTGCATTTATATGTAAACTAATACAAAATAATGATCACAATTTTATTGGTAAATTTAATAACCAAGTTTCTTTTATACAATAAACTGGAATACTTCAGAATTTCAGTGATCTGTAGTATCAATAGTTCAACTGAAGCAGATTATAACCCTTCCCCACTCTGTTGATACTTTTTTATTAGTTGATGCTACTGAAACAATTTTGTTATCTAGTGACTAACTTTCTGGTGAGGGATGAACCTCCCTAATCCTAGTCTCAAAAGTATAATATCTTTTATTAAGCTAATACATGACCACTATAAACAAATCTGAAATTTCTTCATTGGGGATACATCCTCCATAGTGCAATTCATTCGATTCTTATCATGTGTGATTTTCATTATATGCCTTGGCATTGATTCTCCAAAACTGATCTATGTGGTGATCTAAAGGCATAGACAGAGATGTTTTAATATTTTGTGAATCTGTGTAGCATGTAAACCTACAGTTACCCTTTGCTCTTGCTACATGATTGTTCCTATTTTTCTAATTGTACATATCGTTAAGGTTAACCTTTACGTCACTTCTTCTATGAAAGTTATCAATGGTCATATTATTGTTGTTCAGTCATTTAGTTGTGTCTGACTTTGCCATTTCTGTCTCTAGCAGATTAAGGCATATAGCAGTTAACTGACTTGTCCAGGGTCACAAAGCTAAAAGTGTCTGAGATCATATTTGACTGCAAGTTTTCCAATGATTTTGGTTCAATTCATCATTTATTGAGCATCTACTATATGTAGTCAGTGTGCTAAGTGGGAAGCAGCATGACATATTAGTCAAAAAAACACTTATTAAGTATCGACCAAGGTACGATATGCTAAAAACACAAAAAAGAACTCCTGCTCTCAAGAAACTTATATTCTATGGTGAGTGATGGTGGGGCAGTATGTGTATGTATGTGTGTAAATGTGTATACACACAAATATACATACACACATATTTACATAATAACATTATAAACATCACATACATACAACATCATACACATGTATACATATAAGTGACATGTAGCATATAAGCTATGTATACATATGTAACATTACAAATAATGTGCATATACACATATCTGAATGAAGATAAATTAAAAACAGTATAAAAATAATGTAGTGAGGGAGGGAGAGTATTAGCTTTGGGATATTAGAAAAGGCTTCTTTTAGAAAGTGGCATTTGAGGGGCAGCTAAATGGCATAATGAATAGAGCACTGATCCAGGAGTCAAAAGGAGTTGAGTTTAAATTCAACCACAGACACTTTCAAACACTTATTATTTGCTTAGCTGTGTGACCTTGGGCAAATCACTTAACCCCATTGCCTTGAAAAAGTAAGAAAAATAAGAAAAAAAATGGTTTGAGCTAAATCATAATGTAACTGAGGCTGAGGTGAAAATGAGTATCTTTTAGGCATGACAGATGGTCAGTACAAAATCATAGAGAGGGAAGTTAAGACTGCCACATGGAGGAACAGAGAGAAGAATAATGAGATAGACTGAAAAGAAAGAAATGAGGATGAGTCTGGAAAGATACACTGAGGCCAGGTTATAAAGAGCTCTGAAATCCAAACAAAAAAGTTTATATATTTTATAGGTAAGAAGAAATCACTGGGAATTCTTAAGAAGGGACAATAAGGGGAAGTTAGGTGGTGTAATGGATAGAAGAGGACCTGAGTTCAAGATCAGTTTCAGATAGATAATAATTGCCTAGCTGTGTAACTTGGACAAATCACATAACCCCAATGCCTTTCAAAAAAAAAATGAACAATAAAATGATCAAATCTGAACTTTAGGGAAATCACTGGCTGAGTCAAGAATGAATTAGATTAGAATAGAAACTTATGGCAAGGAGAGAAATTGGGAAATATTTCCAATAGATTACGTGAGAGATTATGAGGGCCTGAACTAAGGTGGCAGTTGTGTGCCTAGAAAGAAATTGAATGCAAGAGATGTTATAGAAGTAAACATGGCAAGTCCTAGCAAGTAACTGAATATGAAGGGCAAGGAAGAATGAAGAGTTGATAATGCTGAAGTTATAGACCTGGGGGAAAAGAATGGTGGAACCCTCAACAGAAATAAGGAAGTTCAGTAGTGGGTAGTTTGGGGGAGAAATACAATGATTTCTTTTTGGAACATCTGATTTCCATGTCTAGGGGACATCCATTAGTGAATTATTGTACAATAGGAAGGGACCTTAGAGGTCTTCTAATTCAGATCTTTCATTTCAGACACGAGGAAACTGAGGCCCAAAAAGCTTAAGTCATTGTTCTAAGATCATACAAGTTGTAGATGGCAGAGATGAGATTAAGGTCCATTAAAATCCAGGTCCTCTGACATCAGATCACCAAACTAGCTAAGTAAGAAGAAGTTCAGGTGAACAATAAGATAATGAATTCTCTGACCATAGTTAAAATATAAATATAAAATATAAAACATAGTAAAAATTAAAATGTCATTCAGTCCTACATGGCTCTCTTCTGTTTTCATGTGCCAAATGTCAATATAGAGAGGAGAACCACAGTTTTGAAAACATCTATAAATATTAATTTAATTGCTATTATTATAAATGTGAGATCAAATAAGTTAATATACATAAAGTGCTTTGGAAACCTTAAAGCACTATATAAATGCTAGTTATAATTATTGTTATTGTTACCTTTACTCAATGATCGGTGAGTTGGCATGATATGGAAAAATTGAACAATATGAGCGTTCACATTCCTTCCTTAAGTGAAAACAGAAAATATCAGGAAATTGTAGTTAATGGAAGGATGACACAGGTTCTCCTTGGAGAGAATAAGGAATATGTTTCATCCATACATGAAGAAATATTATTTCATAGGTCAGTTATCATCACATCTTTCAAGGTTCATGATTAAAAATGAGCAAGAAGACCCCTATCAAAGTAATTGCAGATTATAATTGACATCTTTTGTAAAAATATACAGAGACAGAGAAGTTCTATGAAAAGTTAAATATGATCTGAACAAAATCAACATATAGATCTTAATACCTGTAAACTGAATGTTCAATATCTCTTTAAATACATACTTTTAGAACTTCAATAGTGTTCAAAGTGAAGTTCCCTCACAGTCAATAATAGTTTGCTATTTCCATTTTCTTCTTTTTAAAAAAAAAAAACTATTGGCATATTTTTCCTGGTTCCAGCCCAGTGTACTTCACCCATTTTAGAGGCAGCTAGATAGTGCAGTGGATAAGGCACTGGCCTTGGAGTCAGGAGGATAGGAGTTTGAATCCAGACTCAGACATCTGTCACTTACTAGTGGTGTGACCTTGGGCAAGTCACTTAACCCTGATTGCCTTACATCCTGTGCCATCTCCATCCTGATTCATATCTGGCCACTGGACTCCTCTAGAGGAGAAAGTGAAACTGGTGACTTAGCACAGCCCCCCCTCACTCTAATCCAATTCATGTGCTTGTCATAGCCCCACCTCCCTGTTGTAGACTTCAATGCAAAGATGCACATAGGGAAAGATGATTGAAAAATATGTCAAGATTAATAAATGAAACAGGTCAAAGGCTTATTAGACTGTCACTCAGAAGCTTCCAACCTATATATTATAAATATTATCTTCAAGGATAGAGGCAGATGGTTAAGGATATGATGAATACTGAATATCAAAAAAAAAGAAATTGACTACATCTTTACAGAAAGGAAATTACTAGTTATTGATGTGGGACATTTCTTTTTTAAAAAATAAAGTTTTATTTAAATTTTTTTTGCATCACTTAAACTTTCCCCTGTATTTCTCCCTTTCTCTATTCCCAGAGAGCTATACCTTATAATTAAGATTTTTTAAAAACTGAAACAAAATCTAAAAATCAGTAAAACTAGTCAACGTGACCAAAAAATTCACAAAATAGGCAATGTCTTATGCCTTTGGATTCTACCTCTGCAAAAATGTTAAGGGAAGTATCTTTTCAAATCTTTTGTTTGGAAGCAGTCTTGTTCATTGTAATTTTGCATCATTTATTATTATTTATATTGGATTCATTTTAAATCAGAAGTCTGTTTTTATTGAGATAATTAACTTGTTAGAAGGGATATTTGAAATATGGCAAACAATTAATTACAAGAACTTCAACATGACCTTTTCAAACAAAGTACTGATGCAAAAAAAATGAAAAAACAGAAAAAGAAACGGATACTGAGATGAACCATTTCCTAAAGAAGTTTAATATAAAAACAGTTGCTATAATGAAGAAGCCACAAAAACCTAGAACTTAAAATAATCAACATTTGACCACCTTTCCAAGTAGAGAGGGCAACCTTTTAAAAATATATAAAATATATAAAATCATTTACAAAATATATACATTTGCAAAAATATATAAACTCATTTACAAAACCTTTACAGAATAGGATGATGGAATATTACTAAAACATTATATCATAAAAAGTGCAAGAAACAGAACAACAAGCTTATTGAAGACTTGGTTTGACACTCAAGTCAGATCATCTTAAAAGAGTATAAAGTCTTTAATGTAGTGATGCCACCACTAAGTATATACTTTGAGGAGTCAAAGATAGAGGAAAAGGACCCATATGTACAAAAGCAGTTATATCAGCCTATTTTATTACAGCAAAAAACAGAAAACAAAGTTAGTGTCCATCAACTGAGAGATGTTTGAACAAATTATGGTTATGGCATAAGAAATGATGAATAGAATGGATTCACAGGAACCTGAGAAGACTTGTATAAATGATACAGAGAGAAGTGGAGCATAACCAAAAGAACAATTTATTTGATGATCACAATACTGTAAAGGAAAAGAGCTTTGAAAAACTTTAGAACACTGACCAACACAATGACCAATCATGACTACAGGAAACTAATGCTGTATTGTGCCTTTCACACCTTCAAAGAGGAGTGATAGACCAGAATATAGAACAAGACATACATTTTAAAGAAACAGAGTATGAGTGGATTCATTTTTCTTGACTTTGCTACAGGAGAAGGATTCTAGTTAGGGACAGGATGGGGTTGGTTGTTAGAGAGGAAAATAAGACAATAAAGAGTGCCAGTGAAATATTAGAACATATACAGAGAAGAGCAAAAATGACTATCAGAATATCAATAAAGACAAGTACAACAGTTTTGTTACTGTGTTATATTTAATATGAACTTTAAAAATGAAATGCTAAAAGTGTTTTTCCTATGTTACCTCATTAGAGCCTCACAATAACCTTTTGAGGTAGATACTATCATTCTTATTATAACCATGTTAAAGATGAGAAAACTGAGGGTTGGAAAAGATATATGATTTTTCTCACATATTTAGAAAATATCAGAGAGGCACAAGTTGAATCCAATTTTCCTTGACTCTACATCTAGTATCCTAACCACTGCCTTTCCCCCAGTGATAATTTATGAGAGGAAGTAAGAGAGTCACACACAATAAGAAGTGGATAGATTTCAAACTACACTCTTGGAAGGAATACCCACAGATCCATTAAAAGTTGAAAGGAAAAAGGAAACAATGGAAGTAATAATTGAAGAGTTTTTTTCTTCTCTATCTACATCATCTATTATTGTTATATCTACTCAACAGCAATTCTATTTTTTGCCTGATATTCTTACTCCCACTATAGTTTAAAAAGGTTCCTCCAAATTGGTTTTGTTTTTTCTTATTTTTTTTCTTTAGCTTTCATGACAAGCTTCAACTTGTTCTGTGTTTTCACATTCCTGACATTATTCTTACAGGCTATTCAACTCTTAAGTATTCATTTTTCCAAACCTACCCCTGCCTCTATCTTTTGTACATGATTTTTTAAAATCTGAAATGATCATTGAATTTCTTTTGCAGTACCATCAATCAATCTCTTTAACCATAGGTTTATATGATTTAGACCTAGAAAACTCTACAAGAATTGCCTATTCCAGTTTCTTCATTTACTGAATCCCAGAGAAGCTAAGTGATTTGCCTAAGGTAACACATGTGGTTATCAGAGCCTGGATTAAAATCCAGATCCTCCAATTTTGAATCCAGTATTCTGTCTTGCATCATTTATCCACTTGGGGCTTGATTCTATGTATCTACTCTAATGCATCCATGAAATAGAGCAATGTCCTCTTATTAACCTGATGAACAAATAGGACATGAAGGGTAATCCTAGTATGATCAGTAGAATATAAGAATTTCTCAGTTCTCTTTTAATTGTTGCTTCCTGGGATCAGCAATTTGGTTGACTGAGAGATTTTCAAGCAGTAGTAAAGTAGTGGAAGTAGTTTAATTATATTTGCTATTGATAGAACAGAATGATACTAACTAGAAATTTTTACTGCCAAAATGTAACTGATTTGTATTAGATTTGTATTATTTAGGGAATAAGAATGCTAGGATATGTATCAAGCCTTGGAAAACAATGAGCACAGGGAGAATGTGAAAAGTTGGACCTCTTACCTATTGGCAATTTATTTTGAATACAGATTTTATATGAATAGTTATTTTCATATTGTCTGCCTTGTTATATACTATGAGCTCCTCGAAAGCAAGAATGATTTTTATCTTTTTTTGGTATTCCCAGCACTTAAAACAGTAGCTATGTATAACTAGCACTTAATAAGAGTTTATTAACTGTGTTTGTATTGGCAGAATTACATTCATGAAACTGTCCCAGTTTTGTACACACAGTTGGTTTTAATTTATTTTGGCTTTTAATTTTTATAGAATTCTGTGGAGAAAGTACCTTGATAAATCAAAAGGGATTTTGTGCATAGTGGATTTTATTTTTGAATAAGTAAATCTGAATTCATACTATTTGGGTACTTTCTCTTATGAGTTAGGAAAAGGTTTATTTCTTATGTCTATCTAATATGTACTAGAAAACTACTTCTTCAAAAGGGATGAATTCATCAGAAGTGTAATCCTTCAACTTTGAGAAGACATTGTCCTAGATTCTAACTAGAAATTTTTTTTCATTGTAGCTTGACCCAGAAATGGTATATAACTGTATGTGTATCTTGAGCATCCTCATTAAATAAGTTTCTGAAGGGAATGAAACATTTTTACATATTTTGTAATGAAGTCTTTTTTTGAGTTGCAGCATGAGACTGTTATTAATGTTATAATTAAAGAAATGCAACCATAATACTACAGCATATGACATATATATATATATATATATATATATATATATATATATATAATTTGGGGAGATTCTCTGTCCAGAAATTCTAAAGTTCTTCACTCAGAAGATTCCTATTTGGATTTTTACCAAAGAACCTTTAAAAACAAACTAACTAAAAACAAAACAAAACAAAACAAAACCCAACACTTAAAGAGAATCTGCATATGCTATTTAAACCAGTCCCTGACCATAAACATTGCTGGTACTCTAATAACAAAAACAACTGCTGCCATTTATAGGTATAGTTAATATTTACAAAGAGATATTTCTACACTATCTCAACTGATATATACAACACTATCACAAAGTTAATACATGAAGAAATGAAAAAAGTCACTGAACTAAGAATTATGAGAGATAGGATATGAACCTAGCTAGATCTCCCCTACCTCTGTTTTGAACTCATCATTCATAAAATCAAGAATACTCATTAGGCTGAGTACACACATTCTTATTGAAAATTTCTCCAGGGATCTCTGGAGCTACTTTAGCTTTCAGTTTATATTATATCTGGTTTCACAGAATTAGTTGATTTTTCTCCAATTCCAAATAAATTCTGTATAGAAATTCAGAGATAGTGACATTTACATTAGTTGTACTATCTCTTTAAAACTGATTATTTAATATATGCTGTAATTATCTATTTTTAATATGGCTTTCTTAAAATTTTTGTTTTCTAAGTGTATGAAATTTTAAGTAAAGATCTTACTTTTTCTAGGTAAATGCTAATCTAAGAGAAGTTTAACTTTATTTACAAGTCATCTTTATAAATATATTGACTTTTTAGTAAATGAAAGAAGTTGTGTGGTCTAAAATTACACTAAATAAGAGAATAACCATGTGGCTTTACATACTTGATAAAGAATTTTTAAAATACAGGTACCTAATTCTTCCTACTTCAACTATGTTCAGTTATGGTGATGTTATCGGTTTTTTGTTTTTGTTTTTTTAGTTTTTGCAAGGCAAACGGGGTTAAGTGGCTTGCCCAAGGCCACATAGCTAAGTAATTATTAAGTGTCTGAGGCTGGATTTGAACTCAGGTACTCCTGACTCCAGGGCTGGTGCTGTATCCACTGAGCCACCTAGCTGCCCCTATGTTATTGTTTTTTGAAGTGAAAATGAAAAGACACTTTTAGGGGGTTAGGGATGGAGAGAAGGTTCTTCATTGTTTTATTCCTCTGTTTTGCCTTTTGCAGGTGAAATAGATTGGTTACAAGAGTTTGGGTGGGAAGAAGTGGTAGGAAGAAAATAAAGGGAATCATGACATAACAGTATCTTACATTGGAAAGAGATTTTATAGTCTATTTTATACATTCTACTTAAATTAGAAGAAAACTCTTTTATCCTATCTTTGACAGAAGAACATGTCATTTGCACAAATATTTGCATAAATAATGGGAGCTTACTCCTTTTTGAAGCAACTATTCTATTTTGAGGAGAATTATAATATTTAAGAGTTATCTCTTATATTGAGTTCAAATCTGCTTCCTTCTAAGTTCCATTCATTAGGACTAAAGTTTTACTCACTGGAGTAATATAAAATATAAATCTTCTTTTTCTCTAATAATTCCAATATTGGAAGGCTAACTTAAATCTTCTCCACAATAAATAGCTATTTCTCTCATACTTGTTTTATATATTGATTATATGTACAATTCTTTACAAAAAACCCTACTACACTATTTAAATGACAAATCAGAAGTTAATTGTTAATTAGGACAGGAAAAATGTATTTTATGAAAAAAAATGTAAAAGATGGTCCTTTGTTTCTAATACATTTCATTAATCAATAGTCTTTTAATGAACCCTTATAATTCATTTATATAAGAAAGAATGAAACAAATCTAGATTAGTTCACATTTACAAAATATGTTCTACCTATCTGAATAGTAGATTTAGAAGTAAAAATAATAGTTAGCATTTATTTATATAGCATTTTAAGGTTTGCAAAGCTATTTACCTACATTATCGAATATGATCCTTACCACAACTAACTAATGAAAGTAGTTACCAACATTTTATTGATAAGGGAATTGAGACTGATTTACAGGGTCACACAGTTAGTCAGAGGCTTGAGGCAGGCTTAAGGCAGGATTGAATTTAGGTCTTTTTAATCTCAAATCCAGAACTCTAAGAATATCGAAAAGCATTGTAAAATTATAATGACAAGTAAAACTATTTTGAACATTGAACAAGCATTTATTAAGTGTCTACTGTATGCAAGGAAAATGAAGCAGGTTCCCAGAATTGTGAGTGAACTCATGATGAATTTGTGGAAGCACTGGGAAAAGCACAGCACAGATAAGATTATGATTTTTCATTGTAAATACAAACAAATATGATCACAAATCTATTTGATTATCTCCCAGGAACTTGTCAGTTTCTGGAGATACAAAAAGAAAAATGAAATGGCTTCTGCCATCAAGAAGTTTACATTTTACTAGAAAGGAGGAGTTACAGAGGGAGGGGGAGCCCCATCATGTATGCCATAAGTAAATATAAAGTATATATAAAGTAATCAGGAAAATTTAACAGATTGGGAAGGGGAGAAATAGTAAAGACATCCTATAAAATATAGCTCAAGGTGGATCTTGAGGAAAGCTAGGAATTCCAAGAGGTGGAGGTGAGGAGAGAGAGCATCCCAGCCATGGAGACCTGTACTAAAAGTACAGAGAAAGATGTAATGCCTAGTTTGGGGAATTGTAGGCCCATTTGGCTGGAAAGTACAGCATATCAAGAAAAATGATGTGAAATGAATCTGTGAAAGTAAACTGGAATCAGATTGCGAAAGGTTTCAAATTCCAAAAGGAGTTTTATACATTATTCTAGAACCCATTGAAGCTTCTTGAGCCCAAGGGGTGTGTCATTGTCTGATGTTAGGAACAATGCCAGCTGTGTAGGGATTAAATGACAGATTTTAAAATGCTATATAAATCAGGGGGCAGCTATGTGGCACAGTGAATAGAGTAGCAACCCTGGAGTCAGGAGGACGTAAGTTCAAATCTGACCTCAGACACTTAATAATACTTGTCTAGCTATCTGACCTCAGGCAAATCACTTAAGCCTATTGCCTTGCCAAAAACGAAAAAAAAGAAAAGAAATGCTATATAAATGTCAGCTATTATTATTGCTATTATATTTGCTGCTGCTGTTGCCATCACTATATTTGTAGGACTAAATTGGTTTTAAAAAAGCAAGAATCCTTACCTCTAGTTTATGGCCTTTAATAGCTTTAATTTGCATATATGTAAACTATCTTAAAAGTGAATTTGTTTATCCTTTTGTTATAGGGTTTCAAACAGGCAACTTCAGAATAAAGTTCCTTAGTTTTTCCTGGGCAACAGTTCTCCCTTAGGTTTCACTTATATTGCTTAAATATTCTGTATTTTTAACATTAAATATTAGAATTTGAAGAAGAACTGTGGTACTCTGACCTTTCTTGTCTGAACAATTAAATCAGCCTTATGTCCTGTTTCAATATTTGCCATTAGTGGCACGTTGGCTGTTGCTCTATGACTAGGACACCTGCTTGTAGCCCCCTTACTCCCACCCTATCCTGAGATACGTTCAGAAATGACTACCTTCCCAAGGCAGTGCTCAAGTGTTCTATCTTGTCCAATATGACTCCGTTTGTGGAGAAATAGGACAAAGTTCCCCCTCCTTGGACTGAAAGTCTTGAGTTTCTTAGATAATTAAATGTTTAGGAAAAAACCTAGTTTCAGGGAAAGGAAATCTTCTAATTGTTGATAGCATTGTTTTGGATGTTTTGACACACCATAATGATGAAAATTGCTCTCTTTTGTATCTTTTTTTTAACCATTTCTTTCATTTATCTCCTACCAAAACTTCATTTTACCAAATTTGATTTCCATATTTATTATTATTATTGCATCCTTAATCAGGTTTATTCTTTATTTGAAATGGCCAATATTAACACAATATGATATCAATAAAGGACATATAATTAATGGTTAAAAATGTTAGTTATAAAGTCAGCAAGACCTGGGCTCAATTTCTGCCTCTGACACTTTGTGATGTAGAAACTTTCTGAGTCTCAGTATCCTTAACCATAAAATGAAGAGGGTTTTATTTTTAATAGAATATGTAGAATTAAGGAAAACAAATAGAAGCAAATATGTTAACCCTCACATGTAAGAATAATGATTCTGAAAATGTTGGAGAAATTTAAACTTTTAAAAAAAAAAATTACCTGAGTGTGTTTGTCCTTTAGTTCTTCTTTAAGACCAATAAAATACAGAAATGTACTGTTAATCTCTGATAACTAGCATAGGAGATTACAAGATGGACAGCTGTTTCTCAAAAGTATTAGAAAGCATAACTGTGAAATGAAGAAATTTGTGCAGTGCAGCTTCATTGCTAATGGGCACTGTGATGTACAACCATCTGTTATAATGTCGAGCAAACATCATTTCACCAAGAAAGCAGAAATAATAGTGTGGGAGGTGTTTTATAAAGATCAAGGTGGGCAGCATTGACTTTAATTTTCTGAGAGGAAACAGCTATTACAGGGATCTATTGATAAATCCTTCGTGCATTCATATCCCTTTAAGTAGAGGAAATTTTAGATGAAAATTAAGACTTTTTTCTATCTCCCATGTGACAGCACACCATGATGAAAGAACACCTGTTTCTAGACTAGTCCTCCATTCCATCAATGTTAACCTGATTCTTAGCCAGAGAGCCTCTGTCTCAGCTCTTATTAATCTTTAATTTTTTCCTGTGTATATGTGTGTTATGCCAAACAAGACTGTAATCCCCTGGAGAGAAGGTACAATGTATGTTCTACTTGCATGGTTCCCCACAGTCAATATAAGTAGAACACACCTACTAGCTTCTATGAGCTAATTATCAGATTACAACTTCAATAAATATTTACTGAACCTCGGAATTGACTTTTATTTGGCTATTCACAAAACTAGTTTTTCTCTTGTTCAGGAGAAAAACTGGGTTCAAATTCCAGTGCTGTCATCTTTTTGAAAATCAGGTTCTTTATATATAAAAGAGAGGGTACACTAGTGACCTCTCCAGTTCCTCTCAGCTCTAACTATATAGTACTGTGAACCAAAGATCCTTTCCAAATTTACTTTAATGTATGGCAGCTATAGGTCAAGGGAGTGGTTTTTATGATCTTCTTTATAGCCCCCTTGCTTAATCCTTGGAATAAGACAGGAAGTGAATAAAAAACTTTTTGTTAACTTTTTGTCCAATGAAGCTGCCTTGCTAAAATTCTCCTAGACTGAAAGAAAAGAATTAAGCTAATCTATTGAGACTTGGTTTTTGAGCCATGCCTTGATAGTAAAATATTCATGCCTTCTCAGTTAAACTGTTTCTGGTATAGAAAGCAGTGAAGAGACTCATCATGGAATTCCAAAACATTGATTGTTGCTCAAGGGAGAACTATGTATGTATATATATATATATATATATATATATATATATATATATATATATATATATATGTGTGTATATATACGTATATATACACATATATATATATATGTGTGTGTGTGTGTGTGTGTGTGTGTGTGTGTATGTATTTAAAATATTCTGTATATTTTATGTGTGTGTCTGTAACTTACTTGTAATTGGTGGCTATCAATATAAAAAGAATGTACTTAAATTAAATTAAAATCCTTCCCAGATGGTATTAAAAGCTTGGTACCACTTATAAAACCAGTAACCATACCTGACACATTCATGTGTGGACTATTCATTTTTCTCACAAATTCTCAGCAGAGGATTTTTGTATGCCATGCCAGACTCCACGTAAGAGAAGCAGCATGAAATGCGACAATAAAAATAATCTAGATTGAGAGTCAGAAGGCCTGAGTGTGAATGTGGGCTAAGTCATATATTAGCTATATGATCTTGAGCAAGGGTCTTACCTACTTTGGACTTCACTTGGTAATATTAGGGGGGCTAGACTAGATTACCTCTCAAGTAATAGACATCAATGTTGTTTCTTATGTAAATTTTTTTTTTACTATCTACACTTTATAAACAAGTCTTTTTTTTTTTTAAGTTTTTGCAAGGCTTTCAGTTCTAAGTCTAAAAATCCAAGGATTAAATCCATAATTCATCTGTGTCTGGAAATGTGGTCAATTTGGACTTTTAATGCTTTTGAAGATGGATGCATTCAATGTAGTCTTATGACCACTAGCTGAACAACTTTCCTGGGTTGTTGAGAAGCTGAGTCCTTATAATTAAACTAGTGGCCCTGGAAACACACAATTGCTACTTTTTAAAAAATTGTGCTTTACCCACTTATTAATACAGTTCATGCACATTTGTGAAATTTCCTCATTAGGTCAATGTAAGACAGTCAGTTAAATAAACTGTGTATGAGTCCAAGACCAATGAAAGAATGAAAAGTGGATAGAGTAGTAAATGTCTATGTGGGATTCTCCTATTGACCAAACAATTTGAATGTTATAACCACTGCAGAATATATGATAAACAACTACCATATTGAAAATTTCTGGAGTTTACCATCTTATTATAATTCACATGCATATCTAACATCTATCTTAACTATCTCAGGCCTTTAATATATTCTTTTAAATTCTTTTGCAATATACTTAAATACTAATTATTGCAGTTACTAGTTTCTTAAATGAGCCTGATGGCAGAAAAACTTATGGAGAAAAATCTGGTTTCCTAAATTTCATAATCTCTCTTATGTCCACCATCACTACAGCCATTGTACTTCAGATCTATGCTTACAATACAAACTGAATTAATTTCTTTTTTGAGATGTAACCTAGGGAAGCTAGGTGGTGCAGTGGATAGAGCACCAGCTCTGGAGTTTGGAGGACCTGAATTCAAATCTAACCCCAGACACTTAATAATTACCTAGCTGTGTGATCCTGGGTAAATCACTTAACCCCATTGCCTTGCAAAAACTAAAAAAAAAAAAAAAAAAAAAAAAAGACAACTTGTCTATAAAATGGAGATAGTAACAACAATTTTTTACATAAGAAACAACATAAAATCATGATGCTTATTATTATTGGTATCATTTTCAAAATATATTTAGACTTTTACCTGAACTTTATGAAACAATCTTATATCTTTGAGACCTTGAAAGAAATTTAAGAACAGATCTCAGATCATATTATACATTCAAATCTAGGTTTCCTAAACTTGTTAAGTGAAGAAATAATTTGTTCTTTATGTCCTTGAAGGACATTGTTTTATAGTGGAAAAAAAACAGAACTTGAAATCAGTAGATCTGAGAACACTGCCTACTTAGCTGTGAAACCTCAGTTTATTCACTGGTAAAGTGCATATAATAATAATTGCCCAACTCAAAAGTTAACTCACATAGTTAGAGTCACTTTCAAACTTTAACTCTGAGACATTATGAAATGTTGAAGAAATGAAAAGATTCAATTTAAAAAAGTCATCCAGTTTGTCTTGTGTGATATAAAACAGGTCTAAACTAGGGTGGTTGCAGCACTTAGGGGAAGAATGGGGTAGATATGAGAGAGAATGTGGAGGCAAAAAGGGGGAGAATTTGGGATTTAATTGAATGTGGAAAGAGTGAGGAAGCAAGAGCATTGGGAAGACGGTTTGGTGAAGAATTGGAATCACAAGAGCCAGGACCTAAAAATGGTGATTCCTGTATAATCGATACCATATTGCTTGCTTTCTTAAGGGCTTAGGAAGGTAGAGGAGGCAGAGATTTTAAACTCAAAAAATTTTTTTAAATGAATGTTAAAAATATTTTAAAATGTAATTGGAGAATATTTAATGAAATAAAAATATTAAGGAATAAATAATAATCATACATTTAACAATACATAACAATAATCATACATTTAACCAAAAGACTTTCTCAGAATCTAATTTTGTCCAGTTACTCTCCCCTTATAGTCAAGTGCAATTCAAGTCAGTGCTTTCCCCTGAAAGGCTCATGGCTATTCATGACCAATATTAATTTCTGACTTATGAGAAGTTCCTAGATTGGCCAAAATTTCAGTTTTAGCTTTTTCAGATCCCAAATCTTTTACCAATATTTAGTTGTAGTTCATTCTTTTTATTACATAAAATATGGCTCATTTGCACCCAGCCAATTCTTTTACTGCTTACTGGACAAATGAAAATGATATATAAATTGTATATTAGCACTGAAGGATGGACTTTTGAGCAGAAATAAGTATTTTTAATCACATGCAATTCTCTATGTAATTATCACCCTTAGAAGCAGCATTTTAAAAAATGAAAGACAAGAGTTTTCAACTAATATTTGATCATTGGTCCTACTGACATCACTAGATCTATAATTTTAATGAAGAGAAGATTAAGGCCCAAAGGAGTTGAGTGATCTGGTCATACAAATATTAAGTACAGGGAAAGAATTCAAAACACAGATTCCTTGGTTATACATTCAGCTATCCTTCCCTGTGCCTCCTTGATATGTTGGGTTGGTTAATGCTTGTTATTTGATCTTAAGTCAAAAGACAAGAAAGTCTTCCCTCGGTCCTATGTGATCAGCATCAATAAGAAATGAATCATTAAAAATTCTGTCACAAAGTGTAGGATACTTTAATACAGCAGACATTTTCTGATACTTGAACTTATATATGACATTGTGATAGTCATTCTCCCAGTCTCCCTTAGCAGTTCATACTTGAAAATGAACAAAAACCTAAGAACCTCACACTGCTAGATATGCCCATAAAAATCCTATCTCATGTGTTTCTGAATGAGTATCTAGAATTTTCCACTAAGTCATAGGAACATTGTAGTGCTGATTTGGAGAATTCCCAAAAATAAATGATTGGGAAGTATCTCATCTTTATATTGTATACAGTACATTATGAAGATTGTCTCAGGAAACAGTAAGGTAGCTAGCTAATGGGCAGCTAGGTTGCTGATAAAGAAATGTTGCTGAGTTTGCTTGTGGTAACATCCCATGATGAAAAATGAATAACAGGCCCAGAAGACTATAGAAGCATAGCTCTAGAGCTGAAAGGGACCTCATGGGTCATTTTATGATACATTTTTGTTTTAAAAGTGAGAACAGGGTGGCTAGGTGTTGTAGTGGTGTAGTGGATAAAGCACCAGCCTTGGAGTCAGGAGTACCTGGGTTCAAATCGGGTCTCAGACACTTAATAATTACCTAGCTGTGTGGCCTTGAGCAAGCCACTTAACCCCATTTGCCTTGCAAAAAAAAACTTAAAAAAAAATAAAAGTGAGAACAAAAGTGAGAGAATAAAGTCATGGACACATAGGTATTTGCCCTGCAAAAACTAGGATGATGATAACTATAGCTAGATTATTGTACACAAATACATTTTATAAACACACACACCCACAAAAAGACCTTTGTATAATTTTTACTTAATACAACAGCACTGTGAGATTTGTGCTTTTTTATTATTTTGCAGAGGACGTACCTGAAATTCAGAAAAGGGTGGAAGAAGATGGAGTCA
Source organism: Macrotis lagotis (assembly GCF_037893015.1). Classification (NCBI taxonomy): domain Eukaryota; kingdom Metazoa; phylum Chordata; class Mammalia; order Peramelemorphia; family Peramelidae; genus Macrotis; species Macrotis lagotis. Next base: position 154,813,596 of record NC_133663.1, read on the forward strand.
ACATTTGCTCAAGAGCATGGAAGATGATGGAGTCTGTCAACATTTGCAGAAAACATAATACGCTTCAGTTTCTTTGGAACATTAGTATGTGCACAAGGGAACTTAACTGCTACATATGGAAATACTTCAGCAAACAGTTGGGGCACAGGGTGCTCTGATAAAATGAATTTATGCCCCTCATATAATCTTACTTCAATAAATTTATTTTGAATGTACACTATTACTACAGTTGATCTGTTATGTATTTTCAGAAGAGCATCAATTTCCTCCACCAGATATCTTCAAGTATCTTGAAGATATAAAAAGATATGAAATACTTTCATACTTTGAAAGAGGCCTCATGGAAATAAAAAGTTAAAGCATTTTTAAAAATAATTTTATCTAAGCAAAATAAACTTAACAAAGAAAAATAAAACCTTCCCCCAAATCTTTACATAGCTAGGCTGGCAGATATTTTCGATTATATGCCAAATGACAGATTAAAAAAATTATAAATGTTAAAATCTAGGGACTTTAAAAATAAAATAACAGGAAACTGGAAAGTTATTTTTAATAGTGAGTAGAGTTATTTATGGGGACAATAATACCAATACATGTCTGACATTGGATCTCTAACTCTTAGCTAGATGAATAAATCTAAGTCTAAAGCTGAATCAAATTTTTGCCTTAGATGAAAATGTGGTTGAAGCAATGTAGTTGAAGTACAAGTGAAAAGAAATCTTTGGAGGACTTACTAATGTGACCTAGATTTGGGAAACAAGACAGGTTAAGTGACTGATAAATCAGCAAAAAGTCCTAGGATTTAGTCATTTATCATCCTTGGTTGTTTTTAGAGTTTATCATGATTTTTAATTAGCTATCAAAAATTTACTTCATCCAATCACATACAGATTGCTATTGGGAATTTAAACAGATAGGATATTCCCTTCCTTTTAATACATACAAATAAATAAATATAAAACCTTTTTAAAATTCCATATATCAACTTAACACATTGAACTTTTTTTATATCCATGTACTTTTTAAAGACTAAAAATGTAACCAACTTGTGCAGAAATACAGGTTCTGGAATTTGGGACCATTTGTAATTTAAACTTTCTATTCCCTCCCAAAGAAATCCCAAATATATTACATATTTACTCTAGGAGAAATATATGACTGGAAATCAATAAATAAGGTCATTTTTATTGTTTCACTGATATTATATATACCGAAAACACATACCTTACCACAAAGGACTTTAAATACCAAATCTGAATATGTAATTCTCATAGCTTTTTTTATATATATGTATTTGTGTGCATATATATTTGAATGTTTTTGAAGTAGAGTATGTTTTAAAGATGTTTAAATTTACTTCTATTATTAATCTCTCACATATAAAACATTTATCAACATATATTTCAATTTTATTGATAAAAATACATATAATTAAAAATCACCAATTAGATTTTTAAAATTATATCATTAATAGCTATTTTGCTATATCATAGAAAAGGTTTCCAAAATTTTCTTTAAGTATCTAGTATTCTAGTATGCTTAAAATTTATCCCCATTGATCTATACACAATTTAACAACACTATGTAAAACAATTATTATTGATACCTATGCTAAAAATGTAAAATTGGAAAAGTATGAAACATAGCTAATTACTTCAATAGATTAATGGAATAATGGTGAAAAGGCATTAAAATGACATATTTGCTTATGACAGTGAGATGTTTTAATGATCCCTGATATTGCCATCAGTCCTAGTTTTTTTATACCTATGATATGGATGTGGTGGCTGCTTCTTCATTAATTTTTTGGAGTCTTATAAGCAAGCTATAAAATAAAAGCATTTGAGGTTTTCCCCCCATCTTTCAGAAATTCAACTCAGGTAAATCTGTAGACGTCATATATGAAAATAATATGAAATGACAATAATATTCTTTAGTTCTCTGCACACAAAGTGGATACCTCCAGAGCATCATACGTTCATGCAAAATGTGAAAAAAACTTACTCAAGCAGACTAGTCTTTGTGAGCTCAAAAATCTAGAAACTTGTAAGTATGAAGATGATGGATCAAAAGGTATTACTTTTTACATGGATAGTTGGGATTGTGTAGATAAAGTGGAAGAACACAATAGCTATTGTATTGTTTTTGATATGGTGATAAAACCACCTAGAGAAATGTATTTGGTCACATTTTAGTTTTTCAGAAAACTTTACCTTCACGTTCTCTGGTTATAGTTGGCAGATCAAAATAATTTTCTGAATACCAGAATCTAAATCACAAAGTCTTTCCCAGTCTGACTTATAGACTGTGTTGTTGTCCCTAGAAAGTGAGGGGGATGAGTTTCTAGTCAATGATGACTTCAGGGAAAAAGAGAAAGAAATAATTGCCAAGTGCCAAACTTAAAGGTGTAAAAATTAACCCATTGGAAACCTGACAATTCTTTGTTGTTCCTATTTGTCTTAATAGTAATAACTTTATAAATTTTTTACTGAGAATTATGTTTGAGGGGAAGTGTGTGCACAAAACCATAAAATAAAATTCAAAATATTCATTTTGAAACTTTCTGGAATTTCCCACCAAGAACTTGATTATTAAATACACAAAGCGCCCTCCCAGGCTTGAACGACTGTAAAAATTGTAAAAATGGTGCAATTTAAAAAATCTATTAAATTTTCAAGTTAAATATGGTTGTTTCACAAATAGAATCTCGACCCCAGCGTCATCAGATGGCTAAAAATAGCCTTTTGAAATTTTAAGTTTTGTCTAAAGGTGCCCATCTTCACTGGTTAGATTACTATGAAATAAATGACAATAATGAGAAATGCATTCTATTGACAGCAAAGTATGGCATTTTAACAATTCTAAATCTAAAAGATGATTTTAATACCCTAAAAGTAAGAATGATGATACAGGAAATTGAAAACTCTTATGCGCTACTTTTTTGGAAGTCACAAAAGTAACTCTGCCATATGTAAAAGTAGAAAGGGAAATTGAAAGACAGCAAATTATGATGAAAACTCTCAGCTTTGTGATGCTTATATGCCTCTGCGAAGCATATTAATATGTGTGGGAAATCATAAAAAAAAATCAGAGCACAATTGCTGAACTTCTGTTACACGAATTCTTACTGGTTTTTTTTTTTCTTCTGAGAAACCTGTATGAACCTGGGGATTTTCCCATGATTTGGAACCTATGATGCTTGTTTTTATTCATAGCCACAGTATTTCTAATTTAAAGTACAAAGTTGAGTGTTGAGGGGAAAACTTAAGAGTTGACAGATTGGGCTTGTGACCACCAAAAATTTTTTTTTTTAACTGAGTTTTTACTGAACAACTTGGCTTCCTCTCTGTGAAGCTTCAGGAGAAGGTCTGTGAAACCCCAAAGCAGAGACTTTCAGAAGGCCCTTTCTCTTGTTGGGTCTGGTAGGAAGATGAGGGAGGAGGAGGAGGTGAGGATGGGGATCCTTCCTCGGTGAGGTCCACAAAGCAGGGGCAGGGAGGTCAGAGTCGTGCGGAAGACGGAGAAGAAGCGGGGTAATGGTGTTCTCCGGGCTTTCAGCCTCAAATTTGTGTCCGTGCGGTACCACGCTTTTCAGCAGTCAACTTTTTACCACTGGTATTTGGTGTAGAAAATCAGGAATTGAGGGCTTTGCCCACAGAAGGCTCCAGACGTACATTTATAGTAAAATTTTTTTTTTTTAAAGTGAACTGATGGCTGGAAACGAAGCTGAAGAAGCGTGCGGTGGGGAGGAAGGGTCCTGTGTGAGGGCCGCGGTGTGTGGCCGCGCGCCTTCCGGACGCTCGCAATCCTCCCGCAGGGGCAGGGGCGCAGCCGGGGCCATTTGCTGTGTTCGGGGCGCGCGCTCCGGCCCCGGAGCCCCCCGAGCCCCCCGGAGCCTCCAGGTGTGCGGCTGGCCGGGGCGGCGCACACTTTGCGCCGAGTTCCCGGCCCTCGGGAAACTTTCTGGTCGCCCGCGGGGCTGCCGGAAGGAGCTCGCCCCCCGCCCCCCGCCGCGGGCCCGGGACCCCCGCCGGAGGACCCGGGGGGGGGGGGCGCCACGAGGCGCGGGCGCGGGCCGCGCTGCGGCTCCGGGCGGGCTCCGGGCGCGCGTGGGGCGCCCAGGGCTTTCCGCGCGCCGCGGGGCGGCGTGGGCGGAGGCGGACGTTAGCGCGAGGAGGGGCGGGGCGCGCCTCCCGTGCAGGGGAGCGGGGGTGGGGGCGGGGCGGGGGGCGGCGAGGGCGGCGGCTCGCTCGGGCTGGCCCCGGGTTGGCTGCCGGGCGCGATGAAGCGCCGAGGGGGCGGAGACGGCGCGTGATTGGCGGGCGGGCGGGCAGCTCGGAAGTACTTTGTTTTTTATGCTAATGAGGGAGTGGGGCTTGTCCATATTTACGTTGAGGCGGGAGCCGCCGCCCTTCATTCACCCACATGGTCCCCTCGAGCGCCAGGCGTCTCCGGCGACTCTCCGGCCGAGCCGAGCCTTCGCGCCACTTCGCGCCCGCCCGAGCCCGGAGGAGGAGCGGCGCGAGCGGGCGGGGGCCCGGCGCGCAGGGGCCGGGGGCGCCCGGGCCGGGCCCGGAGCCGCCGCTCGTAGTAAGGCGGAGGTGGGGGGTGGGGCGCCGGGAAGCAGGGGGGCGAGCGAGAGGCGGGGGAGCGTGCCGTGAAGATGGTGGCGGCGGCGGCGCCTCACTGGTGAGTCCCTACTACGCGGTCCTCGTTGACGTGAAACCTGTTGTGGGAGGCTTCCCCTCCGTCCCGAGGCGGGCGGGCGGGCGGGCTTCCCCGGGGGCGCGGCGCGGCGCGGCCCGGCCCGCCGGGCGCATGGCAGCCGCCGCTCCCTCGCACGCGGGCCGGGCGGAAGGGAGGAGGGGGCGCGAGCGGCGCCGGGCCGGGCCGGGGGCGCCCCGCCGCCCCGCCCTCCCCTCCCCCCCGGCCGGAGCGCGCCGCACACAATGGCCCCGCCGGCGGGGAGGGCGGGGGGCCCCGGCCGCGGGCTGGCAAAGTTTTGTCTGGGCCGCGCCGCGAGGCCGGCGCGCGCGTGGGGGGGAGTCCGAGCGCCTCCAGAACAAAGCGGCGGCGGCGGGGCAGCGCCCGGCCGGGGGCGCCGCGGCCCCCCCAAACTTTGTGCGTGCCGCGGGGGGCGGGGGCGGCGCGGCGCGGCCCGCGGGGGGCGCCTCGGCCCGCCCCTTCCCGCCTGGCCGCCCGCACCTCCGCGTGCCGCCCCGCTTTGTTAGCGCCGGAGCCGGAGCCGGAGCGGGCAGGAAGTGCCGCCTCCGCCCGCGCCCGCGCCCGCCTCGCCGAGCGGGCAGCGCCGGAGGGGCCGGGACGCCGCCATGTTAGCGCCGGGGCGGGGGGCGGGGGACATGGCGGCGGCTGCGTGCTAGCGCCGATTGTTCCCACTTAGGCCTCGGGCCGCGTGCGAGCGGCCCCCGCCCCCTCGGCGGCCGGGCTCGGGGGGAGGGGTGTGTCCGCGAGGCCCGGGGCCGGGGGACACAAAGGAGCGGGCGGGCGGGCGCGGGCGGCCGCGTGCGCCCCCGCGCCGCCCGCCCCGCCGCGCTCCGGGGCCTCGGGCCTCTCCTTCCCCGCCGCCGCGGAGCCTCCGCCGGGGGGTGGGGGGGGGCAGGGCGGGCAGTCACGCTGTAGCCCGGCTCTGACCTCCCCTCGCCCCCTGGCGGCGCCGCGAGGGAACCGCTCCTCCCTTGTGCGACATGTGCTGCCCCGGCTCCATGAGGCTGCGAGCTCGTGGCCCGCGCGGGGTGTTTCCGCCTTTGTAACTCTGCAGCCCCCGGGCCCCGAAGCCTCGCCCCGGGGGCCTTTGTGCTCCCCGGCCCTGCGCGGCGCGCACCCCCCCTCCCCGCCCTGCGCCAGCAAAGGGCCCTGGCTTGGGGGCGCGTGGGCTGAGCGCCACGAGGTCCTCTGGGGGAGGGGCGCGCGGGCCTCCCTCACTTTCACCTCGGCAGGAAGGACTCGGGAGAAACTAGGACTCCTTCCTAACTGAATTTGGGCAAGTGCGGCCAATTAATATTTTGTCGGATTCTCTTCTTAAATCTTGTCTCTTTTAACTGCCCTTCCTCCCCTCTGTGTTACTGTAACTTCGGTCCAAGTTTCTCCAGTTCCCCTAACTTAGACTATCAAGACTGAAGCTAAGAGAGAAATGGCTAAGTATGGAACCCAGTTAAGAAAAGTGTACTTTGGAAGCAAATAGTCCACGAGTGATCATTTTCAAAGTTGTTTTTTCCTCTTAGTAAAGAAACTTGTTTTTTTTTTTTTCCAGCATTTCCCTTTGGAAAAAAAAAGTTATTCAAGAACTTTTTGAGGTGTGAAAAATTTTTTTTGGAGTTGGTAAGTATATTTGTTTTATTTAAATTGTTATTCACATTTGTAGTTATCTAAAATCAGAAATTCAAACTTTTTTTACATTTAACAGTATTTAATTTTAAGAATTTAGTTCCAATGTAACTGAAATCTTTAATCAGTAAAAGTAGATGTTTTACTATGGAAATTAAAATTTCAAATCTGTTCATGCAAAGCAGTTAATTGGATTCATTGGTACAATTGATAAGCTTGGTACACAAGAGATAACAGTGCTTTCTTTAAGCTTTGTGAAAGATGCTTTTTATCCACAAACATCGAATACATCCATGCTTGTTTAGCAATTAGGAATATTAAAATTTGTCATTTGGATTAACTAATGAAAATTTTCGTTGCATTTAGAAGCACTAACTTGCAAAGGCATTTCTATAATTTATAATAGATAATTTATTTTATTTTTCCTGGTACTTAGCTATATTAGAGGAACTAATACTTTGAAATGACTTGATTTCTAAAATTCTGAGTTTTGATTTTTAACTCCAAGATGGTGTGGTTCGTTCTTGTGTAAGTACATAATACTGACTATACGTTTTTTTAAAAAGACCACAATTACCTAATTGATATTGGGGTGAGTCAAAGCAATAACATTTCTATTTATAAGGAATTAATTCATATTCCGTATGGAATTTTTATCATTGACTTCAATCTTAGTTGAGGTTTTTTCATATGTGTTTTTTCCCCCCATCAAGCAGGTATGGAGAAAACTAAATCATGTTATAACTGAAGATAGTAACCGGTCAGAATAATGTCAAAGTGCTTACAGTGCAGGTAGTGATATGTAGAATCTACTGCAGTGAAGGCACTTGTAGCATTATAGTGACAGCCGCCTCTGGAACAGTAGGTGGGATTTAATGTTGTGTTATGCTGGTGTCAAGTGCTTTTTGTTCTAAGGTGCATCTAGTGCAGATAGTGAAGTAGATTAGCATCTACTGCCCTAAGTGCTCCTTCTGGCATAAGAAGTTATGTTTTCATCCAGTAAATGAAGCCAAGCAAGTATATAGGTGTTCCAATAGCTTATTGTTTGCAGTCCTCTGTTAGTTTTGCATAGTTGCACTACAAGAAGAATGTAGTTGTGCAAATCTATGCAAAACTGATGGTGGCCTGCTATTGCCTTCATCAAGAGGTTTTGAATAATTTTTATTCTTTTTATTGCTGCAATGTAGAAGTCTGCCCAGTATACTTGAAAGGACAGCTTTTGTAGCACTAAAGTGCTTATAGTGCAGGTAGTGTTTAGTTATCTACTGCATTATGAGCACTTGAAGTACTGCTAGCTGTAGAACTACAACTTCATCACATCTACTCTTCGAACTTTTAATTGAGCACTGTTCTATGGTTAGTTTTGCAGGTTTGCATCCAGCTGTATGATATTCTGCTGTGCAAATCCATGCAAAACTGACTGTGGTGGTGGAAAGTCAGTAGAAAAAAATGTGGAAAAGTCAAACCCCTTTCTACACAGGTTGGGATCAGTTGCAATGCTGTGTCTGTCTGTAGTATTGCACTTGTCCCGGCCTGTTGAGTTTGGTGGGGATTGTGGCCGAAAGATATTGAAATGAGTTGTTGAAGATAACATTTTTCCACAATAAATGATCATAAAAGTACTTGGAGCACAAACTACATTGAATATTACTGTGGTGTCCCATTGGTATTATTATGTTAATGTAGCACTTCAGATTCTAGAGTGGTATTCATGAGTCAAGAACTGAAAAAACATCTTTAGTGGACTTCAAATACAAAGTAAATTTTTTTTTTATCTGGGTTAATTTGAGTTTTGGATGTTTAAATTATATGCTTATATATTTTGATAATTTACAATTAAAAAGGTAAGTCTGCCTTGTCGAACAATAATCCTAAGTATCAGTATTTGAATGTTTTTCTATCAAATATTGCTGAAAATCACATTAGTAAAGAAAGTGGTTTTGAAAAGATCATATTGTGGACGTACCTATTAAATTTTGCAGCATTTTTACACACTTACTTGCATTCTTTTCATTTAGTTATCTACATACAGTAGCCAAAACTGCTTCAAAATACTTTCATGTGGAGTTGATAAGGTCAGCAGTAGCTCCATATCTGGTCACTGGACCCTCAATGGCTCTGGAGGACAATATATGACTTGTTGACTTTGCACAGTATCCATCCGTAAAATCCAATTCACTTGCATGTCGTGCCATTACCATTCTGATATCACTGGTCTTCTTTGAGAACTAAGGACAAACATCAAGATGTTTATCCTTAAGATTAATGTAACTTTATCATAATGTCAACTCATTTAACCCTTGATTTAATGCTGACAGCTTTTATTATTAAGTTTAATGGCAAGTACCATTAAATTTGGCATCTGAGTGTACTGAGTTGAAATTTCTATTTCATTAGCTTTGGGTGGGGTAGGAAACCTTGAGGTATATCAAGTATTTGTGACTATTGTACTTAAGTTGATAACTTTTCTATTTCCTAACAGCACCTTAAATTTTATCTTATTAACTTAAAAGTACTGTGATGTCATCTCTTTCAGGAAGAGTTAATTTCATTTAAAGATTACAAATTCGTGCTTAAGTATACAGAAGCAAAAAAGAAAAATAATCAGTAAAAAGTTTAATGACATTTGAGTGGTTGAGTGATTGTTGTCTCCAAACTTTATAATTTAGAATGGGTTTGCATGAAGAATGCTTAATTTTTGACTTGGCAAAAAAAAAATTATTAAAACAAGGTAATTTCATTAATGTTGCTTTGCATTTGAATATAAAACTTAAGATGTGGTTATGGGGTGGTGGGCCAGTTGTTCCTCATGTATTTACTGCTTTGTTTCACAAATTATACCCTCATTTTTTTCCATATTGGTTTCAGATGAAATAACTGAAATGTTGATTCTAAATTAATAGCCTTAAAAAGCCCTAATTTGGGAATTGAAGGGTTTGCAATTGGTAAGTGTATTCTGAAAATAAGGTAAGTTTGTGGAAAAATAATTGCTGTCTGATACCAAGTATTTTTTAACCTTTGTTTTAGGATTGGATAATGGAGAAAAATTGATGGTGAAATTCAAAACTAAGAAAAACAAGGAATTTGAACTTTTCCCCCCCCTTAAACCTAAAATCTATTTAGAATTTTTTCTAAGTCTTGTGTTTGAAATCAAATGCTTATTACATTAGCCAGAGATCTGAATTAATGTAGGATTAGTTCAAATTCGTAGTTTCCAGGAAGAAAAAAAGAGCATTAAAAGAAAATTGGCTGGGATGATTAAAGAGGAGTGGAAAGGATCAGAACACCTAACTAAAATCATTCCAAAATGAGCAGATCGTGGACAATTTGTGTCAAGGAATGTTCATTCTATAACCAGATTCAAAGAAGACTGATTTAACAGTTTTGGAGTATGTCTTTTTTTTTTTTTTTTTTTTTTAAGGTTTTTGCAAGGCAAATAGGGTTAAGTGGCTTGCCCAAAGCCACACAGCTAGGTAATTATTAAATGTCTGAGACCAGATTTAAACCCAGGTACTCCTGACTCCAAGGCCAGTACTTTTATCCACTACGCCACCTAGCCGCCCTGGAGTATGTTGAATTTGAAAAAAAGATAATGTGAGGTTAATGGTTCAAATTACTAAGATTTTGTGGATTTTCCTATTTTGACTGAAAAAGTTAAGAGCAAAAATTGATTGGCTCCATTGCTCTTAGTATGATGGACAGTTGGGGTGGTACTTGGGTAGAATAAAGGGGATGGAATCAGGAAGATTTTCAAATTCAACAATGGCAAACTTCCATTAGCAAAAAAAAAAAAAATTGACACGACTGAAACAACTTCACAATATTACAAGTAGAAGACCTGGATTAGAAAAGTAACTTAGTGGGAATTTTAGTCCTTATTCTGCTAATTGCTCATATATCATGATCCTCAGCAATTGAATAGTCTGAGATTTAAATGATTTTTAAAGTTCTTTTCAGGTCGGATTTTCATGCTGAAAAGTATCACCTCTTCATGATGACCTAAATCGAATGGATCTTTGAAGGAAAGAATCCTTTCACAACAATGTTTGGTCATGGCAAGTTGAATAGTTGAATAAGAAATTTGGACAAAGTATAATTTCATAACTTAAGTCACGAAAACTTTTTAAAAAATTAAATTGGTCCTTGCACTCATTTGGTTGGGAATTGAAAATCGGACGGTTCATTAATTTTGTACCTCAGTAGCTTAGGTTGCTATACATAACTTTTCTACTTGTCAAGATTTCAGTCTGTTTATGTAATTAAATATATGATTTTTGAGAAGCAGTAGACCAATTGGACTATTAGGAGTCATAGTTAAAGTTGGCATTTAAGTGCTTTAAATCTACAAAGAACTTCACATCATCTCCTCAGGCATAATTATTATATGTAGTGAATTTTTGACATAATAGCTGAAAAGCTGAGACAGATGCCCAATATCTACAATTGAATTGCGATGTATTTTAAGTATGTCTTTTACTCTCCCCCCCCCCCATCATTCCATTTGTTTTCACTGTTAACATCTTCATACAGATGTTCCACTAGAGTTTTATTCTCTGGCTTAGATTATATCCTGTTTTTCCCATATACTAAATCCCTGATTTTTAAAGTTGATTTACTGAATTTTTTTTAAGCACTTGTTAGTCTTGACAACAAACAAAATGTGACAATGGCTTAGCTAAATCCTTTCCAAGACTTCAAGTCCCTTTTTATCCACCTATTTTTAACACTACTTTTCACAGATCCTTTTTTCTTTTCTTTTGTAAGGTAATGGGATTAAGTGACTTGCCCCCCAAGGTCACATAGCTAGGTAATTATTAAGTTTGAAGTTGGATTTGAACTCAGGTCCTCATCACTCTGGCTAATGCTCTATCCACTGAACCACCTAGCTCTGCCCCTCACAGACTATTTTTAATTTGTTAACCTTTATTATTGTAACTGGTTTAACGTGCAGTTTTGATTTTCCTAAGTCTTAATATAAGCATATCTTCTATATCCTAGAGCTTATTAGGAGTAAAGTCAAAAGTTTCACGTTAGTACTTTTCCTTGATAGTAGAATTTACTTGTACAGGAAAATTTAAATTGTGAGGTTGAACTTTGAGGCAATTTGTTAATTGAAATTAAATGCTAATTGTCAAAGTCACTGATAATAGTGAAATTTAATGTTTTATTAATGAACAGTTTGGTAGCCACGTCTACATTGTGACAGTGATTGTTAACATGGTATCATTTATGATTTTTGTTGCTGTTCACTATATTGGTTAAGAATTTTTTTCAGTTTCCCATTGTCATGGTCTCATCACCAAATAATTTTTACTATAATAAGGAGATTGATATTTTGCAGAACATTAGAGGGAAAGTGAAAACCTGACTTTGGGTCCTATATTAGTTTCCTATCAGTGTAACCTTATTCAAGTAATGTAACCTTGTGAACATGTTTATTATTCCTCAACTGATAAAAATAAGTATTTATATTCTTACTGACAGAAGAAGTGAGTGGCAATTATGAGTGGTAATATTTCTATTTATTTATTTTTAGGATTTTGCAAGGCAATGGGGTTAAGTGGCTTGCCCAAGGCCACACAGCTAGGTGATTATTATTGTCTGAGGCCAGATTTGAACCCAGGTACTCCTGACTCCAGGGCCAGTCCTTTATCCACTACGCCACCTAAATGCCCCAAATGGTAGTATTTTTTAATGGAAGTGGGGGTAGTATTTTCAATCCATTTAAAAATATCTTGAGTGTATTGCCTGTTAAGTTTTCATAATACATTAAGCACCTTTTTTCTTTTACATCCTAATTAATAGATGCTGGCCCTGGAATGTGTTTAGAAACTAAAAACCTCAAGATAAAAACATGGCATTTCATTAATTTACAACTTTCACTGAATGAATCTATTCACAAGATAAGTCTTGATAAGAAATGTTGTTTTGTTTCTTAAGTTCAGAATAAAAATAACAGTATTGGGGGGAAGGTTGATAATAAATTATTGCCAATAAGTTCATCCACCAATCTTTGAAATTTACAAATAGACTTTTCTAGGGAAAAAGCAATAGTCTTTAATTTTTCTTCCATCCTCATTTGATTATAAATGTCCTCATCTTCGTTCACTTGCAGTTATGATTAAATCGAGATAAAAACTTAACCTTCTTTACTCCCACCCCTCCTTCCCAATTACAAAAACTAATCATAGATTCAGCACTTGGTTAGGAGAAAGATATAAATTATCTAAAATTATTATGTCTACATTGAGTTAGAATCATAGTCCCATTAATGTAACTTGTCATTGATTTTTCACTAGATAAGTCTGCTAAGATAAACCTGGAAAAATAAAATGCCAAAATGAAGTTGTTAAATATTTTGTTTTCCATTAGTCTTTGAAGCCCAAGCCCCCCTTTTCCCCATCTATTCAATTCTGTAGCAACTAAGGTTAGCTTCAGTTTTCTTTCAGTCATTTTAAAATCAACTATTCAAGTGTAAGTACATATAATTTTACCACATGCAGTCTAATTGCTCAAATTGTATATAGTATGCTACCATTCTTAAATGTTGAAAGACGTGTTTGATTTTTAACCTTGTAGGATGTTTGCCTGTTGATCAGCATTGAATCAATGCAGTTTTGTACACTTATATTGGAGCTCTCTGATACTGAAGAATTTGTTATTAAATATTTTGAATGTTTTGGTTGTATAATCCTAGGGAGATACATGAAACAACTTATGGCTCTCATTGATTTGGAAAAAGGCATCTTTAAAACGTGTGTGTGTGTGTGTGTGTGTACACATACACAGCAGGGAACCCACAAAACACAATTTATAGACTTTCTTTAAAGTAAAAGATGCAGTTATCTGCAGTTAAATAGCATATTATTTTGATAACTTAAATATTAAGAAAATTTTAAACTTAAATATTAAGAAAATTTTAAATGGAATTGTGTTAAGTGCCACTGGTCTTAGCAAAAGTGATAGCTTGGGTACAAAAAAGATTTTTGAATCCTGATTAACAGTTTGTGGCTATTAATCACCATCTAGCAACTTCTATTTCCTTAGTTAAAATGTTGTTTAATCTAAATGACTTAAGGTTCCTATCAGTTGCATCCTCATTCCTGTCACCCCTCTCCATTCCCTTTAGAATCTTTTGCAAATCTATAATCATTTTGTCTTTTTTTAACTTTGATAAAATTGAAGTACCTCAGTTCTTATATAGTCATCCTCTAACATGTCTTATGCAGGAAATATATTAGGGCAGTCTGGATGAAATAGAGTTGTTAGATTTGGTATATGTGGGAGATTAGAGATGGGAAAGTTTGAAGGCAGGGAGATTAGAAGCCTGCTATAGTTATGAAAGAGAGAAGTGATTTGGAGGTAAAATTAAGACTGAGCAGATTGTTGGATCAAATAACTGTTCTAATATCATGGCAGTTAATTAGTCCCCATAAAGGCTAAAATGCAGCAGCAGTTCTTGGAAAATAGCTGAAGTGTGGTACATGGAGATAAAAAGTGCTTAATTTCCTTTCCCCTTCTCCCTTTTTTCTTTTTTAAAAAAAGCCATTCGTTCTGAATTACCCAATCCTTTTCTTAACTACAACAAACACATCAGATTTTCATTTGTTCTCACAAGTAGATTTAAACAAACATTAGGATGATTTACTCTCCAGAGACATGGCACATTTTCTACAGGTCAAACCTTCTTCTTAGGTTAGTGTAAAATCTTGTTCCTCCTAGAACAAGATGACCATAGAAAAAGAATTGTAGATGGCCATGTAATACTAGATAATAATTTAACAACATAGCTACTAGATTACCCCCCCCCCCCCATTTACTAAGTAAACATACTGGCTAAATCTTTTGCATTTAAGATGTAGTTCATTTGGTTTGAGACCATAAAATTCATGTCAAAACTAGTTTTTTGTTGTTTTTTTGAAATCTTGAGGAAACAGGGCTGTTTCTGAATATCTAGTGTCTTACCACTATTAACTTGCAAGGATTTGATGTATGGAAGAAGTAAAGGTAATAAAATTGCAAAAAAACTAGTGTAGGTAAAACTTTTAGTCTTCATCTTGCGCAATGTCACCAGTAAATTGGGTGGGACCATAGAATGGATTTTTTTTGCATGTGAGACACTACTGGGTTTTAACTTGAGTAAGGGAATAGTATTACTAAGATTTCTGATCCACTAATATATTAGAGAATTGTATTCAGACTCTTGCCTGCCTGCAAAATCAATTTCAGCTGATCTCATGGCTCTAATTTTTTGAAGGTGATGTTCAAGTCTGGTTTCTCCTTACATTTTCATATAATTATACTTGTACATTATCTTGTCTCTCCCCCTCCTCCATATTTTCAAAACTACATTGTAAGGGTAATATTGGCCCCCTGGAGTCAGGAGGGGTCCGTCTGGGGGGGACCTGAGGTCTTAGATTTGACATTAAATAGACCTGTGACCTAGGAAAGTAGTTAAACTCTTAATTGCCTCACTGAAAACAAAATAATAAACTAAAAAGCTGTATTAAAACAATTTATTGCAAAACTCAATTTGAGGGAACAAATTACATATGTAACATGCAGAAGCTCGTGTCTAATAGGGTTCAAAAGTATGACCACTTCCACCTTTTGTGTGTAGATCTATTTGATAATATTTAACAGCTCAAATGTAACCTAGATATGAATTGGAAATTACTGAAACTAGAAGAAATATTAAAGGGATAAAGATTATGGAAGCTGTCAAGGCCCAAATTAAAAGGGAAATAGCAAGTTTTGTAGCAAGTTTGCCAATAAAATCTCTTCCTATTTATGTCTGTCTTGTATGTATGAAACTAGTTCAAATTTGATAAGAAAAAGCCGTTCTTTGACAAAATCAATGTGTGTTCTCAAGGAAAGAAGCTCAGGCTAATTGCCTTACCAAAATCTGATTTAAAAGCTGCATCAATAAAAAAGAGTAAAATTACATAGATTAAGAAAATTGGAAGATCATGGTTATCCTGAAATGTCAGGTGCTTTGATTCAGAATCGGGAGCTTGTTACTTTGCTCAATCAAACGTTATTGAAATATATTGGAGTTTATGTGCTTTGTTCAAATTCTTTTATACAACTTTTAGAACTTCTATCCTCAATGAACAAATTTCCTGAATACAAATCACTGCTTTAGGTGATAGTGTCACAAATAGAGAAACGAACCCTGAGTTACTGAACTGCTTGTTGACCTTGTCTTTAACCCAGAACCACCACCGGGTCTCCCTTTTCAATTATCTTCCCTCTGAATCTAGATTGCTGAGACAACAGGAGCAATATAACTTCACATACTTAGATAACAAGTTGCCAGTTAAAAACTTTTTGAGTGAAATGTGGAGGATCTTAGCCACCAGGCCATACTAGATGCCTTACTTGGGTTCTGCCCTGCTTGTGTATAAGAATCCTTGTACCTTATAATCAACCCCCTACCTAAAAACTTAGGACATAAAGCAACCTGCTCTACTCTGAACCTTATAAATTCTGTTCTTTGTGTGCATGTGGTATGCCCCCCCCACCCAGGCCAGGTTAATTGCTGGAGAATGAATCTTCTCCTATCCCCAGTATGTCTTCATTGCTTAGCACAGTGGTTGATACCCACAGAAGATTAATTAATACAAGGTAGAATATAATTATGCAATTGTAAGAAGGTAGAAAATTGTAAATTCATGTCTAAGATAATGTTGCATGTTTGTAAAATATTACGTTTTTATGAAGCTCCTAACAAGCCTGGAAATAAAGGTGCTATTCTGGTTTAAAGAGCGAATGGGATGTGAGTGATCTTTCAGCTGAAACTGCCAGGAGAAAATTTCATGGAGGTGTAGTTACCTGAGTTGGATATTGAGGAGATTTCAGCCAGTGATGTGAACTGGTGGAGTTTTTCCCTGTTTTGAATGTAATGTATTTATGTTAGTAAAAAAGAATAGGAAGAGTTTATTGTCTAGTTTATATTTGACTCCATAAGTTAACTCCAAAGAGGTCATAATTAAAACTGTAATTGTTAGTCTCTTCTACAGGAAAAGAAGACAAGACTTTTTTTTTTAAGTCAAGAAATAAAAGGTTGAGCCAGTGAAAATTCAGAAGTATGCAGTTAGGAGAGAGCATCATTGCTGAAGCAAAGAGAAGGATGGTCAATATACTATGGTGACATTTTGCAAAAGTGTCCAGTGAGGATGAGGAAAAAATATTCTGACTAGGCAGTTGAGATCTTTGGATTAATAAAGGCAAATCAAAACCCTGAATTTCTATTTAATATGCAGAGAAGTGGAAAAATGACAAAAGGTGAGAAGTTTTTAATTAGAAGAATTGTATCAAGATGGATACAGTAGTACATTTGAAATATTTGAAATTGTATCCAGAGAGATTCTAATATTAGGCAGATATAGGCATATGTCAAGGAAGTTATTGGTTTAAGGGAAAAGGAAGTCCACCTGGGTTATGAATTGGCAGTGACTATTTGTGGAAAGAAGAACTAGAACAACTGGATACTGCAAAAATTAGAAAGGGCAAGCCTGGCTCCAGAGGAGCCCTCTATTTTAGAGATGTTGCAGACTATGGTGTATTGTATGTATTTTTTGATTTTTTTCTAAGGTATTGATAATTTTGTTAATTATTGGAGTGCTTTTAAAAAAAGAGGGTGGGCATTTCTTTCTCGAGTGCATTTTATAAATGAGGAACTAAGGCAAATCAGCTTTAAATGGCTTGCCCAGGGTTACATAGCTAGTAATAGGCCAGATTTGCTGTCCTGACACTAGTCCTGGCACTGCAACTATCCACTGTCATCTAGTTCCCCCATGTGATGAGCGAGAGATTCAAGGCTAGTTTCTCACTGGAATTCTTGCAATGTCAAGAGAAATGAGGAAAGATTTCCATACTTAAAACAATTTTAAGTCTTTATCAACAAAGACAATAGAAACCATTTAAGTAGTGGAAATACAGAAACAATAAAATGAACAAATCAATCCATAATTAATCGTTGAGATTTAGAAGTATGGTTGGTGGGGCAAAGTTAAAGATGTCTGTTTGCTTTGTAAGAATGCTCTGGCTTGAAAAGAATGAATCCTAATAAGTTGCAATTACGTCTTTAATGTCTATGCACAATACTTTGGCAGGACAAAGTAATTCTTGCAGAGAAAATTAGCAGCTTTTAATAAATTAAAAAAACTCATGTCTGACATTAAAGTAGTTGCTTGCATTGTATAAGGTTGCTAACAATACCTAGGTATCAAAGAGGAGAAATGTTAGTACCACATGCTAGCTATTAATTAGAAAATAGTGCTTGATGGATCATTCAGTTAATAACAGAACAGCAGGTATGTTGTAGACAACTTGGACTTAGTCAAGAAACTAATTTGTGTTCATTGTGAGTAGGGATCGTTTCATTCTTCATATCCTCAGCACCTAACAGTATTAGGCATATTAGATCCTTAATATCTTTTTTGATAGGTTTATTCAAGTATTTGATAGAGCTTATATAGTTAATGATGATTCAGCTGATGATAAACACGGCTTTACTTTATTATTTTGCAAATCTAATGATAATGGCACATTAAGAGATTTTCAGTTTAAATTTTTGATGAAGATGATGTAATGTGGAATCATTGGGCTCTGTACTAACAGTTCAATAGCTCATTTCAAAACAAGCCTATAAGCATTAGTTAAGAATGTAGAATCTCACTCTGAAACAATGTATACATCTGGAGAGTTTATCAATAATTTGGAGTATATACAAAAAATATAAATTGCCTGGATTAGGTGAAGAGGAAATAGAATAGCTAATTAAACATATTTTAGAAAAATAAATTGAATGGGCCATAATGAGCTTACTAAATAAAAAGTACCAGGATCAAACAATTACAAGTGAATGTTATCAAATGTTTAAAGACTAATTCCAATATTAAATAGATCTACTGTTAATAAAACCAGAAGAGAAAAAAAATTAATATGGATGCATAAAAATACAAACCAAAAGATTATAACTATATTAAAGAGAATATAGATTTATACTAGAAATGCAAGGATGGTTTAGCATAAAAAAACTTTTTGATAAAGTACAATATTCATTTCCAATAAAATACCTTGAAAATATTAGGTGTAAATGGATTTTATCCTTAAAAAATCACAAGAAACTAATGGATAAAATACAAAGGAAAAAGGTTTGGCAGTACCATAGGGCGCAATAATTAGCAAAACTATCTGATACTGGCTAAGAAATAAAAAGCTAAGTCAATGAAATAGTTGATAGACAATTTGTAGCAGCAAAAAAAAAGCCCCATAATTTTGTATTTGACAAGTGTAAAGACTTTAAGGTTTGGGATAGCTAATTCATTATTTGGTTATAAATTAATGGGAAAGCTGGAAAGCAATATGGCAGAAAGTGCCAGTGTGCATAGACTGATATTTTACAATGTTTTCCAAAACAAAGGTCAAAATGAATGCATGACTTAAACATAAAGAGATGTTACAAGAATATTGGAAGAATGTAAAATAATTTGAATTATGGATTAACAATTTATCAATATAGAAGAGATAGAACACGGGTGCAAAATAGATAATTTTTGACATGTCAGCGTAGCCAAGATCAGAAGGAAAGCCTTAAATTGATGAAAAAATTTATAAGGCTTCTTAAATAAAGGTCTCCAAAATATGAAGAATTTTGTCAAATCTATAAGACTGTGGATGCTAGGTGGCATAGTGAATAGAGCCACAGCCATGGAGTGGGGATGATATGAGTTAAAATACAGCTCCATGCATGTAATACTTATTAGCTGTGTGACTGGGCAAGTAACTTTAACTCCATTGTCTTGCCAAAAAAACAAACAAAACTAAGAATGTTGAGTTATTTCCAAAAGAAAACTTAATGAACAGGAAGTTTTCTTTAACTTTTTCTTTTAAAAAATGTTTAAAATAATTTTCAACATTCATTTCTCTACCCTAAGGTAACAGGTAATCTGATCTAGATCATACAAATACAACCATGTAAATATTTCTGTATTATACTGTAAAAGAAATGAGAACAAAAGGGAAAAAACATGAGAAAAAAGTGAAAATAGTATGTTTTGAATTGTATTCAACCTCCATTGTTCTTTCTCTACATGTGGATGGCATTTTCCCTTACAAGACTTGTAGAATTTGTCTTTGATCACGGTATTGCTGAGATGAGCTAAGTTTATAATAGTTGATCATCACATAATGTTGCTATTATTGTGTATAACATCCTGCTTTTGCTTACTTCACTCAGCATCAATTCATGTAAGTCTTTTCAGGTTTTTTTCTGAAATCTACCTGCTCATCATTTCCTATAGAACAATATTATATTTATATGCCACAATTTGTTCAGCTATTTCTCAGTTAATGGGCATCCCCTCAATTTCCAATTCTTTGCCATCACAGAAGAGCTATCATGAATATTTTTGTACCTGTGGGTTGTTCCCCCCCCCCCCTTTTTTTAGCATCTTTAGGATATAAACCTAATAGTGGTTTTACTGGATCAAAGAGAATGCAGTTTTAAAACCCCTTGGGCACAGTACCAAATTGTTCTCCAGAATGGTTGAGGATCTGTTCATGAGTTGCACCAACAGTGCATTAGTGTTCCAGTTTTCCTACATCTGCTCCAGCATCAATTTCTCTTTTCCTGTCACATTAGTCAATCTGATACCTGTGAGGTGGTACCTTACATTTGCATTTAATTGTGATTTGAAGCATTTTTTTCATGTGACTTGATAGTTTTAATTTCTTCATCTGAAAACTAGGCAGTTTTTTGTTGAAATCAGAACAATACATAGTACAAAGCTATATGATGATTTTTCTAGTTGTGTTAGCAATTTAGCTTTATCAGCAGTTCATTTAAAGGAACATTCTATGACAATATGGAGGCATACCAGAGGGATACTTCTATTACATTATGATAAAGCATGCCGGATTTTTTGTACCAATGTACTTAAAGCCATTTACCTTAGTGATACCAAAAATGAAACAAATTTAGTAACATTTGCCCCTGTAAATTGCTTAATATCCCTATATAATAAAGTCACAATGGGTACAGGATATAGACATAAAGAGGGATATAGACCAGTTGAATAGGTTAAATACTATTATTTATGACCAAACTATAAATAAGAGTATATTATATCTTGTAAAATGCATGATTTGGACTATAATAAAAAGTTTTTGGACAAATTAAACCCATGTTGCCAAAATAAAAAGGAAAACAAAGCTGGGGAACAACTTTCACATTTAGGGGTTCTGATAAAGGTATTATTTCCAAGAATGTAAGTCATTCCCCAATTGATAAATGGTCAAAGTACATGAACAGAAAATTTTTAGATGAAGAAATTAAAGCTATATATTACATAAAAAATGCTTCAAATATTACTGACTGGAGGAATGCAAATTAAAACAACTATTAGATATCACTTCACACCTATCATATCAATGTTGGAGAGCTTGTTGGAGGTTTGGGACATTGATGCATTGCTGGTGGGGTTGTGAATGGATCCAACCATTCTGGAGAGCAATATGGAATTATGTCCAAAGAGCAATAAAATTTTCATGCCCTTTGACTAAGCAATCCCAATTATAGGCCTTTATCCAGAAGAAATCGTTAAAAAATGGGGAAAGTCCCACATGTTCCAAAATATTCATAGCAACCATTTTTTTGTTGCAAAGAATTAAGAAATTGGGGCGGAGGTGTCCATCAATTGGGGAATGGTTAAACAAGTTATGGTACATGAATGTTTTGGAGTACAGTTGTTCCATAAGAAACCATGAATAGTCAGACTCTAGAAAAACATGGTATAAATTAGAAGATCTGATGCTGAGTGAATGGAGCAGAACCAAGAGACTATTGTGTACATTAACAACAACAGTGAGTTGATCAAACTTGATGGGTGCAGCTCTTCCCAGTTCAGTGGACTAGGATAACTCTGGGAGACCTGTTAATGTACAGTGCTATTCACATCCAGAGGAAGAAAAACAAACCTACAGAATTTGAAAGAACATTGTGTTCACTTTTTAAAAATTTCTCATGGTATTCTTTTCCATTAGTCCTAATTCCTCATGCAGAAAATGACAAATGTGTAAAAGTGTTATAAACAAATGTATATATGTACATTGTTGACCAGATTGTTTGCCACTGAGGGAAGGGAGGGTGGAAGGAAATAATGCAGCATAAATTCATATATACATACACATGTGGATGAATATTGGGAGATCTTTGATAACATGAAATTGGAAAAATAAAGCTTATTAATTGTGAAAAAAACTGCAGTATTCCAGATGAATATAGTATTCTCATTTAAGCTGCTATCCTGGAAAGGGAATTAACTGCATTTAACTAAAAAAGAAAAAACAAACTTAAAAAGTTACTTGCCCTTCAAATGAAATAAAATCCATAATTATTGCTCATTGGCCAGTCTGCAATATAATTCTTTTTATTTTTAAGATAACTATTTCTAAAATTGAATATGAAAACTTCCCAAAAGTGCAAAGCTTTGGTTTTAAACCCATCAGAACAAAAACAGTTAACTAGTGATGAAACTAGTTGTACTTTATTAAACAAAACTAGAAATGATTTTCTGCAGTAGTTGTTACAAGAAAATAACAATCTTAGCTGACTGTTTTCTCTTCATTTTAAGTTTCTGTGGGCAATCGGATTGATTGACTTGTCCAATGTCCTAGCTAGTGTCAAGTGTCTGAAGCTGGATTTGAACTCAGGTCCTTTTCTGTCCATTGCCCCTTTTCTTTGTCTTTTTAAAATCAATTATATTAAGTAATGGTTTATTTTATCAAGTGTTTTTTCATAAAACCAATTTCTAATTTTGTTTATTAATTTGATGGATTTCTTACATTTAGTTTTATTAATCTCATCTTCAATTTTTAGGATTTCCAATGTCTATAACCCATTCCTTTAGGATTAGGATCCTAATCCTGTTTCCAATAGTCCTTTATTATATGTAATTTTTATTGCATTATGCTCCTAAAAGGATGCATTCCATATTTGCTTTTCTGCATATAAAATTTTATGGTCTAAAACATGGTCAGCTTTTGTAAAATTGCCATGTACCACTGAGAAAAGACTATATTCCTATTCCCATGCAGCTCTCTTAAGATGATTATCATATCTAGGTTATCTAAGATTTTATCGATCTCAAACTTGATTTTTTTCAGTTATATTTTTATCTAATTCCAAGAAGGAAAAGTTGAAGTCCCCTACTACTGTAGTTTCGCAATTGCCACCTATAATTAATTTACCTTTCTTTTAAAAAATTGAATTCTCTGCCATTTGGTGCCTCTATGTTTAGTATTGATATTGAATGGTTGATTGGTTGAAGAACCTCACTGTTTCAAAGTTTGGCAGTGTTTCTGATTGTGACTGATCAGACTCATCCAAACTTGGCATGCCCTACTACAGGTTGGGCATAGTCTGTGGTGAACCCTTGGGCTTGAGATTCTAAATTTCTGCATATCACAATTTCCTTTGAACTACTTCAATTCTGCTTTGTTCATAGAGCACAGCACCCTCTCTAATAAACTGGGTGGTCCTGTGCCAGTGTTTCCCTATATTGTATAATCAATTCCTAAGTTCTTTAAAGAGACCTTGAGAGTGTCCTATCATTTTTTTGTTTTTGCAAGTTAATGGGGTTAAGTGACTTGTCCAAGGTCACACAGCTAGGTAAGTATTAAGTGTCTGAGGCTGGTTTTGAACTCAAGTCCTCCTGACTCCAGGGCTGGTGCTCTATCCACTGCCCTTGTATCACTTTGTCTGACCCATTGTGTGAAGTTCTTCATCAGTCTTTTGGAAAGAGTATATTTAGCTGGGTTGGTGTACTTTAGTTTTGAGAAAGGACCTCAATGTCTGGTACCTTATCCTGCCAAGGGTTCTTCAGTATCTTCTTTTTTTTTTTTTTTTTTGCAAGGCAAATGGGGTTAAGTGGCTTGCCCAAGGCCACGTGGCTAGGTAATTATTAAGTGGCTGAGACCAGATTTGAACCCAGGCACTCCTGACTCCAGGGCCAGTCCTTCATCCACTATGCCACCTAGCTGCCCCTTTTTCAGAATCTTAAGACAATTTAAATGGAAATAATTCAGTTTCTTGCCATGGTCCAGGTTTCATAAGCATATAACAATGAGATTAAACAGATTGAATAATAGCCCTTTTCTCCCATGCTTTTCTTTGGAACCTCCCAAACACGAGGCTAACTCTGACAATGAGTGTGTCAGCCTCACAATCCGTGTTTATATCCCCTGGAAAGGACCCTGCCAAAGTAAGTGAGCTTAAACACAATATACAAAATTTCTCCATTTGCTATACCTGATCGTTCCACATGACAGTGTTGACTGATGGAGCACCTATGTTTCCTTGGTGTTAATTGTTACGCCAAAATTAGCACAAGCAGTAGAGAATTGATCCATACTTTGTTGCATTTCAGCTTCAGAAGCTGCATTGAGCCAATCATCTACAAATAGATCATGTACCAACACTCCTTACACTTTAGTCTTACAGTTTTTATTCATTTAAATACTGATATTTATTCATTACCTATAATATTTTTTAACATGGTATAGTTTCCTTGTTCATTAAAACAAATTTAATGAAATTAGTTTTAGTTTTTACTTTGTCTAAGATCATGATTTGATATTCCTGTATTTTTTACATCAGTTTAAGCATAATAAATTCTACCTCAGCCCTTTATTTTTATTCTATGAATGTCTTTCATTTTTAATATGATTCTTATGATATAACATTGTTAAATTTGGGTTTTGATTCATTCTATCATTTCTATTTTTGGGGGGTTAGTTCATCCCATTCACATTTAAATTTGTAATTCTTAGTTGGGTATTTTTCTCCATCCTATTTTTCCTCACTATCCTTTTGTGTGTCTCTCTCTGTCCTTGTCCCCCCCCCCCCCCGTCTCTCTCTGTCTCTCTTAGACTTTTCATAAATCTAATTCTGACTATTGTCTTTCTAATATGCACAGCTTTCTAAAAGTCCCTTTCCGTATCCCCTTGTCCTCATAGTTGTAAGTCTAGAAGAATTTTATAGACTGGTAAATGTATATGTTATTGCCTCTTTAATCTGGTTCTCATGAGAAATAAGGTTCCTGAACTACCCTTATCCTCCCCTCTGCTGTATCAATTTTCCCACTCACATCTTTTTTTGTATGAGACAATTTGCTCCATTTTATTTCTCTTTAAGCAATTTTGGTTTTTTTTTATGATCCATCATAACTCAAAGCCCTTTGTATATTCTTTTGAACTATCCTAGTACTGATAGCTTTCTTAAGAGTTAAAAATATTTTCCCATATAAGAAGCTGACAGTTTATCATACTAATTACAATCAATATTTTATGTTTACCTTCTGATTTTTTAAAAATCAACTTTCCTCAAGCTTACCTGAAATGCCTTTAATTCATTATATATTCATTTTGGCCCTTGCTGAGTACACTTAACTTTGCTGGTTAAGTCATTGTTTATTGTAAACCCAGCTCCTTAGCTTTTCAAAATATTATATTCCATGCTCTCTGGTTTTTATTGTAAAAACTGGTAAATCTTGTATTATCCTGTCTATAGCTCCACAGTTATTTAAATTGATTCTTTCTAGGGTGCTTATAACATTTTCTCTTTGACCTGGGAGAGTTGAAAATTAGTGATAAGGTATTTTGGCTTTTCATCTTGGGATCTCTTTCAGGTGATCAGTGAATTTTTACCAGTTTATATTTTACCCTCTAGTTCTAGAACTTAAGGGCAATTTTTCTAGTGTGTAGATTTTTTTAATCATAATTTTCAGGTAGTCTGATAATTAACTTGTTTTTCTGAGATGTTTCACATTCTCTTGTTTTTCTTCTTTGATTTTGTTTTATTATAATATTTTTTTAGGGTTTTTTTTTTTTTTTTTTTTTGCAAGGCAATGGGGTTAAATTGCTTGTCCAAGGCCACACAGCTAGGTAATTATTAAGTGTCTGAGGTTGGGTTTGAATTAAGGTACTCCTGACTCCAGAGCCTGTGCTCTACCCACTGCGCCACCTAGCTGCCCCTCCGTTGTATTATTTCTCGACTTTTTATTAAGTCATTAGCATTTTCTTGCTCATTTCTAATTTTTAAGGACTTTCTTTGGTAAGTTATTTGTGCTTTTTCCATTTGATTGCCTTTTCATGCTTTTCTTACTTTTCCTGCATTACAACCCCCCCCATTTTCCTCAACTTCCCTTATTCTTAAAGTAAATTTTAAGCTCTTTCAAAAAGTTTTGAAAATTTTACATTTTCTTTGAAACTTTCCCAAGAAGCTGTTTTGAGCTTCTATCAGCCTGGTTGCTACTTTAGTCAGTTTTTTCTATATGTATATTTTAAACTTATTTTTTAAAGAATTATTTCTTGTGGGGAATAATAATGTTTCAGGCTTCAAGTTTTTCATGCTGTTGTTTTCTGAGCTCTATCTGGGGATAGCCTCTGACTTCTTAGTTTTTCCAATGGGAGGTGTGGTCCTTGTTCCTCCAGGCCTGATCTATAAGACAACTCAGGTGCTCCTCTGCTCCTGAATTCCAACCTGGATCCCTAGCACTGCTGCCACCACAATCCTCAGGTGACTACAAACATCAGCTTGTTCATCCGTACCAGCCTTTCTGCTTTCCTACAAGTGACCACACCAGCGGGGCCCCTTAACTGCACTCACCTAGTGTATGCTTCTTTTTGCTCACCCTGCCACAAACCATAGCTGGGACCCAATATGGTCTGCGCTTGACTTCTCCACAGTTTTCCTCTGATAGCTGCCTAATATAAAACTCCCAACAGCACAGCACTCCTTAGGGCTTTCTGGTATTGACTTAATGATATCTGCACTTGTGTCAGATCAGACCACCACCTGATATCACCATAAGTAAAATGTATTGCTTCTATTCTAATTTTTTTCTAATGTTTTCTTAAATTGTCTTAGACTGGATGATTGGTTTCCATGCTCTAAGATTTACTTTTGAGACATTATTTTAAGTTATTTGTGAGGGATTTGGGAGAACCAGGTAGTTTCATGCTTTATTCTGCCATCTTCCCATCTCATTTAGTAGTTTAGAACATTACAAGTAGCTGTATGATTCCATATTTTGAGAGATTTGACACTAACATACAAGGTCGTTCAATAAAAAAAATTGGTAATAAATTTTACATGTTTAAATATGAAAACTTAAGATTAAGAAATGTTAATTATATATTAAAGCTAATAATATTTGTCAAAGATTTACATTATAAAATTGTAATTCATAATTTTATTTTAATAAGTATAAACAAATTATTTGTATAGATTTTTTAATGAAGAATGAGGGGGATTATCATGGTTTTTGTCTAAAACAATAGAGTATTGATACATAAAGTTTAGAAATCATTCATTTAAAGAAGCCTGGTGGGAAGCATAATGAAAATAGGTACTTCTCAGTGAATTTGTATATAAAATTTGGGCATTTTTACTTTATTAATATGTGGTACATATAAATATAAGTTCTTTTTTCCCTTTGTTAAAGATTTTATTTTGAGTTTTACAGTTTTCCCCCATCTTACTTCCCTCCCCCCCCCTACAGAAAGCAATTTGTCAGTCTTTACTTTGTTTCCATGTTGTACATTGATCTAAATTGAGTGTGATGAGAGAGAAATCACATCCTTAAGGAAGAAACAAAAAGTATAAGAGATAACAAGATCAGACAATAAGATATCTTGTTTTTTTCCTAAAGGGAATAGTCCTTGAACTTTGTTCGATCTCCCGGCTCTTTATCTGGATACAAATAGTATTCTCCATTGCAGACAGCTCAAAATTGTACCTGATTGTTGCACTGATGGAATGAGCAAGTCCATCAAGGTTGATTATCACCTGCATGTTGCTGTTAGGGTGTACAGTTTTTTTCTGATTCTGCTCATCTTACTCAGCATCAATTCATGCAAATCCCCAGGCTTCCCTGAATTCCCATCCCTCCTGGTTTCTAATAGAACAATAGTGTTCCACGACATAACATATACCACAATTTGCTAAGCCATTCCCCAATTGAAGGACATTTACTTGATTTCCAATTCTTTGCCACCACAAACAAGGCTGCTATGAATATTTTTGTACAAGTGAAGTTTTTGCCAGTAGTGGTATTGCTGGGTCAAAGGGTATGCACATTTTTGTTGCCCTTTGGGCATAGTTCCAAATTTCTCTCCAGAAAGGTTGGATAAGTTCACAGCTCCACCAACAGTGTAATAGTGTCCCAGATTTCCCACAGCCCTTCCAACAATGATCATTATCCTTTCTGGTCATATTGACCAATCTTGAGAGGTATGATGTGGTACCTCAGAGAAGCTTTAATTTGCATTTCTCTAATAATTCTTGATTTAGGGCAATTTTTCATATGGCTATGGATTGCTTTGATCTCATCTGTAAATTGCCTTTGCATATCCTTTGACCATTTGTCAACTGGGGAATGGCTTTTTTTAAAAAATATGACTCAGTTCTCTGTATATTTTAGAAATGAGTCCTTTGTCAGAATCATTAGTTGTAAAGATTGTTTCCCAGTTTACTACAATAAATATATATTCTTAATGGTGTTTTAAAATTAACGATAGACAAATAATCCTAGTTTGGAAGCCACCCACTTGAGAAGCTATGCATGTTCTCCATTTTCATCCTGCTTCTGGTACTAAGGTATTTAAATAAAAGATACTATTTGAAGGATTGTATAGTGTTCTGCATAAATTACCTTATTTGATCCTCATCATTCTTGTGAAGTAGTTACCTTTAGATATTGTCTTTGTTTTTTAGGTGAAGAATCAAACCTCAGAGGAAAGCAGTGACTTCGTCTACAGAACAGAATTAGGTATCGAAGGCAAGATTACCTCCAGCTTCTCTGCTAACATTGTAATATGCTACAACCTATTTTTACTAGTCAAACCTTTGGATTTTTCTCTTTGATTTTTTTTTTGTGGTCCATAATTTGCAGTCATTTAACATCACCTAAGGAATAATGATTAGGGTTAGAGAGGATTTTTGCAGCTTCAAGTGGTTTGGCATCATTCAAAACACTGAATGGTTTCCAAAATGCATTACAACCTGATCTCCTCCCATTTAATTAATATGCAGAGTTCATTCATTGCCCATCTGTAATGTCTCTTCAATATGTGTATATATCTAGACGTGGGCATAATTTTATGTTCTTTATTCTCTTTCAAGATTGGTTAGAGCTATAGGGAAAGAGGGTTGGGAGAGACCACTGGAAAAAAGGTCATCAATGGGACTGACAAGTGGGGGAATCAGCCTTTTCTTTGGACTGTAGTAAATGGCAGCTAATAATTCACATTTGGGTTCCCTTCTGTCCATCTTGCTGTGGCCCCCTTTAGTCTTTGAATTGCTTTAAAATGGAATA
Source organism: Macrotis lagotis (assembly GCF_037893015.1). NCBI lineage: Eukaryota > Metazoa > Chordata > Mammalia > Peramelemorphia > Peramelidae > Macrotis > Macrotis lagotis. The sequence continues at coordinate 154,842,326 of NC_133663.1, forward strand.
GGACCTCCAGCTACAATTCACTATTCCTAGCAATCATTATTCCACCTTCCTTTTAGCTTTCAGGCCCCTCAGTCATTGTGTAAGGGAACCATGTCTAAAGTTTCTGATATCGCCATAAGAAAAATGTATTGCTTCTATTCCAGGCACGCTTGGAAGGTTAATAAGGACCATGTGTGTCTGATCATTAGTAATTTAAGAGTAGGGATTTATTCCCTATTACTGGGATAATGTTGTTTGTGTTCAGAGATACCTAATAGGGTAAGGAGTAAAGATTATGAGAAAATCTCAAGTTAACCATTAGGGATGAACTGGGGCATGTATCTTTTAATAGGTATCCCTACTATCAGGTTTCAGTAAATTGGGCCTCCATCTCCCTAAAGATGAGAGAGTGTTGAATTTAGATTAGGAGGCAGGTTCAAATTCTGAATATGTCACTTCCTAGCTGTGACTCCACATAAATTCCTTAAGCTCTCTGAGTTTCAATTTCCTTATTTATGAACCAAGGATAACAAATACATCTACCTCATAGGGTTGTGAGGATCAAATGAGAGAACATATATCAGGCTTAAAGTGCTACATAAAGTAAGCTGCTTTTAGGGAAATGGAAGTACTATTTTGGACAAGGGGGGTGGTAAACATAGAACCATTTCTGCTTAAGGAAATGACACCATCAACTCTTGTCTTTCAAACAAATTGGCAATAACAGCTGCTTGTTTGAAATTTTAGACCCCATTTATAAGGATTTTTACTAAAGGGAAATGTCTAATGGAAGAATATGGTGATACTTTTCTCTTTGATTTCTAAAAAAATTTTCTCATGATGCTTTTAAAGAGTCTTGAGTGGCAAAACTGTTGCATGGAAAGACGATTTTTTGTTAATGATAATGATATGAAATATTAAATGAAGTAAACTTTGATGTTGGAAGTTAGTATAAAAATATTTTTAAAATCTGAAAAATTCTCAATTATAGTGCATTTTTCAAAAAACTTTTAAGGCACATATACTTAATACTACCACATTTAAATGGATCTTTATTTTATTAATGTGTGTACTTCCAGATACCACAGCCCACTCATACTGTTGCATCTTGTGCAACTCTTATCCATATTCTCATGGAAAACTGATGCACTAGAAAATATTTTTAAGACTTTAATCTTGTTCTTTTAACATTATATAGATATCAGTATAGCACACTGATTGACCATCTGTTATCCCTTCTCAATACTCAACTGGCATACTTTTATTTTCCGGTCATACATCTTTTTGATAGTATGTTTTGTTTTGTTTTTTTCTTTTAGGTTTTTGCAGGGAAAATGGGGTTAAGTGGCTTGCCCAAGGCCACAAGACTAGGTAATTATTAAGTGTCTGAGGCCGAATTTGAACTCAAGTACTCTTGACCCTAGGGCCAGTGCTCTATCCATTGTGCTACCTGGCTGCCCCCTGATAGTATGTTTTATAACATTTCCTGTTTACATCTTTTATTGCTCTTTGGGACTGTCCCAATTTTTTATTTTTGTTATGACCCCATAGCTTGAAGGGAGTTTAGAGAAAGTCTTGCACAGACCCTCTGAAAACAATGAGACCCAGAGAAATCAAGTGACTTATTCAGGGTCATACAATATGTAAAATGAAAGAAGTAGAATTCAAAACCAGTTACTTTGCATCAAATTTCAACAGATTCTTCATGTCTCCTCCAAGGAAGTTTCCTTGGCACATATTTGTGAAGAATAAAAAAACAGATTGTGGTGTTGCATGATGACAGCCCTATAACACCACTATTAGAATTAGTGTACCATATTATTATAGCTACTATGGAAAAAATAATCTATTTTTGCAGCATAATTACTTTTTCTTTTTTGGGTAAGGCAATGGGGTTAAGTGGCTTGTCCAATGCCACACAGCTAGGTAATTATTAAGTGTCTGAGGCCAGATTTGAACTCAGGTACTCCTGACTCCAGGACCGGTGCTCTATCCACTGTACCACCTAGCTGTCCCTGCAGCATAATTCTTAAAGCAAAACTTGGAAACCAATGAAACTTAAAAAAGATTTTGGGTTTTTTTTTTTTTTGATCAAAGTTATTTTGGGGCTATAACTATTAGCTGTTAAGTTTCAAAAGATTAGGTTAAAAATAAAAGTCTAAAATATAATAGGTGAGGGAGGGGCACTAATACAGGCACTAATAACTAGAGGGTAGAGGTGGGATAAACTCGGGTAGAAGGTGGTACTTAAGCTGACTTTGAAGGGAGCCATGGATTCTAAAAATAAGAATGAAGGGTAATATTCTGGGCAAGGAAGAAAACCTTAGTCAAAGGCATCAATAGTATACATGGTGTGGAATAAGTTGAGATCTAGTTATAAAGAAGCTGTGATCAAGTAGCAAAGAGTTATAAATGTTACACTGAAATTTTTGTATTCTAGTGGTAATACAAAATCATTGAAGTTCTTTAAGCAGTAGAGCGACATGATCAGATCTGAGCTCTAAGAATAAAAATTTCTGGTTAAATTTATTGAGATGTTCATCCTATGATATGAGTTCAGATTGTCCATTGGGGCAATCAAGGAAGTTGGCTCATTTTCAAAGCAAGAAAGACATGAGATTTTGCTGATAAAATTACACTTGACATAATTAAATTTATACTGATGAAATCTTACATCTTGTAATTCTACCAACTTGCTTCTCACACCCTGTTTTTTCAAAGGAGGGAACTGTATCACAAAGGCCAAGACACAGTTGTGGCATCCTTGGAATGCTTTTTTGTTAAGAGATTCAACAAACTCAACTCATTGACATTAACCAAGTCTTAGATTCTGTGACATCCAGAGGCATGTCATTCCTTCAAATCTCTACAACATAGCATTGGTGACTATTTCTCTTTTTTCAGGTCCCAGTCTTCTATAATGATACATTCTCAGTAACAAATTTATGTTTGCTTCAAGATGCTTAGTTAGTCCATAAAATTCCTTAAATATGAAATTAATATACTAGACATGTTCTTTGTTCAAACTTAGCCGCATTTGTCAAAATCAAGTTTTATCTATACATGCACTTTTGTCCCCATTTATTATATATAGGCAAGTAAGCTTCTTGATTCTTGAATCATGCTTACATTTGTAAATCAGATTGTCAAAATTCAGAAGAAAATTCTGAATTTGTCAACTGTAGATTTCATTTCATTACCTCTTCTACTTGTCAAGTTTTTTTAATCCAGTATAAAAACCACAGGTACTAATACAAACCCGAAGGGAAGAAAAATATAGAGACAAGTGAATATATGATTTCCAAAATTGCAAGGTCATATTTGAACAGGCATTTGGCAAACAAGCCAAAACTTCAGGAAGTTTTGAAATTGAATGTAAATTCAATATATAGCTTCATTACCATCTGAAGAATTGAACCAAAAAAGTAGTCAAGGTGAAAAGTATATTTTGATGAAGCATTTCTAGTAAGGAAATTAAGGCAATTTAATAAAGTTTAAAAAGTCTACACATTCTTTTAAATCTAAGTTTTTTGTTTTTGTTTTGTTTACAGGAAAAACAAAAAATATATTCTATCTATTCAACTTTTAAATAGGAGCCAAGGGGATCATTTAAAAGAACTAAGATAACACACACATACACATACATATATAATATATGCTAAGATATTTATAACCTTGAAGAGAGTACAACAAATAAAACTATTGAAAGTTTTTCCAACAAAAGGATATGTTTAATGAAATGTTTACAACAAAGCCTACAGTGTAGCATTTAATCATACTGAATAGAGTACTGTATAAAATCTCAGTACACAATGGTTTTGTATAAAGTCCTCCTATGCCCCTAATCCATGCGGTGAAGAGAGGAGGCAGGGGAAAAATAGAATAGATTTGTTGTGGTCCTGTAAAACAGGCTGAAAAGGAGAAAAAGTAGTATACGTCTACTCAGACTTACTGGTTAAAAACTCCACATTAAAAACATGACTGATGTGAATTATCTATTGATAAAAGTACAAAGTATTTTTTTTCATTCTATGCAAAAGACTGGTTGAAGGCTTATATTAACAGTAATGAAGGAAAATTAGTAAATTTATGCAATACTTTAATCCTAAAGGATGATGGTTTGTTTAAATAAATTCCCATCACTTGGTTAGTCTGTTACTTTATAAAAATGACTTAAGTTGGGTTACTTGATATGAAATATGAGAATTGAGAAATTAAAACTTTTTTTTTCCAATGGGTAATTTAACTAGCCTGTAATATGAGAACACCAGAGCTAAACAAACAGGTGCTGAAACTTACTAAAGCAGAATGTAGCCACATATGGTATGCATGGTATAATAAAAAAGGCCAGTTTTTGGAGTCAGAAAATTTAAATTAAAATCTTCTTAGTAGCAGATCTTATGTAACAGCTTCAGCGTTTTCTCTCTGCAAAACAAGAGAAGAGGACTACATCTCTTGAGTTGCTGTTTAGTTCCAATTCCTAACATCCTTATATGTGAATTACTAATTTGTGCACACTTGATTCAAATACCTTACTTTCAATCAACCTAGCTCTTTATATAGAAAGAAATGAAAATATTTTAGATCTAAGAAATTTTAATGATTTTTGACCTACCCAATCTCATTTAGAGTTGAGGTCAAGTGATTTATGATCATAGGTTTTAGAGATTTTTTTTTTTTTTTTTTTTTGGTTTTTGCAAGGCATTGGAGTTAGTGGCCCAAAGTCGCACAGGTAATTCTTAAGTTTGAGGTCAAATTTGAATTCAGGTCCTTCTGACTCCAGGACTAGTGCTCTTGATTGAGAGTTTTTTTTAATCCAATTTATTTACAAGCGAGAAAAATGAAATTTGAAGGGGTTAAATTAATTTTTGTGATCATAAAGCTAATGTATGTAACCATTTTCTTGAAATCCTTGAGATATGCTGGATCTTTTCAATACCAAAAAGAAAAAAATTCCTACATTTTTAGTAGTGCTGAGATGATCTTTGAGTATGATACATAACTTTGGAGGAAAATTTGAATGTGGTTTTATGGAGAGCTAGGGGTTGGGTAAGAAAACACACACACACACACACACATTCACAATGCACTCGTACATGAACAGACAAGTCCTTAAAGCTATCTGACTACATGTACTTTTTTAAATTTTTATAAAAATTTTTTCCCAACTACATGTAAAGAGTTTTCAATATTTTTTTGTAAGGTTTTTACTTCTACATTTGTCTATATCCCTCTCCCCTCCCCTTGACAGCAGATAATCTAATAAAAGTTATACATGTGCAACTGTGTTGAACATTTCCATATTAGTGATGTTATGAAAGAAAAATCAGGACAAACCCAAGAGAGGCAAAACATAAAACAAATTTTAAAAATTGAAAATTGTGTGACTTTGGACTACATTCAGGCCCTATAATTTGTTCTCTGGATGTGGATGACATTTTCTATCATGGTATTTTTAGAATTGTCTTTCATGATTGTACTGCTTATTAGAGAGCTGCATCCATCATAGTTGATCATCACTCATTGCTGTTAATGTGTACACTTTTTCTGATTCAGGTTACTTAGCATCTCTTCATGCAAGTCTTTCTAGGCTTTTTCTGAAGTCTGTCCTATCATGATTTCTTTCTTTTCTTGGGGGAGGGGGTTGGTTATTACAAGGCAATGGGGTTACGTGACTTGCCTAAGGTCACACAGCTAACTAATAAGTGTCTGAATTTGAACTCAGGTCATCTTCCTGCCTCCCTGTCATGATTTCTTACAGAACAGTAGCACTCAGCATTCATATACCATAACTTGTTCAATCATTCCCCAATTTATGGACATCTCAATACTTTACTATTACAAAATACATGTACCTTTGAGCCAGGGGGTAGAAATCAGGCTCTAGGTATCAAACAAAAAGGAAAAATTACAACTTTGAGAGGATGTTCTTTCCCTGGAGTCAGTTAACTATGAGCTATCCTTATGTGGCAAAGATATATATATATATATATATATATATATATATATATATATATATATATATATATATATATATATATATATTGTTTCCCAGTGACATCTCAGGGTCTAAAGTTGCTCTGCTGATTTGTGCTTCTAAAACTATATTAATACCTGACTACCAGAATGCTTATCTTTTAGATTTTTTCCAAGGCAATGGGGCTAAGTGGCTTGTCCAAGGCCACACAGCTACGTAATTATTAAGTGTCTGAGGTCGGATTTGAACCCAGGTACTCCTGACTCCAAGGCCAGTGCTCTATCCACTGCACCACCTAGCCGCCCCCAGAGTGCTTATCTTGATAGTTCATTTAGTATACCTTAGTTAAAAGCAAAAGCATGGTTTGAATAACCCTTTAAGGTTATAAGCTTGAGGTACACTCACAAATTTACAGAATAAATAGTGCTTAGCATATAGCAGGAGTTTAATAAATATTTACTGATAGGGAATAATGGGCAAAGGATAAACTGGTAGTGAGGTACTTGGGCAACTCTTGCTTTTAGTACTGCAGTGTCTCAATATCCTTTACTCTCTGTGTGAAGTTTTCTAGATATACCATCCTCTGCCCCCCCACCCCAGCCCTCATTCACCAACTTAACACAGAATCCTAAGTGGGACCTGGGCTTCCTGGGTCTTTTCTAACACTTGACTCCTAGTAGCCAGAACTAATTTTCTTCCATGGCTCTCTTCTCTGCTTCCAAGTGCTGTACTCCTTTGAGCCCTTAGGGACACAATAGCATCTCTGTATTCTTAATTCCTGCTTGATGTAGTCTCCAAATAGTAAAATACAGTGGCTTAAGTGGGTAAGCGAGAAGGAAGAAGAAAAATCTCTCCCAATTGACAATATATAAGGGTCATTATCTATAAATCTGCTTCTACCCTTGACTGGAACCAGGAAGCTTAGCTTAAGGGATGTTGCTAATCATTTTCCAACCAGTTGCAAACTGTCTTCAGTTCTATCAGAGAAACTTCATTATACGTTGAAAAGAGATGCACAGGGCATCAACAATGAATAACTTAGTACTTCTGTTATCTGACTTTACTGTCAATGATTAGATCCATTGGGACATTGCAGGTATAGTAGACCCAGAGGAATGGAGACCTGAGTTCACTGAAATTCCACCTCAGATAATTATTAGAGGTGTCATCATAGGCACATCACCTAACCTACTGCAGTTGCCCCATACAAGATAAGGAGATCATAGCACCTACTTCATAGAAGTTGTGAAGATCAAATGGGATAATATTTAGGTCTTTAAAAAAATTTTCTGCTTCCTCATAAGTAAGATAGGCAAAAGAGATTTCACAAGAGATTTCTCATCTTACTAGTTCAGGAGTTATATCCCTATCTTTTACTTTTTATCTTGCTGCAGTAAAGGTACTTTGTTTTATACACCCACACACACACAAACACACAAAGGAAACTGGAAACTGGAGTCATGCTAAGGATAAGGAAAAGAGTAACCCATAGTTTGGTGAGGGCAAATAAAAGCTAGTTAATAAATTATGGTATAAGTTATAACCATTGAGAGAAATCTAGGAAACCACTGAAAAGGAGCATGTATCTTGGAAGTCCTGTAATGACATCCCATATGTGGAGAGACTAAAAGAGCTCAAGACTGCTAGCTTTTTTTTTTTTTATGTTTGCTGAGAAAACAGAATTCTTGATCTCACTGCATGGTTTACTGAGTAGAATTTAAATAAATATTTAAATTTAAATTCTGGCAAAACAAAAATTTATACTTTCTCAGTCTTCTTCTTATATTAAAATGTTGTAATTGTAAAGTTTCCAACAAAAAAATTAGTGTTTAGAAAAGATAGAAATGAAAAGTAGGAAAGGCTGAGATGATCAAGGATGTAAAAAACATGAGTTGAAGGTACCTGAGGAATGAGAGTGGTTATATACAAATTAAATGATAGAATGATATATAATGAAAATTGGGAATTAAATGTTTTAAAGACAATCAAGAGTGTCTTAATATGCAAATTAACTTTGTATATTCTATTCCTAATCAAAGGCAGCTATATACAATGGATAAAGTACTGAACCTAGAGTCAAACCTGACCTCAAATCTGCTCAGACTCTTATAGTTATATCACTGATTAAGTGTATAAATTCTGGATAAATCACTGAATCTCATTGTCTGCTTGAGTTTCTTCAACTGTGAAGTAGGGATAATAAAAGTATACATACAGCTACCAGGGTTGTAAGATAAAATGAGATAACATTTATAAAGTGCTTTCCAATAAAATAATGATTCATGCTACTTATATTAATAATATTTGATAACAGTTAAAAATTCTAGCTATTTACCAAAAATCAGTGAATTTACCAGAAATCAGGAATCAATACTTCAAAACCAAAAGAATGAAAAATTAGAAGAAAATGTGAAATATCTCATTGAAGAAACAACTGATATGGAAAACAGACTTAGGAAAGATAATTTAAAAATTATTGGAATACCTGAAAGTCATGATCAGGAAAAGAGCCTTGACATCATTTTCAAAGAATTACTACAGGAAAATTGCCCTGATATTCTAGAAGCAGAGGGCAAAATAGAAATGGAGAGAATCCACCGATCCCCCTGAGAAAGAGATCCCAAAAAACCAACCCCTAGGAATATAGCCAAGCTCCAGAACTCCCAAGTCAAAGAGAAAATATTACAAGCAGCCAGAAGGACACAGTTCAAATATCGTGGAGCTGCAGTTAGGATCACACAGGACTTAGCAGCAACTACATTGGAAGCTCATAGGGCTTGGAATACAATATACCAGAAGGCAAAAGAGCTTAGAATGCAGCCAAGAATGAAACTACCCAGCAAGGCTGAATGTCCTCTTCCAGGGAAAAAGATGGACTTTCAATGAACCAGGGGAATTTCAAATGTTCCTTTTGGAATGGCCAGAGCTGAACAGAAGGTTTGATCTTCAGATACAGGACTCAGGTGAAGCATAGAGATTGGAGGAGAAGGGGAAAATATGAGGGACTTGATGATGAAGTGCATGTATTCCTGTATAGAAAAATGACACTGATAATACTCATATGAACCTTCTCAGCTAATAGAGCAGGTAGAGGGAGCTTTTATAGTTGAACCACAGGAGAAAGCTGAATTCGAAGATAAAATATGGTGTAAAAATGGAGTCAATAGAAAAAAAAGGGAAATGGAATGGAAGAAAGAAAAAGGAGAGGGGGAATAGTCCAAGATATTTCACATAATAAGATGTTTTTTATTGCAATGAACTATTGCAATGATATGGAAGGGGAGAGGCAAGGGGGAATGAGGGAATCTTTGCTGTCATCAGAGGTGGCTAGGAGAGGAAACAGCAAATATACTCAATGGGGTATAGACATCTGGAGTAAGAAGGAGGGGGGGAGCAGGGCAAAGGGGTGGGGATGTGAATAAAGGAGGAGAGGATGGACCATGGAGGGCAGAGTGGCCAGATATAACACATTTTCTTTTTTACTTCTTGCAAGGGGCTGGGATTGGAAGGCCTGTCCAGGACCATAGAGCCAGGTGGATTTTGGGCCTAAGGGGTGGTATGGGGGCTCAGGGCTTTTTGGCCCCAGGACCAGGGATCTGTCTTCTGCGCTGCTCAGTGACCCTACAGCAGAGTCAGAGTGAAAGGAGAGAGAAAATATAGTACATGGTAGGGGAGAAATAAGAAGGGATGGAGTTGTGATCAGCAATGGCAACGTTGGAAAAATATGGAAGTAACTTTTGTGATGGACTTATCATAAAGAATGTGATCCACCCATGACAGAGTTGTTGGTGTTGGAACAAAGACTGAAGCATATTTTTTGTTATTATTATTTGAGGGGGTGCAGGGCAAGTGGGGCTGGGTGGCCTGCCTGGGGCCACATAGCAGGGTGATCTTTGGGTGTCTGGGGCCGGATTTGGACCCAATTGCTCCTGGCTCAAGGGCCAATGCTCTGTCTGCCACCCAGCCACCCCTACTATTATTACTATTTTATTTTATTTTGGGTCTTTTTTTTTCTTCTTCTTTTTGGTTTTTGCAGGACAGTGGGGATCAGGTGGCTTGTATATCACACGGCTGGGTGATTGTTGGGTTTACGAGGCTGAATATGGGCTCGGGAGCTCATGGCTCCAGGGCTGGTGCTTCGTCCATTGCGCCACCTGGCCATACCTACAATTATTACTATTATTTTTTTTAATTTTAATTTTTTTTCTCTCCCCTTTACTTTTTTTCACCCAAGCAAGTCTATCTATATTCATGTGGGGAGGGGTATTTTGTTTACTTGTAAAGAAGAATATTTTATTAATGTAAAAAAAATTTGTACAAAATGAGAATAAAAAATAAATTTAATAAAGAAAAATTCTAGCTAAAAAGTTAATTCATCCTTAAAAAATAAAAATTAAACTTAAATTTTATATCTTTTTACTTAATTATACTTTGATACAGTAATATACTATTTAGTTTCTTTTTCTTAAAATATTAAGGAATTGACAACATTTATATGAGTTTTTTTTTAAAAAGCTTCATTTAATGTGTGTAGTTAACATATAGGAAGTAACTAGTGCAGGGATGAAATCACTTTTATGTTTTGATCTCAGCCCAACTCAAGTTATCAAAGATATTTTTCTTTTTTAAGTATCATGATTTCAAGCAACTTGGTATTTTGAAGTTTTTCATGTTTGAAACATTTTATTTTTAAGGTTAATTTTTGGAACAATATATAGATTTCATCATCTAGTGGTCAACCTACTAGTGATGCACATCTTTAGTGGGGTCCTCATGGTTTCCCCCCCACTTCTCAGCAGCTATTACCGATTTTGGACTTTTCTGGGACTCTCCATCACACTCTCCTTCTGAGGAAACCCATCCTTGGGAAAATTCATTTTGCTGCAAGATTAAATCTGTCTGGTATTCATATTTCTTCAGTAGCTTCTGCCCCTCTGCACCTTATGATTGGTGATGAGGGAATTTCAGGCCTCCTCCAAGAGTGCTTAACAGTTTTTCTCCTTCTTTGTCATCTTCACCACATTTTGAACTTCTCTGGAATGCTCTACCATGGTCCTGTGCTGTGTACTATCTCCTTTCCCTTCTTATTCTTTTCATCTTGCTTATGAGAATTGTCTTCCTTATTAGATTCAGAGTCTTGAGATGAAAGTTGTAGTCTGTTTCTGGGAGTTTTATAAGAATTTTCTAGTTTACCAAAAGGAATTTTTGCTTCAGTGACATAATATTCAAAAGCCCAGGGTTCAAAAACCCTAAATAAAGCAACAAGATATGATATGAATTACTTGACCATAATAACCCAAGAAAAAGAAAAATATACCATGTTTCTTTTTCTTTTTTTGAATTAAATTCAATAAGCATTTATTAGTTTCATACCAAATTGTCAATATACTAGAGATCTAAAAGCAAAATCACCTCTGTTTCCAAGAAAGTTACATTTAACTTTAAAAAGAGGGTGAAGACAGAATGCAAAAGAACATAGTTAAGTAAATACAGCATTATTTAGAGAGAAAACAAGTACAAACCATTAGAGGGATCATATAACACTTAGCTGAAGAGGTGAATAAGAACATAAGGATTTACAGAGGTTATACCATGTTTCTTAAATCTGTGCAATTCCACTTCTCCAGATTAGATTGTGAATTCCTTGAGGGTGGAGACTGTCTTTTTAGCACAGTGCTTAGCATGTTGCCTGACACATAGTAGCTGCTTAATAAATGTTATTGACTGACTTTCATAGTAATAACGATGGAGTGGCATAAAAGGTCAATGAAGGTACTGTGAAACCCATAGGTTTAAATCTGGCTTTGAGTATTAATTTAAATTTAATTAGGGCAGCAAGGTGGCACAGTGGATAGAGCCCAGGTTGGGAGTCAGAAAGACTCATCTTCCCAAGTTCATATCTGGCTTCCAATACTAACTGGGTGACCCTGAAAAGTAATTTAGCCCCATTTGCCTCAGCTTCCTCATCTGGAAAAGAGGAAATGGTAAACCACTTTAATATCTTTGCTAAGAAAACTCCAAGTGGAGTTAGTAGACATGATAAACAATAAAAAGTTTTCATTTCACTTTTGATACTTTACATGTGAAATCTTTGTCCAGTAATCTATTTCTATGATTAATTTCTTTCACTACTTATCTTCGTAATATATGAACTAGTAGATATAAAGTAAATGCAACAAAATGAAGGATGTTATAGTTCTACTTAATGAAACTACTAAATAAAAGGAGTTACTCAAAACCACAAACATTTCATGGTATACTTGGTCTTTCCTCATGATGAACACAGTTAAAAAAGACCATCAGTAATGGTTGTGGCTCATCAGCTTTTGTTTCTTACTGAGGATGGAGTTATGAAAAGTTTTCTGAATACTATGAAAAACACATAAAGTATTTATATGCTCTATGATTTAAATATGAAAGCAGGAATAAGAAAGTATAAGAAATGTTGGAAAATGCAATTCAGGGTCATGAAATGAAAGTTTAAAAGACTAGAAGACTACTTAGTCTTATTCTTGTATAGCATGAATAATTTTTTCAGTTGATTCCTTAATAAATGATCAAAGGATATGAAACAGGCAGTTTTCAGATGAAGAAATCAAAGCTATAGGCATATGTAGAAGATGCTCTAAATCACTTTTAATCAGAGAAATGCAAATTTAATCAAATCTGAGATACCTTCTCATCTGCACCAGATTGGTAATATGGAAAAAAAGGAAAATGATAAATGTTGAAGAGGATTTGGGAAAATTGGACCTCTGATGGACTGTTGGTGAAGTTGTGAACTGATCCAATCATTCTGGAAAGCAATATGGAACCATGCCCAAAGGGCAAGCAAACTCTGCTTAACCTTTGATCAAATAATACTGCTACTAGGTCTGTATCCCAAGAGATCATAAAAAAATGAAAAGCGAACTAGATGGGAAAAAATATAGTACCCCATTTTGTGGTGGCAAAAATATCAGAAACTGAGGAGATGCCCCTAAATTGGGGAATGACTGAATAAGTTGTGGTATGTGAATATAATGGAATGCTACTGTACAATAAGAAATGTTGAACAGATTTCAGAAAAATCTGGAAAGACTTGTATGCACTGATGCAAAATGAAATGAGCAAAACCAGGTAAACATTGTACATAATATTAGTACCATTATGTGATGATCAATGATGAATGACTGCCCTCAGGAACACAAATGATCCAAGACAAGTATGAGGGACTCATGTTGGAAAATGCTGTCCACATCCAGGTAAAGAACTGATGGCCTCTGAATGAAGATCAAAACATACTTTTTCATTTACTTGATTTTTTTTAATGTTTTTCCTTTGATTTTTTCTTCTTTCACAACTGTGACTAATATAGAAACATGTATTATATATGATACCACATATATATATATATATATATATATATATATATAATCTATATGAGCTTAGTATTTCAAGAAGAGGACAGGGCAGGAATGGAAGAAGATAAAAAAATTTGGAACTCAAAATTATGTAAAAATGAATGTTAAAAATTTTCTTCACATGTAATTGGGGGAAATAAAATACTATAAAAAAGAATAGCATTAGAAGATGTCTTTGAGCAAAAATAAATCTCAGAAAAAGAGAGTGGAAGTAGTTGGTTAATGATATATAAAGGTAATTTCAGAACAGTCAGATCAGAATAAAGATGAAAATAAAAACCATAATAGAAGAATAAAGATGACAAGGTGTTGAGAACAATTATGACATCTTCAGCCTGAACTATTTGATTTGATTAAGGGAAAATGGATAAAAAAGGATGGACTTACTTGCCATGTCTTAGAGAAATTTAACCAATGTATGAGTCATCACAATGAGGAAACCCTCTCTTGCCTCATAAACCACTCCAATCAACAAACATGATCTCTTCTGGCTAAGTAGAAAGACATGACAATGAAAGTAATATGAGTTTAAAATAAAAGCCCTCTTACAAAACATAAAAACAATTGATATATAATTAATAATTTTTGTTTTTAGGGGTATCTGGGATACTGAAAGGTTTTTATTGTGTTAAAAGCCTGACCTTTCTTAAGGGGTGGGGAGGAGCAGGATGAGTATAAATTTCTGACTCAGGAATTAAAAGTGAAAAGATAAGAAAATCAAGAAAACATGCAGACTACCACCAAACATTAAGACCTAGTCAGCTAGGCACAGTGGATAGATTGCTGGACCTGGAGTAAGAAAAACCACAATTCAAATAATGTCTAAGATAATAGTTGTGTGACTCACAGGTAAGTCACAAGTTTGCCTCAGTTTTCTCAACTGAAAAATGAGTTAGAGAAAGAAATGACAAACCACTCCTTTGCCCAGAAAATCCCAAAAGGGTTCATGCAGAGTTGGACATGATTGAAATGACATCAATATCAACAACATGCCAAATACTAATGCTAAGTGCTAGGGATACAAAAAAATGGATAACAGACAATCCTTACTTTCAATGAACTGATAATTTAAAGGTGGAGATGATAAGGAAACTGTACCAGCAATTAGAAATTAGGAATAATAGAATGAAAACACTAGAATTAAAAATGATCAAGAAGCACTTCCTGTAGAAGGAGGAATTTTAACTGGAATTTGAAATGATTCAGGAAATAGAGCTAAGGAAGTACATTCTAGTAAAATGAGTGGAATTGGGAGATTATAAGGTATTGGTTGGATGTTGTCCTTCAAAGTTGAAGAGGACCAAACCAAAATGAGCTCAGAAGGCTCCACCACAGGAAAAGCACAAATATTTCATGTGAACACTTGGAGATGGCTCTAAGTTTGCACATCTCACTTTTTTGGAGTTATTACAATTCTTTGCTCATAGAGCATAGCAACTTCTTTGATATGGGCATGCCATACTGGGTGGTCCTGTGCCCTTGTCACCCATTTCTCACAATTCTCTCCACAATTCTTCACAGAGACTTTGAGAGTATCCTTTTATTGTTTCTTCTGACCTCCAAGTTGCCTTTTGTGAGTTCTCTGTAAAACAGTCTTTCAGGTAAATGTATATTTGGCATTGACACAACATGACCAGTCCATCAGAGTTGTATTCTTTGTAATACTGGTTGCAGCAAATTTGTAATAGGTTTGAATGATTGGAAATTTAGCTTTAGAAAGGACCCCATTGTCCAGTATCTTATCTTTCCAGAGGTTCTTCAGAATCTTTCTAAGACAATTCAAAATGAAGGCAATTCAGTTTTCTGGTACATTGCTGGTAGAGTGTCCAGGTTTCACAGGCCTGCAACAAGTACAGCACCATAGCTCTGTTGATCTTCATTTTGGTTCATGGACTAATATTTCTTCAGAATCTCCCAACACAGAACTAACTCTGAAAATGCATGCATCAACTTCATTATGAACATGAATAGAAAGTATACTGCCAAGATATATACACTTGTCCATAGTATTCAAAATCTCACCATTTGCTGCAACCAATCGTTTCACATCTGGATGGTATGGTACTGGCTGGTGGAGAACCTGTTTTCTTGGTGTTAATTATCAGACCAGAATTAGCACAAATGTCAGAGAAGCCATCAATACTCTGTTGCATTGAGGCTTCAAAAGTGGCATTGAGTGTATAATCATCTACAAACAAAAATATCCCCTAGTTGCTCACCAACTTTTGCCCCATTTTAGCATTGCTTTTGTAGCCTTTTCAAGTTAAATTTGTTGTTAGTGAGGTAGCTGATCTTAATGCTGTTTTCATTCTTGGTGAAGGTATCTGCCAAAATAGCTGAAAATATGTTAAAAAAAATAGCAAAGTGCATAGCCTTGCTTCACTCTATTGGTGACTGAGAAACAGTGAGAGTATCATCTATTATTCAGAACTTGGGATCATTGTGGAACTGGCATGCAATGCTAATGAACTTGTCCAGGAAATTTAATTTTACCATGATGATCCACAAGCCCTCACAACTACAATACCAAAGATCTTGGTTAGATCAATAAACTTGTACAAACCTCTCTTCTGCTCCTAGCATTTCTCTTGGAGTTGTTGGGCAGCAAACACCAAATTGATCACTGCGTGGATCTTTCTGAAGCTTCCCTGGTTCTTCCAGGTGAAGGATCAGTGTATAAGGAGGACTTTGTTAAGAAGCTTGCTAGCAATAACTGAAAGAGACCCCTAATGTGATTGTTGCAGGATAACCTGTTTCCTTTTACTTTATGGAAATGGACAACAGAGGCCTCCTTAAAATCCTGGAGGATAATCTTCATGTAACCAAGAAAATTGTAGTCAACTTTTGTAGGAATGGTGAATTCACTGCCTTGTAAATCTCATTTGGCATGGAATCAGTATCAGGCACTTTGCCACAGAGCCTAATAGCAATCAAAATGTCTTCTTCAGTTTGGAGTTTGGAGGGAATGTCTTCAATCTGAGTTATATGATCATTGACTTAAGCATGGCTTGACTACAGTCTGTTGAGAACAGTATGAAAGTGTTCAGCCTGTCTCTCCAGGATCATGTCCTTATCACTTAATCAAAGTGGCTCCATCAGCACAGTTCTTCAGGGCATCATAAAAGCACTTTGTATTTTTATCACTCTAAAACTGATTTTATTTTCCTTCCTCCTGAGCCAAGAATTGCTTTAAACTTTTTTTGCATATTAATTTTGAAGGAATTAAACACTATCTTTTTAGGTAGTGCTGGCAAACCCTTTGGTGTTTTTGTTTTGTATTTAGTTTAATGTTTTTATTTATATTTATATCTTATTTTATATTTATATTTTATATTTATTTCTGTATTTATTATATTTAAATATATTTATTTTTATACTTTATTTTTATTTAATTTCTCTATCATTTTTATCAAATCAGTTTTAATGCTTGTGTTATGTTCCAAATGAATAACTGTTATGTTGTACATCAAATCTCTGAAAGTTGCCCACTCCTTTTCTATTTTATTGTTTGACAACCATGCTTTCCCTCCATGTTGGCATCAAAATGTTTAAATTAGAAGTGCTCCAGCCTGTTGAACTTTCCTTGGACTTTTGTTGGAGAATATTTAGCTTGAAAAGAATAAGTCTATGATCAGTTCAGCACTCTGTGACACATATTGCTTTTATCACAGTCACATCCTGTGTCTCTTCTTCTTACAATGACATTTTATTAAATGCCAATGTTTGCTTTTGAGGGTGCATTTGCATAATTTCATTATGCTTAGATAAATGAAAGACAATATTGGTGATGAGAAGATCATGAACTGCCTAAGTCCTCAGAAGTAATTTCTGTTGCTGTTTCCGATTCCAAGGACTCCCTGCCATGTCTGATAGTCTGTATCCATCCGGGTCTTAAAGTCACTCAGAATTATAAACTTGTTCTCTTTCAGCGCATTGATGATTAGAGTCTCCAGGTCTTTATAAAAATTTTTCTTTGCACCAGGGATCATTGTGATGGGAACATACCCACTGATGATGATGGTGTGACCCTTTTCCTGCAAGTGGCAATTTCAAATTTCATTGTCATGAGTCTGTCATTCACGCCTTTTGGGAGGCAAGCAAGCTTGTTGACCAGATTAGTTTTGATTGTGAAACCTACACCAGCTTCACAGACTTCTATAACAGAATGAAATTAGTTTATTTTACAGCCTTTTATAACCACATTTTTTGATAATACTATTAAAAAGAAGTTGACCATTCTGAATGGTTTAATTTTGTTTTAATATTATTTATGTGTTCACATATAATTATTAGAAAAATAATCTATAAAAGTTATTTACATTGCCATTATGTTAAATGGAAATGTAAATTTTAAAACTGACCAAATTAATTTGTTGCATTGAATAAATTTGTTTCTAATGTTAAAACCCCCCCACACTGTACCATTTTCAGAATTGATCAACAGAGCAAGAACTTTTCCTTAAATTTTTAACTGGTTAATTTGGGGGATTTTTTGTTTTTAAAAATATTTAATTGTTTAAATTTAGGTTATATTTAAATAAATGGCCCTTATTTATATAAACAGAAAAATCTCAAAATTTGTCCCCAATATAGCTAACTTGGAAAAAAATTACTCAGATATACATCTTGTTAAACATACTTGTTAAATGAAGATGTGATGATAATAATGATAACAACAATAACATTTCTATAGCATGTATATTCTAGACATTGTGGTAAGTGCTTTACAAATATATCATTTGATCTTCACAACAACTTTGGAAGGTAGATGCTATTATATACATTTTACAGATGAAGAAACTGAGGCAAACAAAAGGTAAATGACTTGCCCATGGTTATAGTTAGTCAAGTTTGAACTCAGGTTCAGTTTTCTACCCACTACATCCTGTTTTTGTGATAGGAAATGATATTACACAAAGAATATAAAAACACACTGCTTCTCTTATTTTTAATAAAAGGATATGTTGATGTGGAATACTGGTACAATTAAAATAAGGAATGGACAAGAGATGGAGTTTTAGAGAGTTCAATACCATTATTCCACAAAGATAAAATGTCTTAGGCATTTATTAATATTGACTAATATTAAAATTTCACCGTTCCTAGTTATATCTTGTTACTTTCAAACCAAATTAATTAAACTGACTTTTCACCAACTTTGTTATGTGGCACCACTTCTTTTTGTAAACTATTTTTTGTTTTTGAAACTATTTTTTATTTGTTTCAATCACATGCAAAGATAGTTTTCAGCACTAATCCTTTGGCAAGCTTTTGAGTTCCACATTTTTCTACCACCCTCCCTTCTCTCTCCACTTTCCATGGAAGTGAACAATTTAATATAAGTTGTGCAATCATGTTTAACATCATAGTTGATCATCTCACAAAGTTGATGTTAATGTGTAAAAATGTTCTCCTGGTTCTACTCACTTCATTCAGCATCAGTTCATGCAGGTCTTTGCAGACTTTACTGAAGACTGGCCACCCATGATTTCTTTTCTTTTTTTGTTTTTTGTGTTTTAGGTGGCTTGTCCAAGGCCACACAGCTAGGTAATTATTAAATGTCTGAGGCCGGATTTGAGGATTTGAACTCAGGTACTCCTGACTGCAGGGCCGGTGCTCTATCCACTGTACCACCTAGCTGCCCCTCATGATTTCTTATAGAACAAAAGTTCTTCATCACATTCATATACTATAACTTCTTCAGCCATTCCCCAATTAATGGATTTCCCTCTTGATTTTCAATTCTTTGCCACTACAAATATTTTTTGTACATTGTACATTTTTGTACATGAGAGTCTTTCCCATTTTTTAATGCTCTCTTTGGGATCTAGACCTAGTAGTGAAATTGCTATACTAAAGAATATGCCCAATTTTGTTGCTTTTTGGGCATAGATCCAAACTACTCTCCAGATGGTTGGATCAGTTCACAACTCCACCAACAATTTTCCCATATCCTCTCCAACATTTATCTTTTCCTTCTTTTTTATCTTAGCCAATCTGATAGGTGTGAGGTAGTACCTCAGAGCTGTTTTTAATTTGAATTTCTCTAATCAATAAGGATTTGGAACATTTTTCTCATATGATTAGAGATAAGTTTAATTTCTTCTTACAAAAACTGTCTGTTCATATCCTTTGATCATTTATCAATTGGAGAATGACTTGTTTTCTTATGAATTTAATTCAGTTCTCTGTATATTTTGGAACTAAGTCCTTTCTTAGAAACACTAGCTGTGAAAATTGTTTCCCAGCTTTCTGCCTTCTAATCTTGATTGTATTGGTTTTATTCATGCAAAACCTTTTTATTTAATATAGTCAAAATTATCCATTTAGAATGTCTTAAAATATAATTTAGAATGTTTTCTATCTTTCATTTGGTCATTAATGTCTTCCCCTCTCCATAGATCTGACAGATAGATTAGTCCTTGTTCTCCTAATTGGCTGATAGTTAGTGACTACAATTTTATGTATGACTGTACTCATTTTCCACCTTATTTTGGTATGGTGTGAGATGTTGGTCTGTGCTTAGTTTGTGTCATACTATTTTCCAGTTTTTCCAGAAGTTTTTGTTAAATAGCGATTTCTTATCCCAGCAGCTGGAGTTTTTGAATTTATCAAATAGTAAATGACTATACTACTATTTCTTTTGTTACCTATTCTATTCCACTGATCTACTTCTCTCTTTTTTTAGCCAGTACCAGACAACTTTGATGCCTGACACTTATAGTTTTAGATCTTGTACAACTAAGTGACTATCCTTTCATTTTTTCCATTAATTCCCTTAATATTCTTGTCCTTTTGTTCCTCCAGAAGTATTTTGTTACTATTTTTTCTATTTCTGTAAAATAATTTTGGTAGTTTGATCTGTATGACACTGAATAAGTAATTTAATATAGGTAGAATTGTAATTTTCTTTATATTATCTCAACATATTCATGAACAATTGACATTTTTCCAATTGTTTGGATCTGACTTTATTTGTATGAAAAGTGTTTTGTAATTGTGTTCATGTGACAACACTTCTTTTCCTGGAATCCACCCCCCCATATTTATAGGAGGAAATAACTTGCTGAAGCTTTTAGCTTCATTGCATCCCTATTTGCCGTCACTACAATAGGTATTAATCATAGTACAAAAACATAACTCTAAGCTGAATAAGTTCTCTTGGGTATATAATTATAGGTATTCCAAACTATATCAAAACATGTATTCTGTTTCACTGACTTAATATTGCTTTAAGTGTCAGTCGAGGTGTAGAAACAAATGACTTAGATCACAACCACTTTGTATTATCCATTATCCATTTTTGTCATTGACTGAGGTTCTGGGCATTCAGAGAAATGAGAGTAGCTTAATATTGTTTGGATATTTGGTTTTGGAAAATCAAGATTCCATAGGAAAAGCAAATAGTTTACTTTTTTGACTATACAGATGTTGATTATTAAAAAAATCAAAATCCCTCCTTTATTACATGTTAATGGTCATTGCTTAGTTATTGACTTCCTAATGTAATCTGTCAAATATTTATTGAGCTGATTTTAGAATATTGTCAATACAGTACTTCAAACAATATATAAAATGATTATATTAGAATAGGTATTGAAGTGTTCAGATCAAAGCTTGTTGAAATAAATTTTGCTAAAAATATTACTTCAGTGGATTTGTGATTTTTCTATGTTATTCAAATTGATGTTCTCCAAATAGTCCTCCTAGAGGATCTACCTAACATACTGAGATTGTTTCCACTCATAATCTCTGTGAATTTGATGTTGGTTTCTTTCCGTAACTAATACTTGCTTCATACCCATCCATATAAGTCTTTCCCTCTGATGTCGTCCCCACTCCACTCTCCTGAATTATTCCTTTCCTCTCCTCTAATTCTTTTCTTTCTCCTCTTCTCCCCCTTTCCCCTTCCATTTTGCTCTCTGAAACTTCTATTGTTAACAAACTGCTTTTCATGCTCAACCTATGTCCTCTCCCCAGAAATTACTTATATATTTTGTATTTACTTATATATGTACATGTTATTGCCCTTCCATACCTCCTTCCCATAGAATTTAAGTTTCTTAAGAAAAGGGCTATTTTATTCAGTCTTTGTACAACTGCTCTTAATACAGTTCCTGATACTGTTACTCAATATTACTTAATAATTACTTATTACGACTACTTGAATTGAATGGATTGCAAAAATGTTCAACTCCTAATCAAATGTATATGTAATAAATTTATATTTTCCTAAAAACTTGCAGATAATAGCCCATTCATGCCTTCTCATCTTATGTGGCTCATGTCCATATCCTCCTTTAAAGTCTGACACAGACTGTCAATTTAACAAGACTTCCTAAATTTTTTCTTATATCACAAGAATACTGAATGGTTAGACTATCTACCAATTGTTTCATAAACAGTCATGATACTTTTACTACTTTTCTTAAAAATTCCTCATTTTGTGTAGCATTCATTTTTTTTTATTTTTTTGGAGTTTGTTATTTCCATGTCTCATGTCTATGAAAAGACATTATTAGCATATTAGTATTAAAAAGATGGGTCTTTGTTTCTGGGAGAAATCTGAAGTTATTATCAGAGTTTTACAATTTCTTGAAGGCAAAGCAACCCACTTTCCTCCTGTGTCTGATTCATTTTTCATTTATATTCTCTATACTAAATATACATATTGTTTGTGGGGAGGACCCTCTATAGATTGTCCTTCGAATTGTATCTGGGCAATAGATAATATTCTTCCACTTGGTGTTCACTGTGTGAATGGTCAGAACAAACTTTTGAGTAGTTGCAAATCTCTTGAGGAATCTTGTAATGTTCTGGGTAGGATAAAACTAGTAGACTGTTATCTACAAAAATGAAGATCTAGAGACCTCACAATCCAAACAGTAACCCATTTTAGCATGAAACCTAGGTTAGATCACATGCATCACAGTGTAAACACATTTGATTAGTGTATATATATATATATATATATATATATATATATATATATATACATATATATATATCCTGATTATGATCAATAAGTCATTTAACAAGGTTATTTCTGTGTTATCTTTTAAGAAACATGAAATACTTGGAATGTGAAAATTGGACACTTGGTTGGAAGATAACCATTAAGGTAGAATTTTTTCTATAAAATCAAACTTTTTCATAATCAACAAATGCTCATAGTTAGATCTTGTGTTCTATATACCTTTCAGGCAACTGAAAAATGGTAAAAATCTGTTGCATTGTGGAATATCACTTGAGAAAAATGGGAAAATAAGCACATTAGATTGGTAGTGATTGATACTATTGATTACCATATTTTGACATTAATAAAATCTAATATATTTTTATTCTACAACTTGATTCAGTTCTATAATACCCTCCTAAATATTAATTCCAACATGGATTTCCTTTATATACAAGATCCAATTCAGATGCTTTTCCTGACTTTTTTCTTTTTAGTTAATAATTCTACCTCTTCTATAAACAGGTGTGAGAATCTAAAGTTATAATTCAAATGAAATGATTCTACAATCCTTGATGATTAAAAAGGTTGGTTATGATTTCATCATAGAATAGTGGTTGTTTTGTTCAGTTGTGTCTGACTCTTCATGACCCCATCTGGAATTTTCTTGGCAAACCTCCTGGAGAGGTTTGTCATTTCCTTCTCTAATCCATTTTCTTGATGAAGATACTGAGGCAAATAGAGTTAAGTGACTTGCTCAGGGTCACACACAGCTAATAAGTGTCTGAGATCAGATTTAAACTCAGGAAGATAAATCTTCAGTCTTCAGTTCAGTTCCTTTTCTAGAGCCTGCACAACTCATGTGGAAGAGGCTGGGGAACCTGCTTCCAACAAGGCAAAGTGATCTTTAATGAAAGTCTCTGCTCACAAACATGGAGCATGCACAGAGATTCTACTGATTCTGGTCTGCTAACCATGCGGTTAAGAAATAAACTGATGATTGGATGCTAGATGGGAATTGGAGTGCATTCAAATGTATTAACTAGTCAAGTCATGATCTGTGGCCTGCCTGGTATATTTAAGTGAGATGGCAAAACTGCTGTGGGCCTCGAGGTGAAGGAGGGGTCTCAGACACTCTTTTTTCCCTAAACCAGCATGAAGCCAAGAGAACATAGTCCTGCTGTTGTTGTAAGAGGTAGTGGCTACAGAGGGCTCATGAGGCCAGCTGTCCATCTTCTCATCTGAAGCCAACATTTGGCCTGTTAATATGGGTCTCTATTATTTGCCTCTTTACATTTATTCTTTCCTGCTTTATACAGAATACTGAAAATGGCCATACCTTATGAACTTCAATTTTAATGCCTCCATTTTAAATCAATTTCTGCATAGCACTCATTTCTATCAAATTTGCTTCTGATTTCAGTAGCTGATATTTGAATTGCTACAGATCTCTCTTGGCTAACTTAAATCTATTTTGAGTTAAACAGACCATGTGGCACCTCACTTTTATTATCTATCTCCTAGTCATGGACTCTAGCTCCTAAGTTCTTTACTCCATATTCCAGTCTTTTTAATCTTTATTCCATGAAGCTTCTAAGATAATCCTACTAAGTTTGAAGTATTTTTGTAGGAGCAATCCAGGGGTTTGCTAGTATATGTTCAACATTCAGACATTTAAATGTAATCCATCTTATTTATACTTTTCTTAAGTTGAGAAATCCACAAAATATAAAGCCCTGATTTGTAGCAGTTACCAATTTTGGTGTTATAAATGCTCACACTGAAAATTTAACAATCACTCCCAAACTTGGTTAGAGTTGACTCTAGCTTACACTCTGCTTGGCCCCCACAATAGTAGGTGATAGACCAGAAATCCTGAGAGATGGACATCTCAGGCCTGGTTACCTTAGGAGCCCTTAGATCCCTCAGTTAGCTGCACTATGGGAATCAGGAATCTTCTATAGCTCTACAGCACTTCTTGGAAAAAATGACTATAAATAATATGAAAAATGAAACCTTTGGCTTGAATTGCAAGAAATATTTATGTTGAAAGTTATTTGGACAGTATAGTGCCAAGGTTCAGGTGAAAATCGCTATTAGCAGTCTGATAAAATATCTCATATTTGGCATTTTAAGTGTAATAGTTAAACTTACTACTTCATGTTTAAGCTTTTGTTAGTTCTTATGTTCTTTGTAGGTCAGAAAATAAATATCTGTTCAATACCTCACAAATTCACCATTGAATTTCTTTCTACATCATCTTGGGATACCATAGATTTGAACCAAGCTCAAGTTTTAGGAATCTCCTCCTAGGGTATTGTGATTGTAAAGAAAGACAGTGGCCTAACTTCTCTCTCTCTCTCTCTCTCTCTCTCTCTCTCTCTCTCTCTCTCTCTCTCTCTCTTTTAGGTTTTTGCAGGGCAAATTGGGTTAAGTGACTTGCCGAAGGCCATACAGCTAGGCAATTATTAAGTGTCTGAGACCAAATTTGAACCCAGGTACTCCTGACTCCAAGGCCAGTGCTCTATCCACTGCGCCACCTAGCCGCCCCCTAACTTATCTCTTTGTGGATAATCCTTTCTTAGAGCTGAAATTGCTTATATGGGACCAAGACTAGAGTATACTTTAGAGGGAGAGGCAAGAATCCCTACACCCCTGTTCCCAGTGTAAGATGGGTCATTATTTTTATAAAACCTGAGGGTGAAGTTATCTTAATCTGAGGGTGATAACAGAAAGTTTCTTAGAGATTTGAATTAAGTTCAAGAAGATAAGAATTTCAGAAGTTGAGGCAGGTTGAGAAAGGGTATGCCCTAGGTGTATCTAACTATGTATGAGACTGCAAAAGAAGGTTGAATAATTAATACACCTTGGTCAAGTCACTTATCTTTTCTTCCTCAGATAAACAAGGAGGGAGTTACTCAGTCCTTCTGATTCAAAATCTAAGATCCTATAATCCTAATGTGATTGGTCTATACCATTATAAAGGTGAATATTATGAAAGGTTGAGCATGCAGGTTAGAGACAAATTGTAGAGGAACTTAATGCTCAGTGAAGTTATTCTATAAGCAAAAGTTGTTTTTTTTTAACAGAGACATGGCACAATCCATACTATACATTCTGAATGCTATTTTGCCATCCATGGGGAAGGATGGTCTGGAAAGGAAGTGATGACACTTGAGACAGGGAGACCAGTAGTATGTTAATTGTTTGGTTAAGTTGTAATGATAACCTGAAAACAGGGATAATATCAGTACTTCTGTTTGGAAAATCGTGAATTTGCAAACATCCTGAATATAAAACAAATCTAGTCTTGGGAAAAGCAAATCATTTCAGGATGATCTGAAATACTTCAATGTAGAGTAATGAATTTTTATGTGTAATGAGAAGCAATAGATCTTCTATCTAGACTTCAATGTATTGGGTAATTCTGTGCCATATGCTGTTTTCATTGTTTAGCTAGGAATGTGTTCCCCACCCCTCCCCAACTCTATCCTATTAGTTGACTGCACAGCTGGTGGCAAAATTAAAAGTAATTATCAATTACATTATCAACTAAGAGTGGGCAATATATGGTTACTCCCAAATAAGTTTATAACTACTTTATAATTTGGAAGATACTTACTAAGTTCAGAAGCAGCACTAACTTGTGAAGGATTAATAAAACTTTATACAACAAGGAATTGAATTATATAATAATTATATAACAAAGAATGAAAACCTCCTTGGGACCAATGCATAGCATCCTCTGTTTCATACAGTTCCTCTCCTACCTCCAGATGTTTAGTTAGTCTGTTTCTGGGTATAATAGAGGGCTCCTACTTTGGAATATATATAGATATGCTATGATTGTTTCCTATCTTCTATTTTTTTATGTTATACACAATAATAATAATGTTTGTCCTTCCTTCATTTTTGAAGATCATGATAGGGAGGTGATACCATGGCAAGCACATCAATTGGATATGAGTGAGGGGGGTACTATGCAAAATCATCAAGATTCACTTTCTCCTCCAGAGCCATCTGGGCCCAATGGCCAGATATGAATCAGGATGACTGAAGATGGCCCTGTATGTGAGGCATGTGACTTGCCCAAGGTCACACATCTAATAAGAGTCAAGTGTCTGAAGCTAGATTCAAACTCCCGTCCTCCTGACTCCAAGCCAGTGTACCATTTTTATTAATCAGAGGTGTTTTAATTTTCATTTCTCTGATAATGATTCAAGGCATTTTTTCATATGACTAGAGAGATAGTTTTAATTTCTTCATCTGAAAACTGCCTGTTCATATCCTTTGACCATTTATGTATTCTTATAAATTTGACTCAGATCTCTATATTTTAGAAATGAGATTTTTATCCAAAACACTGACTATAAAAAATGATTTCCAGCTTTCTACTTTCCTTCTACTCTTGTTTGTATCAGTTTTGTTTGTGCAAAAGCTTTTCAATTTAATGTAATCAAAATTATCCATTTTGCATTTCATAATGTTCTCTATCTCTTGTTTGCTCATAAATTCTTCCCCTCTCCATAGATCTCCCAGGTAAACAATTCCTTGTTCTTCTGATTGGCTGATAGTATTATCCTTTACATCTAAATCCCGTACCCATTTTCATCTTATTTTGGTTTAGAGTGTGAGATTTTTGTCTACATCTAGTTTCTGCTATACTATTTTCCAGTTTTTCCAGCAGTTTTTGTCAAATAATTAGTTCTTTGAATTTATCAAACAATAGATTACTATAGTTATTAACTGCTATGTCTTAGTACCTAACTTATTTCACTGATCCACCTCTCTATTTCTACATAGAAATGCAGATTATTTATGGGTTTTATTTTATATACTATAACTTTTGCTAAAGTTGTTGATTGTTTCAAGTAGTTTTTCAGTTGATTTTCTAGGATTCTCTAAGTATACCATCATATCATTTTCAAAGAGTGATAGTTTTGTTTCCTTATTGCCTATTCCAATTCCTTTAATCTTCTCTTGCTATAGCTAACAATTCTAGTACAAATTGCATAATAATCGTGATAACAATAATAGTGAAACCTTGTTTCATCCCTCATCTTATTGAGAATGCTTCTAGCTTATCACCATTACCTATAATGCTTGCTGAGGGTTTTAGGTAAATACTACTTATCATTTTAAGGAAAACTCTCTAGTTTTTAAATAGGAATTGGTGCAATATTTTTGTCACAGGATTTCTCAACATTTATTGAGATAATCATATGATTTTTTGTTAGTTTTGTTATTGCTTGGTCAATTATACAGGTTGTTTCCCTAATATCAAACTAGTCCTTTATTCTACCTGAACATAATTGTCATTCTGGTGTTAAATCATTGTAATCTCTTTGCTAATATTTTATTCAAAATTTTTTAAATCAATATTCATTAGGGAAATTGCTCTATAATTTTCTTTCTTTGTTTTTTGTCTTTCTGGTTTAAGTATCAGCACCATATCTGTGTCATAAAAAGAATTTGGAAGTACTCCTTCTTCACCTATTTCCCCAGGTAGTTTATATAGTTTAGAATTAATTGTTCTTTAAATGTTTGGTAATTGTAAATTACCAAATTGTAAATCTATCTGGCCCTGGAAATTTTTTCCAAGGGAATTCATTGAACATCTATTCAATTTCTTTTTTTGAAATGAGTTTTAAATAATTTCTTTCTTCTTCTGTTAATATGAGCAATTTATATTTTGCCAAAAATTCATGCATTTCACATAGATTGTCAGATTTATTGACTTACAGTTCAGAAAAATATTATTTTTATTATTGCTTTAATTTCCTCTTCATTGATGGTGAATTTCCCATTTTCATTTTTGATGCTGGTAATTTGATTTTCTTCTTTCTTTTTCTTTTTATTTTTTGGAGGTTTTTGTTTTTTTGCAAGGCATTGGGGTTAAGTGACTTGCCCAAGCTCACACAGCTAGGTAATTATTAAGCATCTAAGGTCCAATTTGAACTCAGATCCTCCTGACTCCAGGGCCAGTGCTCTATCCACTGTACCACCTAAGCTACCCCTCCTCTTTCTTTTTAAATAATATTAATCAAATGTTTTTATTTTTTTTTACAAAACCAATTCGGTTTCATTTATTACTTCAGTAGTGTTCTTACTTTCAATTTTATTAATCTCTCCTTTGATTTTCAGAATTTTTAATTTGGCATTTAATTGGGGATTTTTAATTTGTCCTTTTCCCTATCTTCTTATAATATGGTGAAGAGGCTCCTTTTGATTAGTTGCTGAGTTGGGACTGAATGTTCATTGAAGTCCCCCATAATTCAACCTTTTACTCTTTTTTTTCTCTTTCTGGTTGGGTTGTGTTTAAGTGAAAAGACTGAACTCAGCTAGTATGCCTCTAGGTGGGGGAGGGCTTTTTAAATGCCTTGATGAAGTAGAATGAGCATTTGACCTCAGAGACAAGTCTATGTCTGGAATGAAGCCTCCTATCCATTTTATATACAACTTGGCTAAAGTTGTTAATTGTTTCAAGTAGTTTTTCAGTTGATTTTCTAGGATTCTCTAAGTATACCATCATATCATTTTCAAAGAGTGATAGTTTTGTTTCCTTATTGCCTGTTCTAATTCCTTTAATTTCACTTGCTGCAGATAACAATTTTAGTACAAATTGCATAATAATGGTGATAACAATAATGGTGAAACCTTGTTTCATCCCTCATCTTATTGAGAATGCTTTTGGCTTATCACCATTACCTATCCTCCTATCCATAGCTTCTTTTCTTTGGTACAGGGAATTTTTACATCTGAAAAGGTCCAGGAAATGGGTTCCATACCAGAGTTTGCAGTTGGCTGAGCACTGATGAAATGTCAGAACAGTTTGGAAGAGAAAATTGCAGGATCTAGTTAATAAGTGGATTAATCTATTAGCTGAGTAAGATACAGCTACTGTTCTATAGCAAGGGAACATGCATCAGCTATGTCACATTTGGCAGTAAACTTGGTGTGGCAAATGTTTTTTAGCAACTACCTAAAGTTTGAGCCTATTCTCAGAGTCTGAGGTAGTAGAGGGGAGAACTAGATATCTCCACTTAAGGAAAATGATTTTGTACTTTGGTTCTTTATCTTTCTATAAATATCTCTTTATAAAATCTAATTTCAATTGGTTAAATGGCATTGGGGGCTAATCACTGGGTCAATCAATAATATAGGTGAAGATACTTTAACTGGAAAAGGAATTTGGGAAGAATATATTAGAATAGGAATTTAAACCAATAGCATTAAAAAGATACCCCAATTCCCTTGAATGTTGCAGAAGATCAATAGCTGGCTCATATGTTTTTCCATTTGCTGATGTAAATAGAAGTTGGATTACCTTCACTCATCCTGGGTTTATATAGTTTACATTAAAAATTTTAGGTTCAAAATCAATAATTAGGAAAATTGTTCTGAATTACTGAAAAGACAATAAAGGTTAGTAAGGTCAACTAAAATCTAGTATATTGGAAAAGAAAGCTACATGAACAAGGGTTTCTTAATTTATTTTCAGCTTTCATGATTTCCATTCAATGCAGGTGGTCACTTTATTGATAGAGATTGTAGCTCCTTTATACTTTGGGAGTAGACAATCTTCACAAGTTACTATAGCTACCCTCCACCTCAAAACAAAAACAAAAACAAAGCTGGTGGTCAGTTACTTGCTGAGGAATCTGTATGAACTTCATTAGGTTGGTCCTCAAGCAACAAACACACAGTCAGAAAACAAATATGACCAGGACTATATTCAAAGTCTTTCCAATTGGTTAAAAAATCATGGTGTTTTCTGGTTTACAAAGTGCTTTCTTCATGATATGTCTATGACTTCCTTTCCCACTTCCCAAGCACTTTCTCCTTCTTGCTTTTGAAGTGGCTATAAAATCTATAATACCATTGTCTTGGGGGGAAGGTCATGATGATTGAGTACCCTAATGACTACTGCTTTTCTCTGTGACTTTTCAGAACAAAGCTCCTTAAATTGTGTACCATTTTCTTATTTCTTCTATTAGGATACTAAACTTTTTAGGGAAGAATATAGTTTAACTATTGAATTTGTATCTGAAATACTTAACATGGCATGAGGCACATAGTTGATGATTATTAAATACTTATTGGTTGTTTACTGACTCTTGACTTGAAGATGAGTTCTCTCTAATACATCATGACTGCCATTCAGAATTCATGGTAAAGATCTACAATTGAGTCTCTTTGATTTAATTAATTTTAGTTTCTATTATGATCCTAAAGACAGAACCTTACCCAACCAATTTGCTTTTCATATTGCAAATTAACTAAAGCAGCATATTCTAACACTAATGTTGTGGTACTCAACAATTAGGTATAGACTTCTTGAATCAATGAAACACAATGAAATATATATATATATATATATATATATATATATATATATATATATATGACATTTTTTCCCAATATTAAGGATCACTTTCAGAATATCAGCTCCTATTTATGATGCAAAGTTCCTCACATACCCCATTGAGTTCAAAGAGAGTTTGCTGATCAAATTTCATCAGAAAAAAACTTAGGAAATTTCATAGCAATTCAGATCATCTAACATCAGGGGATCCAGATGGGATCTGGGATGGGAAGTTTTCTGATTAGCCGGGTGAGCTTACTGGGTGGTGAGCCATTCTTTGGTATTCAAGTCTCTTTGATCAAAGTTGAAACTGTCCATTGTGTGGGTTCTAGCTAACAGATATGTTGGACTCTTTTGCCTTTTAATTCTCTCCCCCCTTGCCCCAACATTTTTCATTAAACAGACTAGAAGTTGGGGTGGCTAGGTGGTGCAGTAGATAGAGCACTGGCCTTGGAGTCAGGAGTACCTGGGTTCAAATCCGGCCTCAGACACTTAATAATTACCTAGCTGTGTAGCCTTGGGCAAGCCACTTAACCCCATTGCCTTGAAAAATCTAAAAACAAACCAAAACAAAAAAAATAAACAGACTAGAAGGCAGCTAAGATAGAAGTGAACCTATAATGCTCTAGGGACTGAAAATGGATGCCTCAGGTCAGAGCTGCATGGTTATTGCATATAGTCTCTTCCATGTGTCCCAAGAGGAGAATTCTTAGTCTTAAATTTGAAGAGTCAGTGCTATAACCTTCAAGGTAGAAGTTCCTGCACCCCAACTTGCAATAGAGGAGGATTTCCTGGGAAGTCAACAATCTCATTATAACCTCTCCAGTGACTCTAAACTCTAGAGTTCAGGGATATAGTGTTCTAGAGAAATAATTCTGTATCCCTGATTTCTTGAGCAATGTCATTCCCACAGAAAGAAGAGGATCATACATGGTCAAGTCCCTTTTCTCTAGTTTATAGAATGTGAGGGATAATAGCCACAACATGGTTAGAGGAGGGGTCAAAACTGAATTTTTCCCTCTTCTACTGTTGTGAGGTATTTGGACAATGAAGTTCTGATGAGAAGTAATTCCTTGTTTGTTTCCCTTATGAGAAATATCCAGCCATATATTATTGTCCAAGGGCTTGGAACTTCTCTAATAATAGGCAATGAGTATCTACCTAAAAGCTACCATGGAGGAAGTCTGGAAAAAATGAAATTGAGAATACCTTATATTTGATCTTTGCAGATGATTATATAATATTCAATACTTATCCATTTTAGTACCTATATACAAAAGATTATGCTAAACATGGAGTGATTAAGAATTTAGATAAGATAATGGGGTAATGGGGTATTTTGGGAGGATTAGTACTTCTTATATGAGGGCTTTTTTAGGGCTGAGCCCATTTAGGACTACTCATCCATTTTTGGTGTCCACCTGATTCACTCAACTCTCATCTGTGACTCCAAAATGTTGTAGTATGTGTAGAGGGTACAGGTTTGTAAAACAGATCTCAGTAGAAGGACATTGATGATAACCAACAAATCTCAAACCAGTTGTGGAGTTAGGGGATATCTATGCAACTTTATGAAGGTTTCCCTCAGTAGAATGGGCAGTTGAGAACAATTTGTTCCAATGGCCCTTAGAGCTTGGACAGATATCCAATATGCCAAGGTCATCCACTGCATCCTGGGCAGTTGTCAGTTGACTTGACTTTTGTCTTGCCACTGGATTTAGATAACTCAAAGAGAGAGTGAAAGTGATGATTACATCTCAGGATATTTTTAGCCTAGTAAAAGAATAAGATACCAATACATCTTTAATAATAGATAACATATTTGCACTTTTTTGTCCAGATATGCAACTTCATCAATTTGGGGGCTTTTTGTTGTCAAAATTTCTGCTATAATAGCAGCTTGTCTGTAATTTATAATCTTGGAGAAGATTATAATGGGATGCTGATGGAACCATCACACTATGTCAGAGAAAAGACTTGAATCCAAGTCTTCCTGACTCCAGGGTTTAAACTTTATTCCCTCTGTCATGCTGCCCCCTTGATAAATATTTTAGGAAGTTACAAAACAAAGTCCTTTATGCAATCTAGGAAAAAAAAGTTATTACTGAC
The DNA here is from genome assembly GCF_037893015.1 of Macrotis lagotis. Classification (NCBI taxonomy): domain Eukaryota; kingdom Metazoa; phylum Chordata; class Mammalia; order Peramelemorphia; family Peramelidae; genus Macrotis; species Macrotis lagotis. The sequence goes on from NC_133663.1 coordinate 154,875,115, forward strand.
CTGGGGCATCAGAAAGTGCTTCTTGGAGAAGGCATCATTTAAGTTGTGCCTTAGAGGATGATAGAAATATCAGGAGATATGTAGAAGATAGAAGGAAGTAGTCAAGGAATTTCAAGTATAGATAATGACCTCAACAATCATAAAAAGACAACAGAGAACTTTTCATGTTTGGGGGCCAGAGAGTTGTTTGTTCTGACTAGAGTATAGAGGATGTGCAGAGGAGTAAGAAGAAAAATAATCTGGAAACATATGAGTCTTTCAAGAAGAGTTGTAGCAGCTACTAATAGTGACTAAGCTTTTTGGCACAGAGATATAAAGCAAAGTGGGTGAAAAACAAATATTGCCTTTAATACACAGTGAAATAGAGATATAGGAAGTTGAATATGTGTATCTTTATCACTAATTGAAGAAAGAAAATGGGCTTCTTGTATACCAACATGGTATTCAAACAGTGGATAGAAAATGATTGAATGACCTATATTTCCTTTGACTGTATAGTGGTAAGTTGGTAGCTATTTGATCAGAACAGGGTTCTGGTTAATGGATCCTGCTGTGGTATGAGGAGGCAAGTTATGCCTTTCCAATGTCTGCAACCCACAAACTTCATTTTCAGATTTCCACATGGTACTTGTCAGGAGCATGTCCTGGATATTTGGGGAAAAGAGAATATTAGTTTAGAATGGGCAGCTGTAGAGTGGGTCAAGAAGATTGAAGCTAGAGAATGGGAAGCCAAGATGACAGATTTTGATCATTATGAAGTCATAAAGGCAAGGAAAATTAAAATCAAAGTTATCAAGCATGAAATGAAGAAACTCCAAGAGTTGTCTGCCCTAAAGGCAACTTCTAAAATGGAATCTTCCCAGAAGAAAGCACCTGTCCCAAGAGTCCTTGACAATAAGGTCTCCACTGTGAATCTCTTTTTCATCTAGCTCAAAAGGTGCAAGCCTTGAAAGCAAATACCCCAAAGGCCAAAAATAAGAGATTGCTAGAAATTGAAATTATCTGTTATATGCTTTGCTGAAAAGAAAAATGCATGAATTTAAGACAGATTAGAAAGTTCAAGGTTTCTGAAGTAGTATGTCTCTTCTTTGCTTACAATGTAATAAAAGGGAGGTACCTACAAAGAGCAAGACAGAAATGTTTAACTCCATATTGATACCTGCAGAGAGTAGTTGAGAGTATATAATCTTCAGAATGTTGGTTTACAGGAAAAGGTGAAGAGCTTTGATCCTGTACAAAATGAAAAGAATAAAGTAAAAAATCTTTCAGGAAGAATAGATGACAAATGAGGAATGCTGCAGAGCTTGAAGATGTCTTGAATTTGCTCTATCATGGGGCAAAGATCTTGGACAGATTTTGTGACAAATTCTAAAGACTATCATAGGTGAACTGACCAACCAACAGATATCATTCCCATGAGATCACAAATGTTGGACTGGGAAGTAGAAAGCATTATAATAATGATAGTTAATCTATTAGGGTAAAGATAGAAATACTGTAAAAAGAAGATAGAAATGGAGATAAAAGATATTTGTTGATTCTGTACTTACAACATGAGATTAAGAATATTATAAGGTTTCTGGAGAAGAGATTGGCATGATATATACTCCTTGAGTAACATCATTCAAATAAATAACATTAGAGAAACTGTAGCTAAAATTGTTCTGTGTATGATGTGACAGGAAACTGAGACAAGCAAGATGGAAAAAAGGATAAAATTTTAGATATATATTGAAGAAGAAATTGGTGACATTTACAATAGAGTTTTTGAGATGAATAATAACTTAAACAAAATCTCAAAGTTAGCAGAGTGGGACCAGTATCAGCTATTCACACCCCCCAACAGTGATTTTAGAGATTTTGTGTTGTTAAATTCAACTTTACACTTCATTTACTCAGCTTTATTATTCTTTAATTCTATAGAACAGTCAGGTTAATTACCGTGCTTACATTTCCACCTTATGGAAATGTCCCTATACTTTCTGGTGCTGTTACAGAATTAATTTCATTGCTACCTATTAACATCATGATGCTGTTGTGCATAAACAAAAAAGAAAAATTAATTTAGGGAAAATAGATTGGCCCATATGATCTTTCAGAATTGTATATAGGCCTATTACTGAAATTCAGTAAAATGAAATGTTAAATTGTGACAAAACTCAGTTTTTAAAAATAAGGACCTATTAATTCCATTCTAGAAACATTGCTGCTTATATATGTATATTTAAATACATGTCTAATCCCACCCAGGTGCTTTTAATTATTTAAATATATAATGGTTACCTACCTTTTTTATGAGCTTTTTTTTTAACCACTAAGCATACCACTATTAAACTTTGACTGTACACAAAAATAATTTCATAACCCATTTATATGTAATTGTTTATTTTTAATTTTCACATATGCATAACAAGTGCGTAATTTTATAAACAGCTTTGGATGAGTTCTTTTTCTATTCATGTCAAGTGATAGATTGATTTAAGTGGATAACTATGTAAATTTAAGTTCCCCTCTTATACACATTATCAAGAGAAAAGCTCCATTTTGTATTACAGTATTTCATCAAATTATATCTAAAACAAGAATTTCATCAAATGAGATAATATAGGTAGAATAGCCTGCAAACCTTAAAGTGCTATATGTTAGCTAGCATTATTATTGTTTTGTTTTTGCTTCATTCCTTTGTCAAATGGCAAATGTAGGTGCTCAGTTTACATTTAAGGCCTGTAAGAGTTTTTGTCCAAAGATTTCCCTTAAAGCTTATATCCCACAATAATAATAATAATAATATAATGATAACTTTGCAATACATTATATAACTCTGGAATTTTTTGAATATCTTTTGTCCATAGAGCCTGCTGTAGGATATCAACTCCTTAAGCATAGGATAGGATTTTTGGTCTTTGTTCTCCCAAGGTTTAGCACAATGTTTGCACATGTTAGTGTCTAATAAATACTTACTTGAACTGAATTGATGATATAGTCTAGGTGGAGCAGTGCACATTCTAGGCAGTTTTCCTTGATTATACTATCCATTTTGTGAACTCGCTGGGTCCAAATCATACATCTTGGAAAGGGAAGGAAATATAAAATATATAAAGGGTTGCAAGATACTGAAAAGCAGGAGAATTGAATGAATGAATGAATGGGAAAAAAATACAACCAAAAACATTAAGTCCTTATCAGGTTGAAAAGTGCTACTCTAAATGCGGGGCAAACAAATGAAATTATAAGATAAGGAGAACACATTCAATTGGGGGAGATAATTTAGACATATGGAAGGTTTCATCTATAAGTCAAATGGAAAGATCTTATGGTCCTTAGGATATAGAGATAGTTTAGGTTTAAATCAGTACCTCATACTATTTAATAAGATAAGCTCCAAATGGATATACTACTTAGATTTTTTAAAATAAAGATCACATCATAAACAAATTAGAAGAGCAAGGAATAAATTATCTTTTGGATTTATAGATAGGCATGAGTACATGATTATGTAAGGGATAGAGAGGATCATAGAGGATAAAGAAGACAATATTGCTTACAAAAAATTGAAAACTTTGCACAAACAAAAACCAATGCAACTAAGAAATGTATTTAAGTGGGTAAAAATCTCTCATAATTGCCCCATCTATAAAATGGTCCCAGTTTTATATCTGTGGAGTTGGTATTTATACCCAAATAAAAGATTTTACATTTAGCCATACTAAATTTGATTTTATTAGTTTTAGCCTAATGCTCTGAGAACCTTTTGACTTTTTATTGTTATCCAATATGTTAACTATCCCTTCCAGTGTCATATCCACTGCAGATTGGATAAGTATACCATCCATGCCATAATCCAAATCATTGATGGTTCGTTAAACATCACAAGGCAAAGTACTTATCTCTGGTATCCTATTGCATACCTCCTAGCATATTTATACTGTAGAGTTTGTCCATTCAATCATTCCTGAATCCATCTGATTGTATGTCATCTAATCCATATTTGTCTTCAGTCAACTGGTATTTATTAGGTGGACACTATGTGACAATGGGACATTCATTTTGAGATGCCTAATGGGCATTTGGAGTTTTGAGTTTGGAGGTGAAGAGAGAAAATAAGACTGGATAGGTAGACTGGGGGAATCATCAACTTAGAGATAATAATTGGATCCTTGGGAACTGATTAGATTATCAAGTGAAATAGTATAGAAAAAGAAAAGAGAGCTCAGGATAGAACCTTATGGGAAACACACAATTAGATGACATTACCTGGAAGATGATCCAGCAAAGAAGGCTGAGGAATGGTCAGTCAGATAGGAAGAGAGTCACTAGAGGGGTAGTATTAGGGAAACTTGGAAGAGAAGAGTGAAGAGATGAGGGTGATCAACAGTGCCAAAGATCACAGAGAAACCACCTTTGAGTGATACATACTGTCAGCTATTATGATTATTAAATGGCACTAACTACGTACTTAGGAGATCTGGGTTTGAGTCCCATTCCTGAAATTTGTTAGCTATATATCTGGGGAAAAGTTGCATAATCTATGAGCCACTACTTTTATATTTTTGCTATCTACTTCACATGGTCATTGTGAGGGAAGAATCTTTGTCCTTTGAAAGGTTAGAATGATTTGTATAATATATATATATATATATATATATATATATATATATAAGCTATTATTATCTAAAATATATAGACAGAGAAATGACTCAGTAGATGGAGTAATGGACCTGAAGTTAGGAAGATTGAAATTCAAACTTGGTCTCAGACATTTACTAGATATGTGACCCTGGGTCACTTAACCTCTGTCTCAGTTTTCTCACCTCTAAAATGGAGATAAATATTCTTACTTCTCAGGGTTGTTGTATAGATTAAAAGATATAATCACTGTAAAGAATTTAGAATGATGCTTGGCAATACTAGGTACTACATAAATGTTAATAATCACTTTAATTTTTATGTAAAGCATAAGCTAAATTTGAACATGTAAAGATTCCAAAGGCAAGTAGTCCACTAGAGTTTATCAAGTAGCAGTGGTGTGGAGGTAGAAGAGGGAAGGACATAACATGGTAAGATCATTTTGGCAGGTGCATGTAACAGAATGGGGAGAGACTTGAGGTTGGGAGAATCAATAAGTAGGTTATCGAGGCAAAAGGTAATAAGAGACTGAACTAGGTTGGTGCAATATGGGCAGAAATAACTGGTGAGAGAGAGGACATGAAGATATTCATGATAAAATTTAACATCTCCTTGGATATGTGGTGGGCCTTTTGGGGAAAGAAAGATTGACCAGGCAGATTATAATAGTCATTCTGATAATTCTCAATGACTCATTATCATCCGAAACAACCACAACATTTGAAGTGGAAAGGGACAAGTGATTTCATAACTATGGTTAAAAGAAGAGAAATTTAGAGAGAAATGCCCAATTAATGGAGCCCCATGATGAATCTCATAAACTTATCAGGAAACAAGCCTTTGTTTGTAATCTTTCTTCATAGAGAGGAAATCTTTATATGCCTATATATATATATATATATTCATATATATATATATATATATATATATATATATATATATATATATCTAAGAGGATAAAAAGCAATTAAAGACACAACAAAGAAAGCTGCTGTTTTGAACTTCTTTGGACTGCAAAACAAAGACTGGTTACTGGAGAAAATGGGCACTGTGATTTGAGGATTGTACCATTTTTGAGTTTGTGATAGGAAATGGTAGGCATATTCTGTCAAGTACCAGCGACTTAGGTACACTAATATCAAAGATTTAAGGGTTAAGATATATATAATATTAAATGGACTGAGACTAAGAACAGTAATTGGATAAAAAATTGAAAATTCTCAAGAAAAATATGCTGGTATTATAGTTATAAATGACTTTAATGAAGAAGAAAAGAGGAAAGTGACTTATGAAAACAATTGACTGCCAATGTAGTTGATGTATGCTAGCTATATCAGGTCCCTTCATCTAGCTAAGGAGGAGAATCATACACCTAGAGATAGTTAGAGTGTCTGATGAATATTCATGGATACAGTACTTGAATGCAAAGGAAGTCTAAGAAATCCTGTCTGTACTTAATCTTATCTGATATATTTATTATTAGAAATTCAAAGATACCCAGGATCTACTTGCCCTATACCTAGTATATTTATAAAAGGTTTCTTCTGTCTATGTATATTTCAATATAAAAGAACATAGATCCTAAAATCTGAAGATCATCCAGCTTTTTTCTGTATAGAACTGATTGACTTTCTGGAGAAATGTATACAGGTCACAATTTTTAATTTAATTGAGAGAAACAAGGATAGGTAAAATTTAGACTCAGAAATTCCTGAAAGTAGAAAGTCAAGAAGGCTGAAACTGCATAAAAACCTGTGAAAAATTTAAATGACAATAAAATGGTTTTGAAAGAGAATGTTGAGTTAACTATAATGAGTAAAAAAGTTTAAGATTTCTGTTTAGGATGGATGAGACAGTGATGATGATCTATCAGAGAGAAGGTAAAACTAATACTCAACTATTTCCCCTCCCTCAATTTTAATCCCCATATTCATCATGTAAGAAAGAAGCAAAATTCCACTTCTGTCTTAGATGTAGTTCATTTGGATCAAATGACTTGAACTTATTGAGGGTAGCCTTGTTTTTTTTTTTTTTTCTATTTCATATACCTTATTATCCAATTTTCATGGAAAGTGGCTGAACCTGAACACATACAAATCTTGTATGGCATACAGTTTTGAAGATATTCATATAATGAATTCAGATATTCTCAAAGAAGAGAAGATTTCATAGATGGAAAGATCTAGGATAATATATATTTCTTGAAAAGAAGAAACCATAAATAAATTGGCTACTGCCAAACAATATGCCAGTTTTCCCATTGTTCTTACTCTATGAGAATTTTCTTTGAATTGAGGGTATCTTTGTTAATAAAGGTAAGAAACTTTTTTTAGAATGGACTTTTTAGGATGATTTTCGATAGCACCTCCATTTGTAAAATTAACTAAGTAATGAAAGCAAATATAAGATTCTAGCATTATTGCTTGCTAAGTAACAAAAAACATCTTGTTAGGGAAAGTTCAATTTTAAAGAATTCATGCCCAAAATATTTTCCATGCACATTTTAGGATCAAACAAAACTCCTTGATAGATGTGATTTTTGTCAACTCAAATCAATAGATAACTCTAATGTACCTGTAAGACACTTTATTGTAGGCATTGGGGTTTTAGTTAAAGGAGTTATTATATGACTGTTAATTTTTTCAAACTACAAAAATTTGTAGCAATTTTCTGTAAAAATGTCTTGTATTGTGTTAGCAGAATATATGGTAAACTTTAATTCTATAATTTCCTAGTTGATCTAGAGCCTCTTCACAGGTATAATTTATGCATTATTTGTTTATATTTTTACTATTCTATAAATTTTAGAACCTAGATACACTGTATGGGAAGTATATATTTTAGATATTTAACTGAGCTGTTTCAAAATCCAGATAAATCATAAATTCTGACAAAATCTGGTTAGAGGAGAGTTCAAAGGGGCTGAACTGGTTAGTAACGGCTGCAATAGACTAGAAAAATCAAAGAAACTTTGTTGAAGATTGTGGTGAAATCATCAGATGTTGGGAAGTATGCACACTAGGTGTTTCATAATAAGATCAAATGATTAATGACTTCTTTTTATGAGAGGCATTTGGTTTGATGGTTCATTCGTCCTTATATAATAAAGAACTTGATGTCTCTGGTCACTAATAATCTTTCTTTTCTTTTGCAGTTTAAATAAACATATTCCGATTTTTATGGATAGCATCCTATACATATAATTGTATTGAATCTGACCATAATTGGAATTTTCTAAACCATGCATAAGGATCTCTGCAGGCTGGATAGTGACTTAGAAACATCACCTGTTAACATTAACTATGTTCTGTATTGTATTTACTTTGCTTTATATATACATTTTGACTATTGAAACATTTTACATATTGAGTACATTTCTAATGAGTGTACTACTCTTGATATTGACGGATCCTCTTGTTATGATCATCTATGATAGTGAAGATGAAAGATAAAGATAGAAACTAAGACAATCAATATCTGAATATGGTATGTTGATTTGCAGCAGGACAGGTACAGTCAGGACAGTGCAAGTCTAGCAGTAGTTCTAATATAAGTTCTAATGCAAATGTAAGCATCATAACTAACTAGAACTGAATAAGGTATATTTAAATAAAGCTTTCTAGCCATATTTGCAACACAATCTTGGTCAAATGAGGTTGCTTTTGTTGTATCTTTCAAGGATTTTTCAATAATTTTAAGATTGGATTTTAAGGTTACTTTATGCTGAATCCAAAGCTCTTTTAGAGCCAACAAAAATGAACATAGAGGGATATGATATTTTCAACATTTTTCAGTCATTTAAGTGATGGTAAAAATGTGGCTTTGTGTAATATTGTTTATGAAAAAGACAGTGTATTCCTTACTAATCCCATTACCCAGCAAGCCTTGTATGTATTCTTATTATCTCATAAACATTTTATATAGATGAGAATGTAGGCACATAGATTGGTTGATAATGTTCTCCTATTGACTTTTTGGGGGGACATTAATAGGATCCAATATTTTTAAATCCTATTTTTGATATATTCTCCTGTTTCAGATAATTTAAAAATGAATTCCTTTATAACAATGGTTTTCCTAATTCTATGACTCAGTTCCCCCCATTCAGATAACTCAGTAATAATTTTCCTGTAGGATCTAGAGGAGTTTCACTTAATCCCCTTGTAAGCATATTGTTCAGAAGATTTAAAGAATGTATATGCTTATTTACAGATCAAAGAAAGCATGTATAACTTATATTAGGGTCCATATGAAATTATGAGAAGTATCTCCTTTCCCGGGATATTTGTAAGATAATAGTAAATTATTGCAATATAAGAACAATTGTTTTCTAGTGTTTACATTGAGGAAAAGAAAAGAAGAATAGTCAATTGCGATCCTAGGCTCTGTGTATGATCTTTACATTAAGGCTATTTACTGCATTATACAAAAGTAGGAAACTGTCTTAGATGAGTGAGTTTTACAGGTCCATATTTCCATTAGTCTATGCTCCACCTTAGATATGGTTCACTGCTATGCCTCCTCAGAAAAGTGGTAATCCTAGATAGTAATTACTGTACATGTGAAAAATATAAATAAGTTCAATTCATTCAACCTTATATAATAATAAATACAGAAATTAATATAATAAAAATTTGGTGCCTCTGGTCACTGATAATCTTTCCTCTCTTTTGTATTTTAAATAAGCATTTTCCAAAGTTGAATTTTTACAATCCTTAGGATTTATAGTCCTTGGGATCCTTAGAATTATTGCTTTTCTCTTGGTAGTAAGTATATTAAGTATAACAATTGTGTTTGTGTTGGACAACACATTGCAAGAGGTTTTTTTCTTTGCCACTGAGAACTTTGAACCTTCTAAACATTATGTTTCTGTTCCTTCCTTGTAATTAAACTGATTTTTGTGACTAAGAGACATGAAAGCACAAGGGGAAAGAGAGCCAGTCTTGGGGTCATAAAAATTGTATTTAATCCCTGCTGTTGACACATACTGTAATAGTAGGGTTAGGGCCTTTTAAAAGTGGCATACCATCTTCATTTATTTTTACTATAATTTTATGGATTTAAAATAGAGTATAAAGATCAGAAACTCTTTTTTATGACTAAATTTTTCTGCATGTAAGTTGCATTCTAAAGATGTTTAAGAAATTTCCTTTAAAATGAACTTCAAATGGAGATATTAACATAGTCCTTTCCTTTAACTTACTGTAGGTAACACTTCCTTTCACCCTAAATTCTATGGCTGTATTGTACCTCTATATTCTTCACCAGAATCAAAGTGTCACATTTGGACATGTCTCTCTTACTTTTTGAGAGATTTATAAATTCAGAACCTTTTGACCTTGGAAATAGTATGTTTTTGCACAATGTGTATAACAAAACAGAAACAGCTTTAATCTCGGGAAAAATGGTACTTGTGTTTATTGGACACATAAGATTAAAATGTACATTGATAGGGGTGGCTAGGTGGTGCAGTAGATAGAGCACCAGTCCTGGAGTCAGGAGTACCTGAGTTCAAATCCTTAAATCTGGCCTCAAACACTTAATAATCACCTACCTATGTGGCCTTGGGCAAGCCACTTAACCCCATTGCCTTGCAAAAACCTAAAAAAAATGTACATTGATGACTTAGGAGGAATTTTACCTTAAGATAGAGATGCCAATCTATCAGGTAACTGATTTGGCCTATATGGTATAGGATAAAAGTTCCATGAGTCTTCTGAAGGCATTTTAGTTTCAATAAAAAAGTCTAGCAAAACATGAGCATGATAAAACATTTTTTAAGAAAGGAAATAAAAAGGGGTCATAAATATTTACAAGGATCTTGAGTCTGTAGTCTGAATCAGATTGAAATGTAATTGGGAAGGGGCAGTTAGGTGGCATAGTGGATAATGCACCAGCCCTGGAGTCAGGAGTACCTGGGTTCAACTCCAGCCTCAGACACTTAATAATTACTTAGCTGTGTGGCCTTAGGCAAGCCACTTAACCCCATTTGCCTTGCAAAAACCTAAAAAAACTGTAATTGGGAAATATTTACAAAATAAATAAACATATAATAAAACACAAATAATATTATATTTTAAAATTAAGTCAATATGTGGTCCAAAGGGATCCTTCTGTATGGATTAGTGGATCACTTTTCTATGAATTTGATACCATTGTAAATCTAAGAGAAACTGGAATGAGTTGACAGTTTATTATTTGTACTTTGCTTATATTTAAATTCTATTTAATTACAGAGACCTAACAGTATGACTGGTGCTAGCCAAGTGGGGGTGCTGTTCCCCACTAAAAATAGTGAAGTGAAGGAGTACCAGACCTCTTAGACTTCCCTGTCCTCCTTTCGGGGAGGGAATAGCACCCCCAACTTGGCTAGCCACCAGTCTCAACATCCCTATTCCATAGAAAAGAATTGATTTGTTCCTATAGAAATTCAGTCTCTCTTGAGGGACTTTTTCTTTGGGGCTGAAGAACCTTCAGAATCTACTGAATTCTACTATAAATCCTGGGCAAATCATTCAACCTCTATGGGCCTCCAGTCCTATTCCTAACTGAAACATATTCCGAGACTGAACAGTCCTCCTTGTGGTTACTTTAAATTTCCCAGGGCTTAAGGGAACTTATAGAGGCAGAGATATCATATGCTTCCCACAAGTTTTTCAAGTGTAAATTTTAGGAATCATCTTGGGTTCTAGTCTAATTTCATTTTAGACATAATGAAACTTAAACTCATATAGATTAAGTGATTTGACCAGAGTCACAGAGATAGGAAAAAGCAGAGTTGAGATTCCTCTACACAGGAGAGGTCCCCCCCCCCCCCCAGCTAGAGGTAGGTGTCTGTGGTGTTTGGATGTAAAAGAGTCTAATGACTGGTATCAGGACCGATAACCCTTGTGAAGAAATGTGGCTACCTCAACAGATATGTGATAGGTTTGTGTTCCATTACTGGGCTAACTTTCCCCTTTAGATTAAGGAAAGATCTTTCCTCTTTATTTTATTTTTTGTTTTTGTTTTTAGGTTTTTGCAAGGCAAATGGAGTTAAGTGGCTTGCCCAAGGCCACACAGCTAGGAAATTATTGTCTGACAGATTTGAACTCAAGTACTCCTGACTCTAGGGCTGGTGCTCTATCCACTGCACCACCTAGCCACCCAGATCTTTCTTCTTTAGATCACAATACAGGAATTCTTGATTTTTTTATTTGCCTTTCATGTCTATAATATCCATTTTCAATTTCTGTTTTGGCTGGAAACCCTGAGGGTCTTCCCCTCCCAGACTAATTTTTTCTTTTTTTTTTTTTTGGACTAGGCTAAAGAGGTCATTCTCTGCCTCATTTCTTTCTTAACTATCCTTAACCATGGAATAGGAGTTTTCTCAGTTAATATAAGAACTTTTAAGACCCTAGTTTAAAAAAAATCTCTCACTATAAAAAAAAAATCTCTCACTATGTCCAGAAAAATCTCCAGTCATTCTGATCATATCTGGCCCAGATGACTCCAAAGAAGAAAGTAACTAACTTTGCAAAGCTCTCCTTCCATTCTCCATCACCCCAACTTAAGTCTTATTTACTTGAATATCATTGCATCACCACCCTCATGGTGTTCTTCCAGAACAAAAGACAAACAATAATAACCCAAAAAGTATTTTATATTACAGAAACTTTTTTTATTACATGTAGAAATGAATCAGAATATATAGTGAGTTACAGAGAAGGGTAGTCATAGAGAATCTCACATCCCTATCATTAACTTAAAACAGTTTTATTTTCTCCTTGGACCTTCCTTTTTAATTTACAAATGAACTAACACCTCATAAAACCTAATAAAATGAGTCAATATATTTCTTTTCTAGTCATTTACTTTTTGAACTCTAATTCAAGACTAGGGCCTTTACTTCTTCAGCATTCTTAATTAACGTTAGAGAAAAGTCTTTTTTTCCCCTTTCTGTATCCCACTGATAAACTGGATGCCTGGTTTCATTATCTTGGAGTTTCCCATCTCTCATTCAGAGTTATCATAGCTTTCCACTGATTTAGTTACTATTTAATGATTTAAAAAAATTGTAGGGAAGTATTTTATTTTATACTTTCTCATCCCTGAGCTGCTATACTTTCTATTTTTTAGCCAAGGACATGCCAAGAGATGATTTTGAACCCTATGGGTGTGTATGTGTTTTTGTGTGTGTGTGTGTGTGTGTGTGTGTGTGTGTGTGTGTGTGTGTGTATTATGTCAACATTTCAGCAACAGATTCTGTTACATTGTGTTACATTGTGTTACAATGCAAGTATATAGAGAATTTGAATTTTTCCTGGTCATCAGCTGGAGAATATATTGATTTTGAGTGACATAACCAAATCCATACATAGGAAAAATTAGTTTGGCTATGGTGTAAAGATAAGATTGGGTGAGCGATAGGAAGGAGAGAGAAAGATCAGCTTGTTAGGATACTATTGCCATTACAGAGGTTAAGTGATAATGGGTTGACATTCTAAGGTGGTAACATTAGAAATATAAAAGAAGTGATGGAGATGAGAGAGATATCATGGATTTAGAATGGATATAATTTGGAAGCATATGAGGGAAGGATCAAATATACTGTTTCAAAAATGAATAGGTTAAGTGGTATTTTGAAAGTGCTATCAAAAAACTTAGAAAAATTTAGCAGGAAAGATAAGAAGATGTGATTTTAGGAATGTTGCATTTGAGGTGACAATAGGAAATTCAGGTGGAAATGTCTTATAAATAATTGAAGATGTGGATCTGAAGTTGAGGAAAAAGGTCAGGGCTAGAAATAAGAGTTAGGAAACCATCTGTATGACATTATTTAAAGCTAAGCAATTAAATCAGTTTATCAAGGGAGAGAGTGGAAAGAAGAGAAAAGAAAAAAAGACTGAGGTTTCAAGCATGGATGATGGGGAGAATGTTTACTGACAATGATAGAGGAGTAGTAAGTTGATGGAGGGATAGCTAAGTGGAATATTTGGCAGAAATAACAACAAAATTAAAGAAACAGTACTGGAATGAGAAATCAGGGAGTAAGATCAGCATAGAAATTGGAAGTTTCCTTTTCTTTCTCATGATTACTACTACTAATAATAAATTTATATTTACATTTATAACACCTATCTCTCTTTGAATATTCCATCTTCTTTATGGCAACAGAGCTTTTGATTCATACTATTGACACAGGAAATATCAATGGGACATGAGTAAGAGACATGGTTTTAGGAGAGGGTTGCCTCATTCAGAAAGAGGTATGCCTAGGAAGCATGGAGGTAATAGGTTTTACTTTTCTAGGGATTACTGTAGATATATGTGTCTGGTACCTTGTAGATGGGATGGTTAAGGCAAGAAGCAGTTCCTTGTCTGTGACAGCACAGGACAGTTCAACAAAACCAATAGCAATGGGAACATGTATTTTCTTTCAACTCCACATTCTTATGTTGAAGAAAAATCTCTGATTCTTTACCTGATGACCAGTCCTATGGGATTCATGAGTCAAACATTGAATTTTGATCTTATGTATTGTCATCCTTCCTTTGCCTGCTCAAAAGCAGGTAGGTGACACAGTGAATAGAGGAATTGACTTGGAGTCAGGAAGACCCAAAATGGAAGAATAATAGCATTTTATTTCTCAGGGGTGTTGTGAGGATAAAATAAGATTATGTTTTTAAAGCTTTTAGTATAGTATGGTACCTAGTAAATGTTTCATAAATATTTTCTTCCTCTCTTCTTCCTTCCTTCTTTTCTTCTCTGAAATGTAAATTTCCTAGAACTCCTAGATTCAAAGCAATGTCTATAGTTTGCTGAGAACTTTCAGGATCAATAAAAATGAATGAAACAACAAAAGATCAGTTATGACAATAGAACATTATGTGGGGAGCTTCTGGATTTACTATGGACTTTCATTACTTTTATTGCAGATATGTTAAAAAATAATGTTAAAAGTGTAGGATCTTTGTAACTCGCGGTGTCTCCCTGCCTGTGACATCTGTGGAGGAAAACTAGTCAGCTGTGTTTTCTTGAGGCCCCACTAATTCCTATAACAATTGATTATGAGGTTGACACATGCATTGCCAAAGCAAGCTTCTTGTTTGAGAGACTCTGAAATAGAGTGTGGGAGAGACGAGGCAATGGACCAATTACCACACTGAAGGTCTGCAGAGCCATTATGCTGACCTCACTGTTGTATGCCTTTGAAACCTGGACAGTCAACTAATACCATGCCAGAAAACTGAATTACTTCCATTTAAATTGTTTAAGGAAGATTCTGAAGATCACCTGGTAGAATAGAATAACAGACTTTAGGTCCTTTCTTGAATTGCCAAGCATTCAAACCACAGAGGGTGCAACTCTGATGTGACCATGTTGTTTGAATGCCCAATATATATTTGCCCAAAAGACCGTTTTATGGAGAATTCACCCAAGGCAAACTCTCACAGGGGTTCTCATTGAAGAGTTTTGGAATTGATTATACTGCATGGAAGACGCTGGCACAGGACTGCCCAGCATGTGCCCTCATCAGAGAGGGTGCTCTATTCTATGAAAAATGTAAAATTGAAGCAGCTCAAAGGAAAAGTGAGATGCTCCAAGTTTAGAGAACCTACCCCAGGTGTTCACATGGACTCTTTGTGCTTGACTTGTGGTAGAGTATGCGGAGCTCATATTAGTCTGTTCAACCACAGGCTGACATTGTAAATATCTCTAACATAGATGTCATTTTGGTTTTTTTCCCAATAATGAAGGACAAGAACCATAACCCTATTGACTCTTATCTATATTTTGGACCTATCCTGAGATGTGAAGGATGAAAAACTCAGATTTACAAAGTCTAGAGATTGGCTTATGGGATAATCATTGCTTATTGAGCTCATTATTCCTACTGAAATGGCCTGAAGAAAACCTCCCTTGTTGTATTTTGGATTGCTTATATCTTGATGTACCCTCCACATCAGTTACTCTTGATTGACCTTGTCCACCCTTGTATGTCTAATTTTTCATTTCATTACAGACTGATTTGTCTGTTTGTCAACATC
This sequence comes from Macrotis lagotis, assembly GCF_037893015.1. Taxonomy (NCBI): domain Eukaryota; kingdom Metazoa; phylum Chordata; class Mammalia; order Peramelemorphia; family Peramelidae; genus Macrotis; species Macrotis lagotis. Next base: position 154,890,771 of record NC_133663.1, read on the forward strand.
TAAATCCCAAAGTAACAGCAACAAACCAGGATATCTCTTGATTCCAAATTCAGGGTACATTTTTCTATGCCAAAAGTGTGTAGATAAGGAAGACTATAATGTTGAGGACTGAACCTTGAATAATCATTATAATTAGGGTTCAAGAGGAAGAGAAATCAGCAGGCAAAAGATAGAGGTTTAAGGAGAATGGAGGGAAATCAGATTATTGTACTATCATGATAATAAAGACAGATAATCAGAAACTGTTGTATACTTTGTTTACTTTTTCTAATCAAAAATGTATTTTATTTTTAAATTTAAGGAAATCATGGCATTTCAAAATTGGAAAGGAATGGAAAGTTAATCAAGACTATCATGATAATCAGTGAATTTCAATTTGGGGAGAGTGTTAATAGTATCCAATGTAGCAAAACAGTAAAGGAGAATGGGAAGAGAGAAAAAAATCATTAGATTTTTAAAAGGAAAAGATCATTTGTGACTTTCAAGTTATCTTTTCAGATAATATATAGTTAAGATTATTGACTGGGGATTAAGGAGGAAGTGGTGAAGAATGAAGACAGTGAGTACATGATGGGTTAATGAGAAACTTGGCACTGAGAGGAGAGAAATAGAATAGTATTTAAGAGGAACAACAAGAGAATTACCCAAAGTAGGGGAAATCTGTGAATGGTTTTCCTCCTGGAGGTAGAAAGATGGTTCTCCTATAGACTTGACATATTTGGAGGTAGAAAGATGGTTCTCCTATAGACTTGACATATTCAGAGTTCATTCATTTGAATAGAGAATTATTCTTTCCTCCCCTTCTCTAACATGAACCCTGCCATAGAATCCTAATCCAAGATGATAATTCAGGAATGGTCAAATGGAGAGACTCCCCTTTGCCTGAAAAGTGGGTTGAATGTAAGCAAATAAAGATAATTGAACTGATTGTTAATTATATTACAACTACATTTGTAAAGTAATATCACATTTAGGGATAATTATTATTAGGGATTATAACAGATCTTATAAACAAATAGCAAAGATGAACAGATAATAAAAGAAATCCTTAGATGAAACCATTAAAGATCAATTATGACAATAGCACACAATGTGGGGAGCTTCTGGAAGTACTTCCTTTTCATTAATCAAGTATAATTATCAATTATAAGGCTTAGTCATTAGTGGAGTCTTTATACTTTGCATCTTGAAAAGTTGATGATAATTAGTCTCCATATTTAACTCTAAGAGCTCATTACATTGAGGGAGGAGTAACTTTTTTTTTGAGTTTCCTCCTTGTCTGTGACCTTGGACAATTCACTAAACATTTTTTAATTTCAGTCTCAGACATTTGGGTACACTTTGCTTACTTTTCCTGACCAAAAAAAAAGTAATGTATGTTAAATTTCAGGAAATCATAGCATTTTAGAATTGGAAAAGACCAGAAAGTTATTTTTTGTTTTAGTCAAACCCCTCATTTTACAGATAAGGAAAGAGAGGTTTGTGAAAGAAGCCTTAGTGAAATCTATAATAATCAGAAAAGTGATTCCTCTACCTATCCACACTAGACAAACAAGATATACAAGTAGCTGCCATCAAATTTTTTGATGAATATATGTATATATGATATAAATATAAACATATATTATCTAATGTAGTTTTGACAAGTCCTGCAGATGGATAATAAATTAATACTAGAATTGAATAGTGAGAAATCAGGCTGGAATTTTGCCTGGAAATGTTCTCAGTAATACCAATTTGCTCACTGCTTATAAAAGAATATCTCTTTTAATCAATCCATCCCTTAATCCACACATTTATGTACCAGGCACTGGGCTAGACATCGGAGATATAAATCCAAAAGTGACACTGTTTCTGACCTCACGAGACATATTCTGCTATGGAAGTAAATCCAGGATAAATACAAAATAAATGATAAGGAAACACTGACAAAAGGTGTTGAGGAGGCACTAACAAAAAGATAACTCAGAGACATCCTGAAGATGGCCCTTAAGATGATGCTTGAAGAGAATTAGGTCTCTAAGAGACAGAAATAAAGAGGAGGAACAGTCTTCCTCATGGAGGTATTCCAATGAAAAGGAGATGGGAAATAGAATATTACTTATAGGACAGTTTGGCAGAAGCATTGAGTACATGATGAGAGCTATATATATTATTAGTCTAGAAAGATAAGTTAGAATCAATTATGAAGGACTTGAAGTGCTAAAAGGAGGAACTTATGTTTTGTCTTAGAGACAATAGGGAGCCATTGAAAGTTCTTGAGTGTATGTGGAGGTCAAGGGATTTTAAATCTAGAGCTGCAAAGGATTTTAGGAGCTATTTATTTATTTATTGGAAGCTATTTATTTATTAGAAGTTATCTATTTATTTATTAGAAGCTATTTAACCCTCTTATTTTACAGCTGAGGAAACTGAAACTCAGAGAAAGCAAGTGACTTCCCTGTGACCACATAGGTGGGGAATGGCAGTCAGGATTTGAATCCAGAGTCAGTACACTTGAATCCATTCTATTACCAATAGTTTTTAGAATCAATGACTTTTCATCTTGAAATTCTATTGTCTCAGAAAAATTAACCTTATGAATAATTAAAAATGCAATATTGTGGACATAAGCAATGTCTAACAAGCCAGGCATAGATGTATATATCTAGAAAAGTGGATGAGCAGGTCATGGTATTGTTCAGTCATATCTGAATTTTTGTAACCCCATTTGGGGTTTTCTTGCCAAAGACACTGGGAATGGTTTGTCTTTTCCATCTCCTGCTCATTTTACAGATGAGGAAATGGAAGTAAACAGTGTTAAATGACCTACCTACAGCCAGTGTTGTAAGATCTGAACTCATCTTCCTGACTCCAGACCTAGTATTTTGACCATTATACCACCTAGATGCCTGCAGGTTTTGTAGGCTTAGTCAAATGTAAGTGGTAAATTGTTGACCCAAATTTGACAATATTTAGCTATTATGGAGCAGCTAGGTGGCAGAGTGGATAAAGTGTTAGGTCTGGAGTTTGAAAGATTCTTTCTTATCTTTCTGAGTTCAAATGTGACCTCAAACCTTACTAACCATATAACCCTGGAAAAGACACTTAACCCCTTGTGCCTCAGTTTTCTCATCATGAACTGGAGAAGGAAATAAAGAATCTCTAGTATTTTTGCCAAGAAAATCCCAAATGGGGTCATGAAGAGAAGGACATGACTGAAAAATGACTGACCAAAACAAGTATACTAAAAATAAAAATAAAGGCCTCAGCATGTTGGATGCATTCTATGTGGAGGATTTATAGAAAACAAGGACAAGAATTGACATAGGTAAGGTGAGGTAGAAGGTTTTGTGATTTTTGATAACCTCACAATCCATTTTCCAAAAGTATAAAAAGAAAAGGAATGGCTAGCTTTCTTTGAGCTCCAACAAAAGTAATTTAATGAGGGGCGGCTAGGTGGCACAGTAGATAGAGTACTGGCCCTGGAGTCAGGAGTACCTGAATTCAAATCTGGTCTCAGACACTTAATAATTACCAAGCTGTGTGGCCTTGGGCAAGCCACTTAACCCCACTGCCTTGAAAAAATCTAAAAAAGAAAAAAGAAAAAGTAATTTAATGAAAGAAGAAAATAATAAATTATATAAATAATACCTTAAGGTCTTAAATTCATCTAAAATGCAAATGTGATATGACTATATATGTCCTAAAGTACTGACATATATAATTAGACAATTTTCTTTGCTAGGAAACTATTTTCATTATCGATTTATTCATTATATGATATTGAAGTAGATCTCATAGGGTTAAATTGGTGCCAGAAATTTTAGGCACAATTTAAAGTGAGAAATATTTATTATATATTAATTGCACTCTATTACATTAACACTTTATTAAATCACAACTTTGGTAATTTGAATTTTATATCTACATAATTTTTTGTAAAATATTAAAAAGTTGTTTGATTATTCAATGAATTATTAAAAATAACTTTAAAAGAAGCCCCTTGTTTTTATAGCCATATGTCTGGCACTGGGGGGAGACAAAGAAAGGCAAAAGAAAGCCTCTGACCTCAAGGAACTTACAATCTAATGGGATTAATACTGAATATAGCTTCCCTGTTCCCACATATTTTTTAATGTTGCAAACCAAATTTAATACTGAGACCAGGACCACATAATAGTTTTGCAAAATTAAAAACAATTTGTTTATTTATATTTGAATTTTTCAATTAATATCTTGCTTTGTCAACCATATTATCAATTTCCTGAGCATAAGGCCACAAAAACCTTTTTTTAAAATCCCCAATACAGTGTCCCTTGAACCTAATTGGTGCTCAGAAAAGCACCCTTAGCTTGATTTATTCATTTTTCTGAGCTTGTGTGTAGGGGCTCGAATGTTGGATTCAGGATCAGGGAACTTTAGTCTGGATCCTAAGACATCCACAGCAATTCCTTTTAACCCCTCAGAACCTCAGATTCTTTATCTCTAAAATTGGGGATGTGAAATATGACCTATTTCAAAGAATTATTGAAAACAAAATACTTTCTAAATCTTAAAGTACTACATAAATATGGATTGTGGTTATCATTAAATAATCTTTTCATTTATGCTTGTAGAGCTTTCTATAACAAAACCATTTGGAGCATAAAAGTAATCAATTTTCTTATGTAAAGAAAAACTTGGAAAAACCAAAGAGGAGAGGAAAGTTTTAATTAGTATTACATTAAATTTGAAAGAATAATAGTAAGTAAAAATCATTTGGATGAAAACTTATAAGCATAATTTAAAAGTAATAAAATATGCTTGTTCATAAAATTGATATCAGAAGTTTTTTTTGGTTCATTTCTTCTTATATACAAATCTCTTTAGGTTATTTCATTGGATGGTGTCTGTGCAAGATAGTTGGAGAGTCAATGAGGCCAGGAATTTGCTTATATACTGGTGTTTATGCATCTTCCTCTTCAGAAAGGTTTGATGGAGAAAGGAGGATTTAAGTGATTAGGTCAACAAATTAATATCAATAGCTATATAAGCATTAGTGTTCTCTCTGTAGATATACATTTCAACTATTACTCTGGAATGGCTTTATAAACATGTGCTGCCCCTGATGCTAAAAGTACAGTCTTTGATTTTGAATGCAAAACTAATATCCCTTCCATCTGTGGTCATTACAAGTCTCATGGCACTTTAATAAGAGTTAAAGATATTATTCTATGTTCCCTAGCAAGATTCTAAGTTTGGGTTTCTGAAACTCAAATTCCTTTTGAGTGGTATGCATTTTTAATATCTTATAGTGTGCTTTTAAACAGCTATAGTTCACTCCATTAGTGATAGCTTCAGATTGAGATGAATGAAGAGAAATTTACGTCAATTTATGTATATATATATATATATATATATATATATACTACATATGTACTATATAATTAGAATATATAAGCATACACATGTATACAAATAAACATAAATATACAAACATGTGTGTACAAACATACATGTTATATATGTGAATATAAAATAACAAATATTTGCATATTTTGGTATGATCTTTAGAAGTAATTTTCTTGAGGTGTTTGATTTTATCATTGGCATGGGGACCTTCTAATGTGAAAATGGTCTCTGCATCTCTAATTTATGATCTTAGAGAATTGCTTGGGGTAATGAGAGTTTCATTGACTTTCCCTATGGCTATATAGCTAGACATTGTGAAGGATCAGTAGTTGAGTTCGTGTCTTCCCTGACTCTTGGTCAACTTTCAGCATTACATTAAACTATTTTTAAAAAATCCTATATCTGTACATGTGTATATTTATACATATAAAGACACACAGTATATACATATATACATTACATTATATATGTGTGCATCTATACATATGTATTTAAATATACCTATATATTTTAAATGGCTTATCTCAATTATATTCTCTTTGAAAAGAACTCTTATTAAGAAAAAAATAAGTCATAATCTGCAATATTCTTGCCAGTTTCAAAATAAAAACTAATAATTAAGGGTTATTTGATGCATGACAGTTCAATTCAACAAACATTTATTAAGCACCTAATAATAACAGACACATTTCTCAATGATGGAATAAAAAGACAAAAAATGAAATAGTCATTTGTTCCCAAAGGGCTTGCTTTCTTCTGTTTGATACAGTACATAATAAGATAAGTAAACACAAAGTCTATATAGTCAATCTCCATAAAATGAGAAAACCAACAACTAGGGGGAGGGAGGGTGACCAGAGACCTATAGGAGGTGGAACTTTCCATGCTTTGAAAGAAGCTAAATATACTACATGACAGGTAAAGTGGAATATATTCCAAACATGGGAGAGAACCTTTGAAAAGACAAAGTGGTAGACAAAAAGAATTACTAGCAAGCTTCACTGTGTTTAATAACAGGTAAGAAATAACAATAGTATATTTCCCTCCTTGGGATTGCATTTAAGTCATCTCCTAAATCTAGAGCTCTAAAAAGTTTGATTTTCTAAGATCTAAATTAAATTTTTGGTTCAATGACCTTGGCTAAGTTATTAAACTCCGTTAGACTTTTTTAGAGTTTTCTTCCAACTCAAAATCTGAGTCCAGATCTCTAGTCTCTTATGTTGACATATCCAACCTTCAAAGTTAAGTTTAAATGTCAATTATACCATGGAAGCTTCTCTCTTCTTTCCTCCCCTTCCCTTCCTCTCAAGTCTTCCTAATCTGATCTCAAAGCATTTTGTATAATTAAACATGTGATTCCATTCTATTTTCTCTTCTCTAGAAGATTGTCCCTTCTATCATTTCTTCTTTCTCACTTATCTTTAGTCTTTCCTTATCTGCTAGCTGCTTTTTTACTGCCTTGGTACCAACATGCTTATGTCTCCCATCACCCCAAAACAGCAATAACAAAATCTCACTTGATTTGTTCATTCCTTCTGCCCATAGTAACTCTAGATCCTCCTGACTGGGGCTGGTGCTCTGTCCACTGCTCCACCTAGCTGCCCTGTAATTCCAGCTTAATGTGGGACTTTCTTCTTAGTGGGGGAGATTGATACTCATGCATGAAGGACAGGGAGTATTGGCAAGAGTGGGAGGGGAGAGAATCCAGGCTCTTCTGTCTCTTTGGCATCAAGAGGGAAGATACTCTGGTTTTAATCTCTCTCTCTCTGGGCATGAAGGGAGAAAGGAATCTGGAGAGAAATTGAAATTTGGAACTTTAATCACATTTATATTCTCAGCTTGCTACATCAGAGACTTCTCAGAATTTCTGCCTGAGTGAAATCTGAGATTCTTGGTCTAGCAGAGTTACCTTGCTCCCAATAGTCTTATTTTTGTATTGTCTGGTAAAAATATTCTTGTAGGTACACTTTCGCTGATTTCTGTTTTGCTATTGAGTTGAATAAATAGGTTTCTGTTTTCTGAGTATTCAATGTAGAACTGATATTTATGGGAAGGTGGTTAAGCCTTGAGTATTAAGCTTGGGTTCCCTTTTCATTAAGAAATAATGATTAGGGGCGGCTAGGTGGCGCAGTAGATAAAGCACCGGCCCTGGAGTCAGGAATACCTGGGTTCAAATCCGGATCTGGTCTCAGACACTTAATAATTACCTAGCTGTGTGGCTTTGGGCAAGCCACTTAATCCCATTTGCCTTGCCAAAAAAAAAAAAAAACCTAACCCCCCCCAAAAGGAATAATGATTAGGAGTTTATCTTGAACCCTAAAGTTGCATTCCCTAGACTAATAATATTTCTTTTGGGGGGGGGGGTTTGCAAGGCAATGGGGTTGAGTGCCTTGCCCAAGGCCACACAGCTAGGTAATTATTAAGTGTCTGAGGTCAGATTTGAACTCAGGTATTCCTGACTCCAGGGTCGGTGCTTTATCCACTGTGCCACCTAGCCGCCCCAGATTAATAATATTTCTCAGGACTCCTCTCTGTGAAGAGAAGAATGATTAGCTTCTGGCCCTCCTAATTTCCCTCATAACAAGAATTAGTTTTCCTTGTCCAGTTGAAAGGGAAAGGAAATGCAGGAGATTAGAGACATTCTTGCCTTTGTACAAGCCATACACACTTGACATCTGACATTATACTATCATCTTATAATTTTCTCCCTTTGGGAACTAAAATCCTTGAGAAAGCTACAATTTGTGAATCCTCTTCATTTCTTCTTACTCTCTTCTTAATTCTCTTCAATCTAACTTCCAACCTAACCGTTCAACTGAAACTGTTCTCCTAAGATACAAATGATCTCATCCTAAATCTAATAGCCTTTTGTTGAATCCTCATCTTTCTAGACCTCTTTGTATCTCAATCACTTTCTTCCCCTTAATACTCTTTTCTCCAGGACTTCATGACAGTGTCCTCTCCTATTTATTTGAACTCTTTCTCAGTCTTCTTTATTGGATCTTTATCCAGATCATATCTGCTAATGATTGGGTATCATCCAAGATTCTGTCCTGGACCCTTTATTTTTCTCTGCTATTTCTCTTGGGATGTTTATTAGCTTCTAAGGATTCAATCATCATCTATTTGCAAATGCTTCTCAGATATATTCTTTCTGCCCTAACCTTTCTTCTGACTTAGTCTTGCATTTTTAGCTTGAAGTGAACTCAACATCTACAAAACTGAATTTATTATATTCCTTCAAATAATTTTCCTCTTCCTAGCTTCCCTATCACTATCAAAGCAATCATCCTTCTGCTTACAAAGATATCACACTCACTGCTCATTTTTTTCATCCTCCAATATTAAATCTATTGTCAAATCCTGTTAATTCAACCTTTTCAACATGTCTTCTTGATACTGCCATCATCTTGGTTCAGGTCTTCATTAACTCACACCTGCACTATTGTCATAGGCTTCTGCTTGGTTTTCTTGCCTCATGTCTCTCCCTGTTCCAATTCTTTCTCACTCAGGTGATCATCCTGAATCATAAGTTTGACCAAGTCACCCTCTTATTCAATGATATTAAACTTATATTTTGCTTATAAAGCCCTTTATAACTTGCCCTTTACTACCTTTCCAATCTTTTAATACCTTATTATACTCATTTTTTTCTTCAATCCTCCTTGCTGTTTCTGTTCTGTTGAAAATGTCCATACTGTACATTTTCATTGGTTATCCCTCATGCCTGCATTGCTCTCCTTCCTCATGTCTGGCTCCTGGCTTCCTTCAGCTCAGTAAAATCTCACCTTCTCCAAGAAGTCTTTCTTATTTCCACTATATTAATTATACCCCTCATAGATTATCCCAATATATCCTGTATATCTCTTTTTTACATACATGTTTTTTTCATACATGCTTGTATGTTGTCTCCCCTACTAGATTGTGAGCTCCTTGAAGGCAAATAATGTTTTCACCTTTCTTTATATCCCCTTGTTTATTACAGTACCTAGCACATAATGCTCAATAAATAAAGTTTTGTGGACCTGGCAGTTTTTATTTCAGTTCTTATTTCCTACTGAGTGTTTTTTTGGGGGGAATATGTGGTTTCACAGGTGTAGGGAACTTACAGTTATGAAAGTTCTTTAATCAATGTAGCTCAGCAACTGTTCTGCAAGTTATAGTTTTAAAAAGTTACCTGAGAGCCTAAGAATTGAAGGTCTTGCCCTTAGTCACAGAACTGGTAATTCTCAGAGGCTCAACTCCAATCTTATTTACTGTAAGATTAGCTCTCTTACTACTGCCTTGCCCTTCCTTTCTTTTTAATTAGTAGTATACTTAATACAAAATTTGTGTTCCTGTCATCACCCATATTATTTGCAAGGTTTTGGAGGACAGAGTTTTTAAAGAGAAGAGTTTTATTAGTCTTTGCAGTGTTCCCCAATTCCTAGCACAGAATATGGCACATTGGTTGAATAAAATACATATACATATACATATATATGTGTATATATATATATATATATTTATAATTATTGCCACTTTAAAAGCCTTTCAGAATACCATATTATTTTTTACTACTGAAACTATAGACAGTTATGTAATTTATGTAATTCAACTTCCTTTTTACATTTGAGAAAACAACTTTAAAGAGATGACATGCTCAAGGTCATACAAGGAAAGTATCTAATCCAGGATTGGGATTAGAATACTGATCATCTCATTCCAAATTCAGTGATTTTCTGTTACATTTTCATCATATACTATCCACTTCAAAGAAAGATAAAAAAATTCCTAAAAAAAAGTGAATCCACAAATTATAATGTATATGATTTTAGAAACCACTAGCAAAGTAATACTATTGAGTACAAACTATTGCTGACTGTTTTCTGGGGACAAATCCCATCACAGACAACTTAAACAGAATTCCAATGAAACAGATCTTGATAAATGAAGAAAAATCTCTTTGCCCCAAGGAGCTGTGTGATATCTTTTTATGAATCTCTCTTTTGCACATTCTTTTTATAACATGTTTTTTATTCATTTGTTTCCACAGTGAGGCTCCTCTTTGAGGCTCTCCCTAAGCTTGGGGGCGCCGGGTTGGGGGGAGGCAGCGAAGAGAAGGGGACAGCTCTGGCCAGACATGCTATGATGTCACACACAGGGGTGGGCTTAGATTCTGAACAATATCTCGAGGTTGGGGGTGGAAGAGAAGAAGGCGGGGTTTCTCGCTCTGAAGGAGGCGGGCCGGGGTTTCAGGTTTGCAGCTGGAAGCTGAGCCAGTGGCTCTGAGAGAGTGGAGGTGCTGAAGCCCTGGCTGCTGCGGCTACCGCAGCAGCAGTGACCACAGATACTCTCCCAGCCCCCAAGCAAATAATTGCAAACTGGCTTCCGCCGTGTGGTAGACACCGGCTAGAGTCCCAGCTGGCTGCTTCGGCCTCAGCAGCCATCCCAGGGAGGCAAAGGGTTCGCAGGTGTCTCCTCCCGCCCTCCTTCACTAGTTTCTCCAGCATAGATTCTCCGATCACTCTTTCTCCGATCCTAGAAGTATTTTTTTTTTCCCCGAGGGGTAAGTTAGGTGAGTCGGTGGAGAGTAGTGACAGATAGGGTCCTTTTGCCAGAAAAGCCGGGTGCCTGGGCTCCTGCTCCTGTTGCTGGAATCGCGATGGCAGGAGGACCTGTTTTGCGTTTGGACTTTCTCCTCCTCATCCTTTTGGTCCTTTTCCCTGGTGCGAGAGGGGATGATTTGCAGACCTGTGAAGAAGTTCGGAAACTTTTCCAGTTACGGCATCTGGGACTTGTCAAAGGGCTGCCGGAAACCCCTCGGGCAGGTAAGGGGCGAAGTTGGGGGGTGGTGGTGAGGAGCCTCGGGGTGCGGGAGGGAGAGCACTTAGGGCTGCGGGCGCAGCTGAAGCTGGCCGCCAAGGAAGAGAATTTGGTTGGAGGCGTCCCGGGACTGCCTCAGCAGAGGGTTAACCCAGACGCCAGCCTGTAACGGGCCCTTCCTAGGAAGAAGAGGGATGATGCAGGTGTTCGAAATTGGAAACCTTTGTCAATCTCTGCCTGCGTTTGTGGGCAAGAGCCCGGGACCAGTCCCCGACCCGCCAGGTGCTCGTGTGCCCTTATCCGACAGAATTCGCATTATTTTGCACCCTGCATCTAGGCGGCGGCTGCACTTGTCTTGCTGGGTGGTTTGCTTGGGGCTCTGGCTCTGAGTACGCGGGAACCGTGGCTTGGATGCACTAAACTCAGCGGATCGTGAATCGATAGGCAGGCGATTGGCGGGAGGAAAGCACAGGAGCCAGCGCTCCTGTATCCTGTGCGCCCTGTTGGACAGGCATCCGGGTTGCAATTGAGATGGAATTTTGCTTGTGTCCTCCTCCTTGCATTCTTTCCGTGTTTCACAGGCAGGGTCTGTCTCCTTGGTACTTTATGTTTTAGGCAGAAAAAAATGGGATTCATTCTCTCAAACGTAAAAATTAAAAATCACAGCAACTCTTGTTCTGTTCTGGAGAATTTGGAAAGGAAAGGGTTAAGAACAACTGGCACAATCCGAAATTTGGACCCAGATTAAAGCCAATGCCAATGGGAAGATTCTGGTCCTAGATTATTAGTTGCCCCACTTATATGGTTGTATTCCCTGCTTAAACCCACAGTAATTGTGCTCACCCCACTGTGGAAGCTACAGAGTAGTTTCTGAAGGTGAGTTTTTAGAATGTGGTGCATTCAGCGAAGAGAAAAAAAATCTAGACTATGCCATATGAAATAAATGGATCTATTCTGGGTAGAGGACAAGTGAGAATAGTTGACCCAAGACTATTGCCAACTTTGATTATACTTAGGTGTGAAGTCCCTTTGTCTTTAATTTACATGGGGTGGGGGTCATTCACATATGACCTAGAAACACCAGTACAGCAGGTCTCCTTGGTAGTGTGAAGTACAAGTTCCTGATATTTGGATAGCTCTTGCCCTCCTTTGGCTATGTTCATAAGATCTAAGTAAAAAGAGCGGAAGGTGATATTAAAGGACTTTTAGACAGATGGCTCAAATCTAAAAATCCATTTCTGTTGGAATTTTCTAATGAATTTACCATGGATACCTATGACCTTGAGCTTTATTCTACTTATGTAGACTGGTTGATGCTTGATTACTCTCATTTTGGATTTGTGATGTATTGTAACCCCAAAGCAAATTAGATCTTTTGGGGACACAGAGGCCAAGTTAATTTAGATGACTTTTCCAGGATTACCTGTCAAGTGTGGGAATCCCCTTTGCTCCTCTTTCTACCAGCCCCAGAACCCACCACCATTCTCTATTGCCCCTGGGGCTTTTCAGATTTAATGTCTTGAAATTAGAGTTCTTCCTATAATTATTTTTCTTCATTTCTCTCTTAGTTGTTGATAAACTCAGAGGTACAGTAACTAAAGTAAATTTGTCAAAAATAAGTTTTGCAAAGAAACAAAGAAAACAAAACCATAGTGGCTATAGGTAGAATTCTTGGAGGGTGGTAACCATTATATACCAGTCTTTCAACCCTTGATTCCTTCCCACACCTTGTTCCTCTTGTGAACCACAAAATATTTGAGGATTAAGTTCTGGAAATCACCTGAGTGTTCTTTTGAAGAATGCAGAAAAAGAGCTAAGAGCTGTAGGGTAACTTTTACTGGAAACATCTCTGCTTGGTCTGTTATGTGTGTTCCTGGGCAATTCACTTAACCCTGCTTGCCTCAGTTTCCTCATTTGTAAAATGATCTGGAAGAGGAAATGGCAAACCATTCTACTTTATTTGACAAGAAAGCTCCAAAAGGAGTCAGGAAGAATCAAACTTGATTGAACAATGCAAAGAAAGAACTGATATTGGGCAGTAGAAGAAAGGTAATTCGGTTCCATACCAAAATGTCTGTGAAATATCAAAATTGTGATGTTATCACCTTAATAATAATCATGCTTTAATTTCTAAAATTTCAGAAAATTGCCTGGAGGCCATGCTGAAAGTGTTGCAACTTTCCTTTTCATATATTGCTGCTTTCCATTTCTATATAACTGACTCATTTAGTTTGAGTTAAGGTGAAAAAGAAGCATAGTTGCACTCACTTAGCTAGCTGGGCAAAGTGCCACTTCACTCTTCTCAGGACTAATGGATGTTAAAGAGCAATATGGTTACGATTAAAAGAAATGCTAAACTCCTCTTGGCATTTGACTTACAGATGAATTCTCATTAGAGTACTGTACTGAATTAAAATCATGTAACACAAAGCCATAGATGTATGAAGGTATTTGAGATATAATTCTGATGGATGATGTAACAAAAAAAGCAAAAGAAACAGACATAATTTCTTCCTAGTAGCAAAAGCAAAAGACCGATTTTAATTACAACTTTATAAAAAATTATTTTCTACCTTATTTTCATGTATGATCTATTTTACCACAGCATTTCATTTAACTTGGTTTGAAAACATATATTCTTATTTCCTTCAGAAAAAGTCTATTCATATATATTTACAATAAATATATTTCCAAACCAGTCTGTTACTCCTCTTCCCATGTACTAGCAATCATGATTTTCTTTGCAAATGTGAATTTGCCTGGTATATAGTAGTTCTGTATGGTTAACATAGGGTCCTATGCTCTTATTTTAAAAAACAGTTTAAATTAGATGATTCTTATATTTATCATCTTTTACTGAGAAATATTCATATCTTCAATGCTTCCATTCTCAAATTTCTTCTTACTCACAAATGGTTAATTTTTGAGCTATCTTTATTCAAAATGCCCATCCAGTAATCAGACAGTAGGGGGTGTGGAAGAGTTACAAAGTTAAGATTGATTTATAATTGATATGTACAAGTAGTATGTCTTTCTCATAAAAAGACTTCCTGTCTTTCCAAAAAGCTATTACATAAATTAGATATCCTTTAAAGGTTGTGTTTATTCAATAAAAAATATGACTACCTACTATGCAAAGGCAATGTATATCAATAATAATCTATTAGAAAAGCTTTGAAAACACTAGAATGGTATGGGCCTATTGATAGCATTCCTTTCCATTTCCTGGCTCTGATCTTTTACTTATATGGTATTGCTAAAGAGTCACTGTAGAAAGGAGCATTGTGTGAACGTGCTTAGAACAGCAGATCTAAATGCCTCATTTTGATTTCAGGTCTTGAAGAAGTAGTCAAGGTGCCCTTTGCTATTCTATTTACTATTTCTATCAAGAAATGGTTACCAAAAGTTTCTTAAAGGTACTGTGAGTTTTCTCCTCTTTTGGAGATTGGGTAGTTTGAGATACTTTTGTGATAAAATTGTTTATATATACATCTGCTGATGCTTATTTAAAAAAAAATTAGGAGGAGGAGACTGTGCAGGGAAAGAGAAATTTGTAAAAAAAAACACCCTAAAGGTTCATTTGAAGTGCCTAGAAAAACATGAAGACATTTTTATGTATACTAGCCATAATTTGAAGGATATATAGATACCATTTAGTATGCAGTATATGAGTAAAAGGAGAAGCTAGGTATCACAGTGGTTAGAGTGATCTGGAGTCACTGAGTTCAAATCTGCTCATAGACATGTATTAGCTGTGAGACCCTGGGCAAGTCATTTAACCCTTGTTTCTCATCTGTAAAATGACCTGGAGAACTCAGAAAAGACAAGCCACTTCAGTGTCTTTGCCAAGAAGGCCCCAAATGGTGTCACAGTCATACAGAACTGAAATAATTGAACAACAACTGAGTAAAGAGTTTTTTGGTGTTTTAACCTTGAAAGCATCCTTTCTCTGTCTTTCTTTCCCTCTGTGTATGTGTACCAGGTCTCTGATTCACTGCTGTACATCTATAACTTATAGTCTTAGAGAACTGGCTAGGAAACTGAGAGATTGTGACTTGTCCATGTTCCCAGAGCCAGTGTGTTTCACAGTCAGGATTTCAACCTGTCTTTGTGTTTGCAAGTTTGTTTCTCAATTTTCTCTTCCAAAATGCCTTTCAACTTTTTGCCATATATGGGGAAAAAACAAAACCAGTTTTTTATTTATCAAGCACAAAACTTTTCTTTCTGATATTTACAAAAGTCTTTCATTCAACAATGTCTTTAAATTTGAATGTGATCTCATGTACCCCCCCAAATTACTAGAAAATGTTTAAAAAATAAACTTGAACAGAGATCTTTAGGTTGTCTCTCTTTAGTCATATTTTAAAATTTTACACTATATTTCTGCTTTATCTATTGGAAAATATACCTCTAAGATAAAAGAAATGATTTTCTTCTAATATCTTTTATCCTCCATTGTCTAGCTGAGAGGCTTCCCTATGCTGAGTGCTTAATACAGCTTTGATTCAGTTCACTTATGAATTAAATTTGGTTTTGTCAATAAATTCCAGAAGTGGAAAACAGGTGTCTAATATCCTTTGACAATTAAAAAAATCAAGTTCCCCAATCATTGACATCATTTTTCTGGAGACTATCCTAATAGGCATAGGATAATTTAAAGATTCCTAAAGTAGGATGGCTACAATAAAAGATAAGGTAAGTGCTTTCTTCTTGGCTTTTAATGCTCTCTTGATTTTACTACTACCAGTTTGATGAATCCTTGCACATCATCTTGCTCCTGTCCCATTTCTTTGAATGTCTTCTAGAGCAGTCATAGATCCTCTTCTCTTCATTTTCTCCCTTTCAAATCTCATCTGTTCCTACGGGTTCAATCATCTTTTTTTATGCAAATAATTTTCAAATCTAAAATCTAGTTCCCTGTAAAAACAAAGAAATGGCTGAACTTATGAGGTTGAGACTTCATAGTCTAATGACAGAACACTGACTCTGCTCTGGAGAGTACTTTTCAGTCCTCAGGGGCATTGTAGATAATAAAAATGCTTTGTGAATAGGATTTGTATAATTTATAGTATCTTATGTTTGTATAATTAATGACACCTGATGCTCAATTCTGAGGGAGAACAAGGTGCTATGGTAGTGGTATGAATAATGATAACCCACTATTGCATTGCTCATATTTATTTCTTTGTATTAGGTACTTAATAATATCTCTTAGAGAGGGAGCAAAGAGGCATGGAATGATAGCAAATCCAAACTGTCTATAGTTTTAAAAGTTATAAAAATTAATTACATTAATGGACAAAGTTATAAAATTAATTCTGTACAGTAGCATCTAAAACTGGATATGGTCCAACTACTTGTATAAAAATATATGCCTTATGGCATTTGCAATTGGATGATGTTCAGAACTAAGATAATGTTAGTGCTAGCTGCTTAGCTATATTGAACTATTCTGATCATGGTATCTTCTCTGACACTGTTGCCAGAGCCTCTCTACTTTGTATAACATAGTTTTAGGCCTCAATCAAAGTAAGGGACAGCCTTTTTACCAAGGGTTTTGGGGTAACTCTAGTGACAGAATCTTTCATTTGATACCAAGGTCAAATGACTTACTTTTCTGGCAGTTTCCTATTTGACACTCTTCAGTGTGTTTTTATCATATCCACTTAAAAGCACATGATTCACAAAGTTTAGAGAATGATTAGAATTAAACTTAAATCAAGAATAAAAATAAATCTCATATCACTATCAGAGATTATATAAAGTAATTATTATAGTGCCTATTGTGTCTCAGATACTTTACTGAGTGCTTTTATATTTGATTCTTACAGAGACCCTGTGAGGTTATTGCTTCAGTTGTTTTAGTAGTGCCCCAACTCCTCATGATCCTATTTGACTTTTGTGGCAAAGATGCTGTAATGGTCTGTCATTTCCTTCTCCATCTTATTTTATAGATGAGCTAACTGTGACAAACATGGTTAAGTGACTTGCCCAGGGTCATACAACTAGTATCTGAGACTAGATTTTACCCTATATCTTCCTGACACCAGGTCCAGTGTCTCTCAAGTAATAATACCTA
Source organism: Macrotis lagotis (assembly GCF_037893015.1). Classification (NCBI taxonomy): domain Eukaryota; kingdom Metazoa; phylum Chordata; class Mammalia; order Peramelemorphia; family Peramelidae; genus Macrotis; species Macrotis lagotis. Next base: position 154,908,028 of record NC_133663.1, read on the forward strand.
ATAGTGAGGAACCTTCCTGAGAGGTCTATATATAGTTTAATTACATGGGTATCGCTTGTGATAGAATTCCAGCAGGGATAGTTGAAATCCTTCCACATTCATGCTGTCCTTCATGGTGTCTGCATAGTCTGTTTAATAATGCATTCTTTGATGTGTTTTTTAAAAGAGATAGAAGTCAAATCAATTGGTCTATAGATTTTGGAAATAAAACCCCACAAAACCTTAGTCAAATACTTTAGAAATAAAATATTATATAAATCTGGATGAGTCTGTAGAGAACACTTATTCTAATTTTATCACTTTACAAATGTAGACAGTAAAGCCCAAAGAGGTGAGGTTAGTCCTGGTTGTCAAAGAGAGAAATATGTTATCTGTCTGTAATCTTGGGCAAAATTTGTCTATGTTGAGTCTTATAGCACCTTTCTTATTTCCACTTCTGTCCCATCGCTCTTTCTGACCTGACCTTACACTTGTGACTTTGGTTGCTTTGCTTCACCTCATTCTTCTGATTGAACATAGCATTAAAGAAGAATAGGAGATGTAATGTGGTGAATATCTGTTGAGTTAGAAAAAGGTAAAGGCAGAAGCTTTTGGGTGAAGGTACAGAGAGGCTCATCTTCACTCATGTTTTCTATCATTTCAACTTTTCTAGGTTTTTGTGGTTGGCATTGACTAGCATAACAATTTATAAAACATATTTATTTTCTCAGAGGTCAGACAGACTGTTAGGAAATCAGTCATTAGCAAAAACTTATTTCAGAAAATGTCTGAGTAGTTGAAGTTCCCTGTCACTCCTATGCTAGCTTTTGGTTGGAAAGAGCCATCTTACTGGGAGTTCTGTAGTAGCCTTCTCTAACTATTACTTATGTTTCTCACCCATTTCTTCTTAACTGAAATTCTCTATGCCATATTTCTACTCTCAAGTTCATAGATATACACACATGCATATACATATATGTATATATATATATACATATACCTTTTTGATAGTTCAATATGCTACATTCACTTTTTGAATGAGATAGCTATCCTTATATTGCTATAATGATTACATCCAAATACCAAGAATATATGATGCATATTAAGTAATATAAATATCATCTCTTTGTTTTAAAATGTCAAGTTCTTTTAAAAATTACTCCTTTATGAATTGATATATGGCTCTATGAGAAAATGAGTGATATTTATGGCTGTCTTCCTTTTGATAAGGCATTATTAGTTGTGTCCTATTTCCTATAAATACATAGATAAAACAAAAATAGTCTCTTTCTCAAAGAGCTTATAAACTCTCCCTTCCTTAGTATTTTCTTTGGAGAATTATTGGGCCCTTCCAGTATTGTTCTTTCTATGTTGTAACTATTGACCTCCACACTGTCTAGTTTTATGACTTTTTATTTTGGAATTTCCTCTCAGTCCTTTCAAATTTATATTCTATGTCCTATAATACTGTGCAAGTATTTATAGCATGATGTACTTCATTGACTTGCATTTTTATAGATATGGGAATCCCCTCTGCCAGTGCAGATTTCATCTCTTCAGTGATTTGGAGACAATGAGTAGTAGTAGAAAGACTTTCAGAGTTGTTTTGTTAGAAATAAATCATCCTTTGATCAGTCTAATAAGCAATTTTGTTGAAATTAGCTGGTACTTTTGATGACAAATATAGCATCTATTATTGGGCCCATACTAGAAACCTTTCCAGTTTTGTAGGACCTGCCAGAGCTTGTGCTTTACTGATACCTTCAAGAATCTGGGATTATTATCTCCATACTGTCATAACACACCTGAATGAGATTTTAGGGGAGTCAGTATTTACCTAATTTTTTTTTATTCTACCAAATCTTACTTCTCTATCTCATTACTGGGTGGTAATGGCATAGGGATTTAGGATTCTTTGCAAACAGAATGAAACCTCTGGAAAGTTCTATTATCCTAGAAAATTTTTAAGTATAGTCCTGACAGGAGATTGTTTGCTTTCCAAGGATCAAATGTGCTTAGTATGGAAAAGTTCTTTATCAGGAGGCTAGCCATTTGGTAAGGAATTTTTTGACCATTGCAAACCATAGAAATACAAATTGTTCCATAACTTCATGTAGTATCTTTCTACATCTACTTTGATGACTGAGTGGTAGAAAAAGTGACAAATGGTGCTAAGAATCACAAAGTTTTTGGATTGTCTAAAAGATTTACTGAGTTGTTGGTGCTCTAAATGTGACATCTTTGCCAGTAACTAAAGAATAGGCATACTAATGGAGTCGCTAAGGCATATGCATCTTGATATTCTCTCTATAAATGAAAATAGAAGTCAAAAAGAAATTATAGAAAAATAATTCACAAGTTTTTTATAGAGAGGGAAATACAGGCTTGCATTTTATTGAGCATTGAAAGGCAACAAGAAACATCATTTCATGGGACATTTGGTCATCTCATATTTCAGTACTCATTTTAAGTTTTGCAAGAAAAATGGTACCATGAAAATAATTGCAGTTTATGAGCTAACATATATTGCAGTGGATGACTACTTAAAGAAGTTCTCTAAAGAACTAAAGATTGTCTAAAGTAAATTAACATATACTTTAATACTCATATGAAACATGAAGATAAGCATAGAGGAAGGCTCATAAAAATATTTTGGAAACAGGGGTAAGGAAAAAGAAAGAGAAAATAAAAGACTTGGTATGTCACACAGAAGCCTAATACTGTCATAAATACTTGTATTTTTAAGGAAAAATTAGAAACTTCTGGATTTGGAAAGGATGAAAAAAATTCAAATTGATTACATTTGAACAAGTAGTTGGATACTGATAGGTAGGTCATTTTTAAATTGCCTATCTCCAGAATATCAACATATAGAACAAAGACAAAAATCAACATTTGAAGGAAGATAAAAATAAAAAAATTAGCACAAATTGGTTATCTCCACATAACTTACTTTAGGAAGTTGTTGATACTGAAAAATGAGAAATGGATAAAAGAATTGACACCAAAGGAGACTATCACCATTTCCCAAGGAACTTTAAATTATGCAAGTCAACTGTCACAATGAGGAACCTCAAAAACTCATTGAGTAAATATTTTATCTCTTTGCCAGGTGGAGAGATGTAATAGCCAAAAATAACCCTGGATTAGAATGTTAACTCATTTAAAAAAATCTTACAGTGAGGACTGGAGGATTATGAACAGTGTCACTTTGCAATAATAATAATTTGGACCTACATTTATATATTGCTTTAAGGTTTGAAAAGCACGTTACATATCTTATCTGATCCTTATAACAATTCTCTGAGTTGGATGCTATCCCTTTTTATACATGAGGAGGTTGAGGCTGAGGGAAGTTAAATGACTTGCTCAGAGTCACACAGCTTGAGGTAGAACTTTAACTCAGAACTTACACAACTCCACCATTTAACACAAAATACCTACCTGGTAAAGTAGTGTGAAGCAATGGAGGAAAAGAGAACTTCTGGCAGAAAGTTTATTGAGAATACCAAGGACATTTAAGCATAAAATTGGAAGGACAAATGAGAGAGAGAGAGAGAGAGAGATCTGTAAATATTTGTATTAACAGCTTCTTTTTCATCAGTGATAGTTCAGTCACAGTGTTAGGACCTTCATGTGACACTACCCAATGTACTGCATGAAGTAGAAATGACTATAAAGAGAACAAAGCTCTATCAAATTCAATTGTCATAAATAATGTTGGACTGAGATCAGACAGAATAGATGGAGAGTACATCAAGCTCAGAACATCATAAAGCCTTCTAAATGAGATCTTTAACCACTTATTAACTCAGTCTTACAATCCACACAGGGAAAATGGGTAGGTAACTATGATTTTGGTTAGGTGGACCATCTATATAGATCTGATCTATGATCATATATATGTTGTGAATAGATGCTGCAAATGGATAATGAATTACATTCAAAATTGAAGAAGAAATCAGTTGCTTTTAGGAAACTACAGACTTTTTAATAACAAATTTTTGCAGAAACAAAGACCCACTTTTTAATTTTAATATTTTTTCAGGGATACTATATTTCTGAGAGACATATATACCAATCTGTAAAGAATTAAAATAACAGATCATTCAAAGAACAAATAAAGGAAAATAGTAGGTGTAAATATTGCCAAGAAATGCTTCACAGTAAAAAAGGCACAAAACTTATCATCCAGGAGATAAATGACCTTAGAAGGTTGACTAGTTATGTAGTGAAGGTATGTCAAAACTAATAGATGGCTTGCATGTTGAATATGGATCCTTTCAATGTCAAGAACTCTAGAGAGAGAGAGACATTTTTGGTGACCCCCTTTTAGAAGATTTACAGAATGATATTGGCAAGAGTTACAGAGATTTAGAAGGTTTGGATGGGCTTGTTATTAGGAATTCCTATATTGATAGTTTTCATTTATTCAGCAAAATATTGACATTTTGATATGAAGCAAATGAATTCATTTTTGTATTAAGAATTATGACTACAAAAAGGATGATGTGGTTATGGATTTTAGAATTAGCTTTGTTACTTTATTGTTTGAATTGGCTGGAATCAAGATCAGAAATAGAGGGTAATTTTGAAGTAAAAATTTCTCTTGTTCCTATGAGTGATTAGTTCAGCATTGGAAAATATCTTAGAGATCAGTTAATTAGTTCAGCCTCCTTTTCTGGAGTCAGGAAGATGAAGTCATTTGTCTAACATAAAAGTCTGGGAAGCAGGTATTGCTAATAGGTGAGCTTTAGGTCTTTTGATTCTAAATCCAATATTATTTCCTCTACAATATATAGTATGAATCATCCACTTTTAGGGAATCAGTGATTTCAGTGAAGCTAAATACAAAGTATTTTTTTCTTTTTCTTTTATATAATTGTGCCTGAGAACTCCATTGAAAAATACCTCAAATCTTTTAAGCTCTATCATTGGAGTCTTGTTTATATTACTCAGTTTGTGAAGTAGAGTAGCTGAATCAGAGGATAAGTGAATGCCAAGGGATTTGGAGGAAAAAACCATTAGGAAAGGAAGTTGGCTGGGAGGAATAAATAAAAGATAAGGAATTTGTAAACAAGGATTTTGGTATTTAATTTATGAAGAACTTAGATGAGTGAATTGTGGATCATATAACTGGCCTTTTTTGTTAAGGGTTCTTGTTAGAACTATTGTCAGCTAAGAAGGAAGGACACAAGCCTTTTTAAGTACCTACTGCATGTCAGGCACTTGCTAAGTGCTTTACAAATATTATATCATTCAATCTTTCATAACCCTTTAAAGTAGGTGGTATTATTATCCCCATATTACATTTGAGCAAATTTAAGCAGTCAGAAGCTGAGTGATTTACCTCATCACACAGTTGGTAAATGTCTGAGGATGAATTTGAGCCTTCCTGACTTTTGACCTAGAGTAATATTTACTATTCCACTTAACTGACTCCAACTGGGCATACTATTAGAAGGAAGGAGACTAAAATTGGATCTAAAACAATGGGCAGTCCAGAAATGATTTATTTGTCTTTAAAAGGTATGTCTGTGTTTGTTTGAATAGTACATCATACCCTGGAAATTTATGTCAAATAACATTTGGTCTGGATCTATGATTTCAACAATGTGGAAATCTTTCTGTTGGAAATTCTCTGGGTCACTACAGCTCAAATAGTTTGTTATTGAATGTGTTAGATAGAGCATTATTTGTTTTGTTGGCATAGTGTATATAGAGTGCTGAACCTGGAACCAGAAAAATGTGACTTCAAACCTTGCCTCAGCCACTTGCTAGCTGTGTGGCTTAATAAGTCACCTGAGAACTCTGCTTCATTTCCCTCAGTTGTAAAATGGGAATAATAAAAGCACCTATCTTCCAGACTTACAAATAAAATACTATTTGTCTAGTACATAGTAGTCACTTGATAAACGCTTATTCATTTTGTTATTTCTTTTGTTTTTATTTGTTCAGTTGTGTCCAGCTTTTTGTGATTTCACAGCTCAAAGCACACCAGTTCCCTCTATCCCCCATTGTTTCCACTGAATGATATCCACCTCCTCTTCTGCCTCCCCTTCTCCTTTTACCTTCAGTCTCTGTCAACATCTGGGTTTTTTCCAATGTCTTCTCACTGTGTGGCAAATGTCCCTTCCCTAAATCTCCCATCTCTTGCCTGCTAAATGCCTATTTTTTTAAGCTCAGTTTGAAGTATTCTTCCTTCATGAAATATTTTCTCCTGTTCCTTCTATCTTTCACCCCTTCCCTGCTTCCTCAGCCCCTCCCTTTCCCAGTTTCCTCTCTCCCACCCTTTCTCCCTTCTTCTCTCCCTTCTTTCTTTCCTTTTTTTCCTTCCTCTCTTCCTTCTAGCCTTCTTTCCTTCATTCCCTCCCCAGAAAGTATGAATCAGAGCATGAACTATGGAATAGTAGTAATTTAGGCAGTGGTAGTCAAAGTATTGTGAGAAGCTAGGTGAAAGATTTTTCTATTTAGACGAAAATTGCAAGAATTGTGCTATCAACAATGGAAGACAATTTCCATCAGTTAAATCTACCTACAGTTAGATGATTCTAGAGCTTAGTCCAGTTTGTTATTTGATTGCCTTCATGGCAGTCTAATGATTATGATCCAAGTTACATGGGGCATTTTAGATTTAAAGACAGATCTGGGGGTTGTTATATACATAGTGCTTAGGTCTGTGGTCTCAGACTGCATTCTGAGAGGAACCTGATCTTTAAGTGGACTATGCATTTGTGAAATGTGGAGGCTGGTGTTATGTAGGAGACTGAGGGATGGATGAACTACTGAGTTTGGTGCTGATGGAGGAAGCTACAACTCTATGAAAGGGGAAGGAAAACTAAGACATGTTTTTAAGTCTGATGAGACTTTGCATGTCTAAGATAGCTTGTTCTTAGCCATCTTGGCATCTGCCTCTCAGCTGAACCCCTCTCTCAATCCCACTGCCAAACTTGTCTAAGGTCTCAATTCATTCTAGATTTATCTTGTTCTTTTGCCTTTCCATTTTTATACCATTTGCTGAGAATGCTTAATATGTTCTATTATATGCTTGCATCAAGATGACTCAATTTCTCTTAGTTTAAGAACAGTAACTACAAGTTTATAATAACGTTTTTTTTAATGAAAGCAGGTACTCTGGATCTGCATTCTAGATTGCACTGGTTCAACACATCTATGCTTCCTAATATCACAATAATTAATTATTAATTATTAATTAATCAACCAGGCAAATGAGGGAGAAAAAATTACCCTATATTATGATGTTTTTCCTAATTAAACATAAAGATAGTTTTCAACATTCTTTTTTTGTGAGATTTTAAGTTCCATATTTTCTTTCTCTTTCTCTTCTTTCTCCCCTTACCATGCCAGCAGGTGATCCAACATATGTTATATGCATATAATCTTGTTAAATATATTTCCATGTTGTGAAAGTTACAAAAAGAAGAAATAAAACACCTTTTTAAAAAATTGAAAATAGTATACTTTGGTGTGCAGCACCATAGTTTTTTTTTCTGTATGGCATTTTCCAACACAGGCATTTTGGAGTTTTCTTTGATCACTGTATTTCTGAGAAGAGCTAAATAGATTGTCATAGTTGATCATTATGTTGTGTTAAGGTGTACAGTAATCTCCTGGTTCTGTTGAATTCACTCAGCAATAGTTCTTGTAAGTCTTTCTAGGATTTTCTGAATTTTGCCTGTTCATGATTTCTTACAGAACAACAGTATTCCATCATATTCATAAACCGCAGTTTGTTCAGTTATTCTTCACCTGATGGGTCCTCAATTTCCAATTCTTTCCTACTACAAAAAAAAAGAGTTGCTAAAATATTTTTGTGCCTTTTTATGATCTCTTTGGGATACAGGTTTAATAGTGGTATTGCTGGGTCAAAAGGTGTATATAGTTTTATTGTCCTTTGGGCATAGTTCCAAATTGCTCTCCAGTTCACAACTCCTCCAACAGTGTATTAATGTTCCAATTTTCCCACATTCTCTCCAACATTTATCATTTTCTTTTTTCTACTATGTTAGCCAATCTGATAGATGTGAGGTGGTACCTCAGAGTTGTTTTAATTTGCATTTCTCTGATCAATGATCATTTAGAGCAGTTTTTTTCATAGGATAACTTTAATTTCTACATCTGAAAACATTTCATATCCTTTAATAATTTATTAATTGGGGAATGACTCATATTCTTATAATTTTGACCCAGTTCTCTATATATTTTGGAGATGAGTGCATCAGAGAAATTAGCTGTAAAAAGTAAAAAAAAAGTGTCCAAGCTTTCTGCTTTCTTTCTAATCTTGGTTGCCTTGGTTTTGTGTGGGCAAAAGTCTTTTAATTTAATGCAATAAAAATTATCCATTTTGTATTTTATAATGTTCTCCATCTCTTGTTTGGTCATGAACTCCTCCCCTCTCCATAGATCTGATTGATAAATTATTCCTTTTTCTCTTTATTCCTTATCCTAAATAAGTGTGATACCTTAAATAAGGTATCACTAAATCATGTACCCATTTCAACTTTATCTTGGTATAGGGAGTGATATGTTGTTCTATGCCTAATTTGTGTCATGGTATTTTTAAGTTTTCCCAGCAGTTTTATGCCATGAATTCTTGACCTGCCATCTTTGAAACTTGAAAACATTTTTTTAATTGCTGTACTTCAGTATATTTGGTTTTGTTTGATATCTTATGTATTTTACTTCTATGTATTTGTAAACATTCTTCTGTCCCTAATTTTGACCTTATGTGCCTTCATTCCTTTCTCCAGTCATTGTTTCATGTCATTGGTATGACATGAGAGTTTTCATATAAGGAAATTCCTTCTACTAAGTTGGCCCCATTCTCAGCAACTTATAGCCTTAGAAAGATCGCTAGAGTACCAACAAGTTAAGTGACTTGCCAAGGATCACATTCTAGTCTTTAGGGCTTCAAAGACAGTTCTCTTTCCATTATTCTGTACTGCCTTTTGCTCCATTAAGCAGATAATATTAAGCCTCCTTGACCTGCTTTTAAACAGTAGCAATGTAATTTAGGAGCATCTGGAGAGCATCATCCACTGAAAATTCCTCTACAGTTTTGATTGCTGTGTATTTCCTTCTATCCTATTTTCTTCTATTTATCTTTCACTTTCTTTTAATCCTGTTGCTTCTTAAAAGTTTATTCTGATTCTGACCTCTGTCTCCCTTATCTTCTCTCTTTCATATCAACTATGTGTGTATTTTTTTTTCCTTTTTGAACCAATTCTTATGAGAATGAGGGTCAAACTTTGCCAGTCACCCCATATCATTTTCCTCTCCAAATTCTGGAATTTGAATATAATATTCCTGAGCATTTTCATGTTGGGATCTCTTTGAACAGGTGAATGGTTGATTCTTTCATTTTCTATTTTACCCTCTGGATCGAAGATAATGGGGCAGTTTTCCTTTATAATTTTTTGAAATGTTGATATGTAGACTCTTTTTGATTATTGCTTTCAAGGAGTTCAACCATTCTTCATTATTTTTCCTTGATCTATTTTAGGTCAGTTTTTCCCCCATAGAGATAATAGTTTTATTTTTTATTTTTTTATTAAAGATTTTATTTATTTTGTTTTATAATTTTTCCCCTAATCTTACTTCCCTCCCCCACCCTCCACAAAAAGCAACTTGTCAGTCTTTACATTGTTTCCATGTTCTATATTGATACAAATTGAGTGTGATGACAGAGAAATCAGAAGGATGAAACATAAAGTATGAGATAACAAGATCAGACAATAAGATATCAGTTTTTTTTCCTAAATTAAAGGAAATAGTACTTGGACTTTGTTCAAACTCCACAGTTCTTTATCTGGATACAGATGGCACTCTCCTTTGCAGACAGCCCCAAATTGTCCCTGATCGTTGCACTGATGGAATAAGAAAGTCCATCAAGGTTGAACATCATCCCCATGTTGCTGTTAGGGCATACAGTGTTTTTCTGGATCTGCTCATCTCACTCAGCATCAGTTCATGCAAATCTTTCCAGGCATCCCTGAAATCCCATCCCTCCTGGTTTCTAATGGAACAATAGTGTTCTATGACATACATATACCACAGTTTGCTAAGCCATTTCCCTATTGAAGGACATTTACTTGATTTCCAATTCTTTGCCACCACAAACAAGGCTGCTATGAATATTTTTGTACAAGTGATGTTTTTACCCCTTTTTATCATCTCTTCAGGGCAGTAGTATTGCTGGATCAAAAGGTAAGGTCAGTTGTTTTGATGAGATATTTTATATTTTCTTCTATTTTTCATTTATCTGACTTTGTTTTATTGTTTCTTGATGTCTCATGAAATCATTAGCTTTTGTTTACCTAATTATAATTTTTAAAGGATTGTTTTCTTTTTTTTTTAGGTTTTTTTTTGCAAGGAAAATGGGGTTAAGTGGCTTTCCCAAGGCCACACAGCTAGGTAATTATTAAATGTCTGAGACTGCATTTGAACCCAGGTACTCCTGACTCCAGGGCTGGTGCTTTATCCACTACGCCACCTAGCTGCCCCAGGATTGTTTTCTTTATTAAGCCTTTGTACTTGTTTTTCCACTCAGCCAAGTTGTCTTTTATTAAAGGAATTCCTTTAGATTTTTTGCAAGGCAATGGGGTTAAGTGGCTTGTCCAAGGCCATACAGCTAAGTAATTATTAAGTGTCTGAGGCTGAGGCCGGATGTGAACTCAGGTACTCCTGACTCCAGGGCTGGTGCTCTATCCACTGTGCCACCTAGCTGCCCCTCAGTTAATTTTTGTATGCCCCTTTTCCATCTGACCAATTCTTCTTTGAAAATATTTCTTTTCTTCAGTGATCTTTTTTGCTGCTTGTATCATTAGACCAATTATGTTTTTTTAAGGTATTATTTTCTTCAGTCTTTTACCAAGCTGTTAATTCTCTTTAATGATTTTCATCACTTTGATTTCTTTTCCCAATATTTCCTTTACAATGCTTCTTACTTTCTACCAAAATTTTTTGTTAGGTTAGTAATAAAACACTTTTTTTAAGACTTTAGTTGTAGCTGTTTTCACATTGCTGTCTTTTTTTCTGATTTTCAGTCTTGATTTTTCCTAAGTAGAAACTTTTTTTTGGTCACTTTTTTAGTTGCTGCTATTTGAACATGTGTGGGATAAAAATCCACTTAAAAATATAGAGACTCCTTTGAGCAAAAAAAAGTTTATTTTTGACTTTTCTCAAGAAAAGGGCACACTCTGAGTCTCACAAAGGTAGTGAAGATCAAGGAGCTGCCTGAACTGACAGTCAAGCAAGATTGTATGGCCTAACATGATTCCCTCCTTCCATCCTATCATCATTGGTTAATCTTCAGAGTTACATTCTACTTGTGAAAATCTACCCCAGCCATAAATAAAAGAATGAAAGTTTTTCATAAAATATTACCTCACCATCCAGATGGTGAGAATAACCTTCAGGATTATAACTATCTTATTGAAGTAATGTAACTTGTCTAGGAATGCAAGGTCTAGGAACAGTCTACTTATCATCAAATAAGAGGAGGCTTATGAGCTTCTTTGGAATGCAAGGTTTTTCTCATGGGAAAAAAGTCTACTATCCTTCTAGTAGTCAGTAAATGTCTTATCAAAAGTTAGGAGAGTGAGCCATCTGTTTGGAATACAAGGGGCTTTCTTTTAGAAATGGTTTAAGAATAATTGTTCTTTCTTTAATATTTTTTAACCCTGAGAGGACGTCACTAGGAACATTAACCCTGAAATGGTTTTATTAGGAATATTCCACTCAATCAGTTTTTCTCCTGTTTATTTCTTGACTTTGAACTGTATGTTAAAGTTGGACTCTACTCACCTGGGACTGAGGAGACACTGTGCCAAGCTTCAAGTTTTTTCATGTTGCTGTTTTCAGAGTTAATTCTCAGGGTCTGCAAGTTTTCAGTACTTCTTAGATGGTATGATCTGGGGAGATGTGTGGTCACTGTTGCCCTGGTCTGTGCTCTGATCTTTTCTCAGGAAAGAGCACCTATTCCCTTATAGCACAAGGGATAATGCTCTTCTTTACTTGTGACCAAGGTCCTGCTTCCTTATAACTGACCATGACCATAAGCACTTTTCCCTGCCCTGACATTGCTGTCCAAGCAATAGAGTTGTCATTCAGCACCAGCTGCACCCAGTTGCAGCAAAGGGTCTTCCAAAATCTTCTTTTGTCTTGTCTGACCACCTTAACTTCTCTGAACTGAGAGGTCCTAAAACTGCTGTTGCTGCTGCTGCTGTGTGGGCTCTTGGACCAGCCCTCATATTTGTGCTGCTCCAAAAATTTGATTTGAAGCATTATTTAAAATTTGAAAGAGAATGTTGAAGATTTTGACTGGTTTACTGCCTCTAAATAAACCATACTGGCCCCTTCCCAGGATGAAACAATTTTTGCTTGCAATGAGCTTATGTTCTAATGACAAAAAGCACATATAAAATATGTACAGCATAAGATTAATAAATGTAAATATTTACAAAGTAATTAAATATAAGGTGGTTGGGAGAAAGGTTACTAGCATTTGAGCACATTGGTCTATGGTTAGAAACCTACAGACTAATGGAGTCATAAGTGATATGTGCAAATGTTCAGGACTGAGGCACTACTGCAGACATCTAAAAGAAGGCGAGTGTAACTCTATCAGCTGCAAGGAGAGATTCAAAGAAAACAATTACTTTTCTAAAAAATGTTTAAGCTTATAAGAAATGAAGCAAGAGATTAAAAAAAGTGAAATAAAAGCTATGGACAAAAAACTGGAAGATGATTAAGCAGCCTAGAAGAAAAGTAGTAAGGTTTCTATCAAACAATCCCCTGAAAGCTAGAAGAGACCAAACAGATCAATGATTCCAGTAGACTGCAAAAGTTATTGGAAAAAAATTAAAGATTACAAAAAAGAATGTATATAATATTTGTTATTTAAAGTATTGACTTTGAAAATATATCAGGGAGTTATATTTTTAAAATCATTAAACTCCCTGAAAGTCATGATTTGAAGAAAAAAATACCTAGACATTACATTTTAAGAAATAATAGCCCAAATGGCTCAAATATATTAGAGACAGAGTGATTATAAAAGAAGAGAAGATAAAAAAGAATTAAAACACTTCTGGAAAACAATCCCCAAATGACAAGTCCCAGGAAAGCATTTGCAAAATCTAGATCCCTTGTATAAAAGAAAAATACTCAAAACATGCAGAATCAAGTATTTCAAATTCTAAGTCACCACAGTCAGGATCACATAAAACCTGGCACTTTCTAATTTAAACAGGTCAGTTAAATGAACTGACATTTATAACATATTTACTATGTGTCAGATGCTTTGTTAGATGCCTGGGATATAAAGGCAAATACAAAAACCTGCTCTCAAGGAACTCTAAATCTAAGGGGGAGGTGAGTGGGTATAGAGGGAGTCAACATTGCAAACAAAGAGAACATATATTGGGTAAACTGTAAATAATCTCTGAGGGAAAGAATGAAAATGAGGCATTGACAAAGATTTTATTGAAGGTGGGATTTGAACTAGGACTTGAAGGAAGCCTGAAAAGCTAGGAGGCAGGGATAAGGACTGAGAGAGTTCTAGGTATGGGTTACACTTAGTAAAAATATCCAGAATCAGGTGATGGCATGTTGGATTTATATGGAGAAAGGTATCAGAAGATTGAAAGGGTATCAAGGAGCCCTAAGGTCATGGGTTTTTTTTAAGGTTTTTTTTTTGTTTGCAAGGCAATGGGGTTAAGTAGCTTGCCCAAGGTCACACAGCTAGGTAATTATTAAGTGTCTGAGGTTGGATTTGAACTCAGGTACTCCTGACTCCAGGTCTGGTGCTCTATCTACTGAGCCACCTAGCTGCGCCTATTATGGGTTTTCAAAGTCATTTCTTTTTGATTCTGGAGATAATATGTATCATTTTGGTAGCTGAGTGGAGGATGCCAGAATGGAAGGAGACCAATAAATAGGCTATTGCAGTAATCTAGTCATGAAGTCATTAGTGAAAGACAATTGTATTAAATGTTTTAAAGTTTATTTTGATCCACAAAAGGAGAAAAATGGATGCCTGGTTTATCTAAGTTTATTTACACACACACACACACACACACACACACAGAGAGAGAGAGAGAGAGAGAGAGAGAGAGAGAGAAGGGGATATTTACTAAGTACTTCCTATTTGCCAGACAGTATTGTGCTAAGTACTTTACAAATATCTTAGTAGATCCTTCCAACAACCCTTGGAGTTTGTCATTTTTTTAATTGAGGAAATTGAGACAAAGGATTATTGACTTGGCTAGGGTATTTAGTTACTAACTAATTGTTTGAGGTCAGATTTGAGTTTTCACTTTCTTGACTTCAGATATTAGCTGATTTTGATTTGAAGTTTATAAAGGTTTATAAAATGTCTTCCATTTTCTCACTTGATTCATATAATCAAACTGTGAAGTTGGTTCTACAGGTATTATAATAATAACTTTAAAAAATGAGAAAAACTTGTGTTGACTTGCCTAGAGGTCATGTAGCTAATAAGTATCCCAGGCAGAATTTGTATTCATATTTCTTCTGACTCCAAAGTCCAATACTTATTTCACTCATTTCAGTATGGTCTTATTGGCATGCTGAATGACCATGATTTGTTAAGATCCTCTTGTTAGACATACTGCACTTTTTCCATTTCTCTGAATTTATACAATTAGCAATGTGGAATACCAGGAACTATATATACCTTCCTCAGAATTCTAAGGGGAATCATGGGAAGTCATCATAGAATCAGAAATATTTACTTTTTTAAACTAAAATGGCATAAACTTTCAAAAAGTAATCTTTTGAGGACTATAATGTGGATAAATATCTGACATCAGATTTCCCCTATGTAGACAACAATCAATGCCAATGTGGGACTATTGTGGCCATATCTTGGTGTTTATTCCTTCACTTTCCTATCGATCCAGCATATTGGATTAGAAATAGATGTTTCTTCTATATTTCAGGCATTTGCTGTCTAAGAAGATGATGCTCTTTTGTGGGGGTTCAGTATGGAAAGTCACTTTCTACTTCAAAGGGGAGGAAAGCAGCTCACTCTTGGCCATCTTAGCTTCCCTCCCTCTAGACTCATTTCACAAAGACAGTCACATACATATTTATGAGCATACATATTTATCAAAGCAAGTAGTAAAACTGTAATTGGGGTAGTTATGGAGATGGCATTAGATCTCACTTGAGAAGTAGAGCAATGGGTGGGAGTTGGAGTTGGGTGGGGGGATGAGGTGATCAGAGTTGTAATGGTGTTGTTGTAGTGATGCAGGTCCTGGGAAGGATGACTTTCCTCATGTTATTGCAATTCTGGGGGCTCCCATAAATCATTCGGTCCACATCTTGCCTATTCTTGTCCCAGCTAACTTTACTTTTTACTTCTTTACTTCTCCCTCTGAAGTTTCTCTTCTTATTGGGAAAGTGTGGTCCTTCAGGCAACCATCTCCTGGCTCAATTGCAGTAAGAGTGCACTATTCATGTCTTCTAGATTATCTTTTTTCCTGTACCTCTTCTGAGTCATCAAAAAGTAGAGTATCCTATCCATATTCACCCAGGAATCTCTAAAAATTCATATACTATTTTATAGACAGCTTTAAAGTTATTGCCATAATTCTGGATGATAACACTTCATGCTCAAAGAGCTCAAAATTCAAAGGTAGTTGAAGATTTAATAATTACCATGTATTCTTATGCTTCGCTTTACCACCCTGCTTTCCTGACTCCATTAAAAAAAAACCTTGACATGATTGACCATAAGATCTTTTGTTTTAATCCTAGGACTAAAAGGATTTAAAGTAGAAAGAAATTCCCCTGAACTGCATTAGTGATCAAAAGCCTTAGAATTGTAGACTCTTAAAGCTGGAAGGAACTCTAGAGATTACCTTCTCTGATTTTTATGCATCAGGAAACTTACAAACAGAAAAATGGAGTGACTTTTCCAAAATCATCTAGAAGTTCATAAAAGAATTAAGAATACTCACACTCCAATATTCTCCCTATGATCTGCTATATTCTTTTACTTGAGGGCTTTGACTTCTCTATCCTTACCCTTTTCTTTCTTTGTGCTAAGAATAACTCCTCTTTAAAATTATTTATTTTCAACCATATGCACATGTATATTTTTAAGTTACAAAAAGTTTTCTTCTACCCCTCTCCCCTCAGCAGCAAACAGTCAGGTTAGCAATGTATGTACGTATTTTGAAAAGCATGTTTACAAATTAGTAATTTTTGGTATAAGGAAATAGGATTAAGGAAAAGAAATACATAAGAGATACTTTTTATAAAGTGTTCATCAGATTCTGAAGGGTTGTTTTTTTTTTTGTTTGTTTTGCTTTGGTTTTCTTCCTCTGGATGGGGGTAATGTAGTCCATAGCCAGTCAAATACAGTTGTCTTAGTTCTCTGAACTGCTGAAAGGAGCTTCTTCCATCAATGTTGTTCATCTCACAATTTGTTGTTGATGTGTACATTGTTTTCTTGGTTCTACTCCCTTTGCTCAGCATCATATCCTGTAATTTATTCCATGCTTCTCTAGAGTCTGACCATTTATGATTTTTTATAGAACAATGGTATTCCATAGTATTCATGTACCATAACTTGTTTAGCCCAATTGGTGGGCATCCCCTCAATTTCCAATTCTTTGCCACTACAAAAAGGGTTTCTATGAATATTTTGAAACATGTTGGACTTTTTCCCTTTTTAAAAATTTCTTCTGAATATAGATCTAGGATTGGAATTGCTGGATCAAAGGGTCTGAACAATTTTATTGCTCTTTGGGTATAGTTCTATTTTGTTCTTCAGAAAGGTTGTATCCATTCACAACTCCCTAATAATAACTCTTTTCCCCCAAACTGAAAAGCAAAAAAAAAAAAATAAAAGGAAATCTGATATCTAATTAATCTAGGGAGGAATTTCTCTAATTAAAAATGGTATATACTGCTTTTGGGATATAATAGCTTTATTTTGAGAAACATTTATATGTGTTCCAAAAATCTTAGTGTAATTTCACATTGTAAAAGCTTGAACATTTTGGGGAAACCCTGTATAGATGATTTTCATAATCATTTTAGCATGATCCATAACCTGCAAAATCATTTTGCTTATTTCTATTATCTGATGTTTAATTTCAAATAGAACTAGTTATTGAATGAGGCAGCTAGGTGGTAAAGCAGATAGACCACAACTTGGGGTCAGGAAGACCTGAGTTCAAATATAACCTCAGACCTTTACTAGTAATGTTATCCTGGGCAAGTCATTCAACTCTGCTTTAATTTCCTCATGAGCTGGAGAAGAAAATGACAAACTACTACAGTATGTTTGCCATGAAAATCCCCAAAGAAGTCATGAGGAGTTGGACATAACTGAAAACAATTAAACAACAAAGACAATAAATATATTGGTTATGAAAAATCATATAAGCAGGCTAACTGCTAAAGTTCATATTGGTTAAACAAATTTGTATTTTGGACTTAGTGAGAAATGGTGTATTGGGATGATTGTATTTATAGTTGAGAGATGTGATTTTTTCTTTTTTTTTCTTTAGGTTTTTGCAAGGCAAATGGGGTTAAGTGGCTTGCCCAAGGCCACACAGCTAGGTAATTATTAAGTGTCTGAGACTGGATTTGAACCCAGGTACTCCTGACTCCAGGGCCGGTGCTTTATCCACTACGCCAGCTAGCCACCCCGATTTGATTTTTTCCAACTGAAACTATTTACCATGTGACTTTGAGCACGTCACTAAATTTTTCAGGACCTTGAAGTCTTCATTTGTAAAATGAGAAAGTTAGACTATAAAATTTGCATTTAGGATCTTTTTTTGATATTCTTTTGGCTTAAATATATTTTAAAGCTAAATGTTTTTTCAAAAGGTTGTGCCCAGACATATATTGGATCTTGGTTATGACGTAGCCATTTGTTCAGAAACTGATGTCTCTTAGGCAGAATTTAAGATTCTCATGGATATTGATGAAGCTTTGGTAATGCCTTGCCTTGTATAGTTCTTTCTCTGTGAATACTTATATTCAATTCAATCATCTAGTTAAATCCTTGACCCTGGCCTTTCAAATGGAAAACAGAGAGGGGCAAGGAGAAGCTAAATACATAGATACTTAAAGGTCTGGACATTCATATAGTCCCTATAAGAAAAAATACTGTTCAAAGATGGCAATCAGCAGAGGCCACAGTGGTGAGAAGCACCTGGGCCAAGCTGGGCGCTTCAGGAACTCAACCAAGTATCAATGAAATAGCAGTGGTTGAGCAACAGAGCAGATTCTGGACCAAGTCTTCTGGACCAGCCAGTAAGACAAGGAAAAAGTTGTATGGAAGAGGAAACTTGAATAACTACTCTTCCCTGGTCCTGTGACTTATCTGGCTTATCCCTATCTGGGAGACAGGACTTCCCAGTCAACAAAGTGCTTTACTCTTCTTTGGGTGGGGAGGAAGAATGTCACAAAGTGTAGCAATAGAAATCTGGAGTAATATATTGATTCCTCGGGAGATGGATTTACTCAAAGGTAGGACCACATTGCTATGACTCACTTTCAGAGTGTGAGAAAGCACTATGCCTACAGAGCTCTTACTGTCTTACTTCCCATTTAAACAGTTCCAAGATAACACTGTTATTTCTTAATGATAACAAACATTACTAAACAAGGTGGCAAAAAAGCAAAAATTGTAACATAACTCATTCATAAAAATGGATAATATTCTCTTAGTATAGTATTGAATATATTGCTCTTTGGCACTATAGGAAAAAAATTTTAGAAATCCATTAGGGAGGCACATGACTAGGAAAATTCACTTGCTTTGGGGTAGCTTAGCACCCTAGGACTGTAGGTCTCAGTGCCCTTGATCTCCTTTTGGAATGGTCTGTACTATATTCTATTTCGTTTCTTCATTTTTCTGCTATTACATTGGTTGTTACTTCTCAGACACTTTGGGTCAAAGAATTATTAAATACTTTTATTGAAAGAAGAGACTAGTAAGCCTAGGGTTTGCAGAGCTATTGAAGTATTGCTCCCTGGACTGATCGCAGGACAATGTTAGTTCCTCTATATTTTGAATCTGTTGGCAAGAATTAGAACATTATAATTATAATTATAAACTGCAAAATGAATGATTTTGACTACATTAAGTTAAAAAGGTTTTGTGCTAATAAAATCAGTGCTACCAAAATTAGCAGAAAAGCAGAAAACTGATAAACAATCTTCACAACAAGGAGTTCTGATAAAGGTCTCATTACTAAAATATATAGAGAATTGCATCAAATTTATAGGATCACAAGTCATTTCCCAATCAATTAAATGGTCAAAGGATATGAACAGACAGTTTTCAATGAAGAAATTAATGCTATATTTAATCACATGAAAAAAATGCTCCAAATCACTATTGATTAGAGAAATGCAAATTAAAACAACAATGAGGTATCATCTCACACCTGTTAGATTAGCCCAGATGAGAAAAAGGGAAGATGATCAATGTTGGAGAGGATGTGGTAGGATTGGGACATTGATGCATTGCTGGTGTAGTTGTGAATGGATCTAATCAAACTTTCTGGAGAACAATATGGAACTATGCCCAAAAAGCAATAAAATTGTTCATTACCATTGACCCAACAATTCCAATTCTAGAAGAAATTATAAAAAAGTGAGAAAAGTCCTACATGTTCCAAAACATTCATAGCAGCTCTTTTTGTAGGTAAAAAACTGGAAATTGAGGGGATGCCCATCAGTTGGGGAATGGCTAAACAAGTTATTGTACATGAATACTATGGAATAGTATTGTTCTATAAGAAATCATAAATGGTGGAACTCTAGAGAAGCATGGAATGGCTTATGGGATCTGATGCTGAGTGAAGGGAGTAGAGCTAAGAGAATGATGTACTACAGTATTGTGAGATGAGCAACCTTGATGGAAGCAACTCCTCTCAACAATCCAGAGAGCTAGAACTGTATTTGACTGGTTATGGATTATATTATCCCCAACCAGAGGAAGAAAAACAACCCAAAACAAAACACACAGGAAAAAGAAAAACTCTCCCAAATCTGATGAACCCTTTATAAAATTATCTGTTTGTTGGTTTGTTTTTTAGGTTTTTGCAAGGCAAATAGGGTTAAGTGGCTTGCCCAAGGCACACAGCTAGGTAATTATTAAGTGTCTGAGGTCAGATTTGAACTCAGGTACTCCTGACTCCAGGACTAGTGCTCTATCCATTGTGTCACCTAGCTGCCCCATAAAATTATCTCTTATGTTTCTCTTTCCCTTAATCCTAATTCCTCATGGCACAAATTACTAATTTGTAAATATGTCTGACAAAACATGTATGTAAAATGCTAACCTGACTATTCCCTGCTGGAGGGAGGGGGGTGAGAAGGGAGGGTGGAGGGAAATTTTGTAAATTGGAAATATGCATGTACAAATGGATGAAAATCTAGCTCTCTGGATTGTTGAGAGGAGTTGCTTCCATCAAGGTTGCTCATCTCACAATACTGTTGTACATCATTCTCTTAGCTCTACTCCCTTCACTCAGCATCAGATCCCATAAGCCATAGGTGGAAATAAAGAGCAATACAGACCAACCTTCCTTTCCTTAGCTAACTGCTCAAACATCATAGGGTTCTTTGTTCTTCTAATCAGTTCTTTCAAACAGCAGAGCTTTTCTCTAGCAGTTTCAAAGTCTACCTTCTTCCACTTATCAGGTGTTTGATGGGCTTGGTTGAAGCAGCTGATCTTCTCTTTTCATCTACTTTTCTTCCCTGCTCTATTTTTTGTCATCACTTCATTGACTCCAGTTAATTCCTGCCTCAAAGAAAGGGACCCTCCCCCTAAGCCATTGTGTGAAGTGTCTCACCTCTACTTTAGGATATGAAATCAAAATTCACATTTTTATCAGACCTACCACAGATAGTTGAAAATTGGTTATCAGAGGTTTCCAGTCATCATACCTTTAAATCTGCACAATGGTTAATATATAAATATCCTGCAAATTTTCATTTAGTTCTTTTTCTCTCTTAGATCTCTTATAGTGTTTTGTGCTCCTGTTCAATTGCTGAGATCCTCTTGCCTTTCTCAATATTTTTCACACAGATATCCTTTTTTCTTCCCTCTTTCAAAAATAAATGTTCAAATAAGAATGGAT
The DNA here is from genome assembly GCF_037893015.1 of Macrotis lagotis. NCBI lineage: Eukaryota > Metazoa > Chordata > Mammalia > Peramelemorphia > Peramelidae > Macrotis > Macrotis lagotis. The sequence goes on from NC_133663.1 coordinate 154,929,168, forward strand.
TTGCATTTTAACAAGACTTTCTAACCATCCTAAATATTTTCTCCTTTTTGATGGAGTCTATTCAGAATTGTGATATTAGAGAAGATTTTTGAGAGAATTTGGATAACAAGGAGATCAAGAAATGAATTCAGACTACTCAAAAGAAGGACAACTACTGAAACTGAAGCTTTAAATAATTTATCTCTGAAGAGAGGATCCATTCAAAAAGAAACTGATGATGGGAAAGATTGAATACAAAAGGAGATGGAACAACAAAGGATATTTGATACTGTGATTGAATCAGTGAACATGAGAATGGACAAACTTTGGGAGATTGTAGAGGACAGAAGAAACTGGCATACTGTAGTTCATGGGATCAAGAAGAGTTGGAAATCAGTGACTGAATAAATAACAAAATCTTGGGTAGTTCAAACTAGTGGACCCTATAGTTTCTGGGGGAAGATGGAGCCCTACTAGTGGGGCAGGAGATTACCTTGACTCTTAAGTATTTAAATTGCAAACCGGGTTAAATAATGCTTGTTCTATGTTTAGTGTTACCCCAGCCCGAGAACTTGCAAGGGAGTTCTGAGCCCATTAATTTTGTGGTAAAGCCAAATTAGTTTTTTTCTGGGGAAATTCTGGATTGAGACACATCAAGCTCATTGCTGAAATTTCCAGGGGAAATCATGAGAGAAGGAACAAGCCAAAGAAAATAATTATTGGGAAGTGCTTAAGATTGAGCATGATCATTGGAAAACCCAGAGATTTCATTTCTGGATCATGATTTCCACCTATTTTTTTTGCAAGGTAACGAGGTTAAGTGATTTTGCCCAAGATCACATAGCTAGGCAATTATCAAGTGTCTGAGGTTGGATTTGAACTCAGGTACTCCTGACTCAAGGGCTGATGCTCTATCCACTGTGCCACCTAGCTACCCCCTCCACTAAGCCACCTAGCTGCCCCCTGTTTTCCACCTTTTGAAAAACTACTTTCAACAAATTAATTTTTCTATTTTAGTTTTATAATATTTAGGAGATTATATAAAGAAGAAGCTTAGGTTTGAACTAATAGGATCTAGTAGTTGGAAAGGAGTTCTCTAAAATCCATCCAAATTTACTTGTAGAAAAAATGTGCATAATTCTATGTAAGAATGAGAATATATTTATTATTTGGAGTTAACTCCAATATCTTTCTGCTTGTTGCTCAGAAACTGAGGTAAACCTCAGTTTACCATAATCTCTTTGGGGGAGGATTAAGAATAAGGAAGGGGGATCATAGAAAGCTTCTGGTATACACACTGAAATGTGGACTCAATATGATCTGTATTTTTCCATTTACTGTATGTATCTATATTTATATGTGCATGTATATATTTTTACCTATAAATGCAAATAAGCTGTATTTATAACACTAAACCTTTGTAAAGATCCATTTGGTGAGTTCCAAACAACAACTTTTCTTGTATTTGATAAGATTCCCCTGTATGTTACATTCAACTCATTTTCTTTTGATCATTGAAAGCTTCTGTGTTTAATGAGCTGAAACTAAAGTAGGTCAATAAAATGTAAGGGATTAACAGTCTAAAAGTTAAAGTTATTCTCTTGGGGCTTGGAATAAATTTCACTCTGAAAGATGCATTTATTTTTTTAAAGATTTTTGATAAACTTTAAAAGATTAGCAAATTTGGAATAATACCAAAAAAAGTCAAAGGGCATAGGAATTGTTGCTGACTTCATGGGTTTTTGTTTCCAAGTCCAAAGAATATCACACAGAATTAATTACAGTAAGAACAACTTTATAATTGAAAAACAGGCTTCCATCTTTGTGTTTGGCAGGTCTAAATATTTCAAGATTTTTATATGTATAGGGAAATTTTCAATACAGAAAGATATAGTTTCTTTCTGATGATTAAAGAAAAGTTTAAAGAAACTATGGCACTGATCAATGATATGAGAGAATAAAGAAGTATAAGAATCTGAAATTAAATTTCTTTGCCATAGTTTCTAATTTGCTAATACCATATCACATTTTATTGTAATCAAGGACTTCCAGGTTTTACTTGGGTAAAGATCTCCTTTTTTTTCTTCATCCTCTATAGTGTAAGTCAGAAGTGGGATTGTAATCAATTGACCAAATAAAATAATGCTCCTGGAGGCAGGAAGAAGGAAATATGATCACTTATTTTTTTTTGCAAGGCAAATGGGGTTAAGTGGCTTGCCTAAGGCCACACAGCTAGGTAATTATTAAGTGTCTGAGGCTGGATTTGAACCCAGGTACTCCTGACTCCAAGGCCGGTGCTTTATCTACTATGCCACCTATCCACCCCAATATGATCACTTAATAAGGTCACCATTTCATGCCACCAATTCATTACATTATAATTTCCAAGCTCTAATATGCTTGTAACCAAATAGAGGCTGATCATCACTGAAAAGTTTAATATTCAAATGAGTATAGAAAGAGGCAGAAATGATAATTTTTAGTACTGCCTCTACTCTCTGGCCAGGTATTTTCATTTGATATAAGGCTGAGAGTTCAGGCTGCAAAATAAATGTGGTATTATAAAATAGCCCTTTCCTTATGACCAATAATCATTTGTACTTTTAGTTTTACTCTTGTACCAGCAATCTATTTGAAAAGGATTAGTAGTGATAGTGTATATTTGTAAATAACTTGAATCTTTCTGAGAAAAATAGAAATACAACCTCAGATTCACCTTTGGGGATAGAATGATTGCTACCCTCTTAGTGCTGTAATTTTAGCCTCTATGCAATATGAGATTGATGGTCTTTTCTCATTGACAGGTGAATGGTTTTCAACTATGAATGACTTGATTCTTAATATCATATTAGCTATGATAAAATGAAAAAGGAGAGAGGAAAATAAGAAAAGCATTTAGGTTGAAAGTTTATTTGTTCTAACTTCCAGCTCTAAAACTTGGTAGTACCATAAAATCACAGCTCATTTTTATGATCATTGCATTCTTATGTTTTTTGTTAATATTGTATGAAGTATAAGGAACTTGGGGCTGAAATACAATTATATCCTAATGCACGTTTACCTAATCTTAAGTACAATCTTTTCTATATCTTAGTTTTTAAAACATCTATAAACTTATGGTAATAGGACATATAATATGCATTGCATTGGTGCAATGTAATTAAAGTGACCCTTCTAATTATGTTGGCTAAATTAATACAGATTAGTTTATGTATTTTGAACCAAAGTAGTGCCTCTCATAAAAAATAGCTTCTAAAATTAGGGGTTTTGCTGTTTGTAGTTATATCATTAAAATGATGTGAAAACAATTGGAGGCATTCACAGCAAGGACTGGATGATCACATGTTGAGGATGCTATGAAGAGGATTCATGAATCAGTTAAAGATCTCACTCAGATACTTTTTTAATTGTTTTTTGAATTTACAACTTTCCCCCCATTCTTGCTTCCTTCCCCCCATCCCCCGCAAAGGTAGTCTGGTAGTCTTTACATTGTTTCCATGCTATATATTGATCAAAACTAAATGTGTCGAGAGAGAAATCATATCCTTAAGGAAAAAATAAAATATAATAGATAGTAAAAGTACATAATAAGATGTTTTTTTAAAAAAAATTAAAAGTAATAGTCTTTTTTGTTTAAGCTCCACAATTCTTTTTTTGGATTCAGATGGTATTCTCCATTGCAGATACCCTAAAATTGTCTCTGATTGTTGCACTGGTGAAATGAGCAAGTCTATTAAGGTTGATCATCAACCCCATGTTTCTGTTAGGATGTACAATGTTCTTCTGGTTCTGTTCATCAGTTACTTTTTAAAAAGACATTTTGATGAATGGGTAATTTTATCCATGTGGGTACTTCATCCAGTGATACATATATTGAAACATGCCCAACTTAGGTGACATTTATCCATGTACTATTGCAAATATGCCAAAGCAAAGTCCCCTATTATGTTGGAAGTCTGTCTCTAGAACTCTTGATATTGCTTGGATAACAATGGAGCACATGGGCTATTCTATTATTACTTACTCTAGCTCCATGTCTACCTACTCCTTTTCAAGTCATATATCTCTTTGACATCTTTTGCCATGTTCTTTCCTATGCAATTCTGGAGAGACAAATAAATATTTTGCAAGCTTTTCATCACCTATCATTCAGACATCTTGAAAAATGATTTTTTGAGGTCATCAAAACTGATATCAGCAGCATGGACCTTCTCTTTGTATACTTGATGGAGTCCAAATGCTTTTTGCCATCTATGTTTTCTTTAGTTCCATATCTATTTCCTCATGTACACATGGAGAACTATGAAAGTCCAAATGTGATGATTACACTGGCAATAGTGGAAAAAGTCTATTTATAGGAATCTTGCCCTATCTTTTCCATTAAAAATGTATACATTATTCTCTGTTGAGTTTTATCCTTAAATACTCTTGGAATGATCTCAGTTGAATCTCTGATTTTCTTTCAAGCTTGTTTTTTCTCTCCACTACTATTCAAAATTTTTATGAGGTGATACTGATCATAATATTTTATCATTCTCCCTTAAAAGATTTCACGAAAAAATTATTCTCTAAGGGGAAGAAATGATGGTGTATCTTTCTCCACTTAATAAAGAAATAAACTGTATCGGGACATTTTTGCTATTTGGTGCTTGATATGCCTATCCTCTTTTTTATAATTAAATTTTTTTCCAGTTACATGCAGAGATAGTTTGCAACATTCATTCTTTTGCAGCTTTTGAGTTCCACATTTTTCTAACAACCTCCCTTCCCTCTCCCCCATTTTTCCCCACAGCAGTGAGTAATCTGATTTAGGTTGTACTTGTACAATTGTGTTTAACCTATTTCCATATGAGTTATGTTATGAAAAAAAGAATTAGAACTAAGGGGAGAAAAAGTGAGAAAGAAAAAAAGCATAAAAGAAATTTTTAAAAGTGAACATAGTATGCTTTACTTTGTATTCAGACTCCATAGGTTTTTTTTGCTTGTTTTTTTTCTAGAAGTGGATGGGTTATGCCTATCTTCTTTAAGAAAATTTTTTATGCTTTCTAGGTGTATTGGCTTGGTATTGTCTGTAAGCATTTGACTTCATTTCTTTTTCCTAAACCATAATTTTCAACATGACTTTCCCTTTTATCATCTATTACTACCTTTTCATTGAAAGATTTAAATATAAATTTATTTAATTTGAAGTTTCTAAATTCTTCATGGTATTTCGCTAACTATTTGCCTTGTACAACAAATGTTGGCACATGGGCTGATTTTTTTTAAAACAAATGATATCTTTAGTGCTGCTACATGAGATGAAGAAGTAGCCTATATATAAGCCAATATTTATTTCCTCTTTTTGGCATGTGAAAAAATCATTTCTCCAACTCTTTTATCTCTTCAAATAGAACTTGTGAGCCATCCTTTTATTAGCTATAGTATCTTTGGTCATCCAATTTTATTTATAGTGAGAATATCAAGACTGATATAATTCAAATATTAAATTAGTCATTGGGTAACTTCTTTGATTTAGAGTTACCAGCATCTAACAAAATCTTTTATGGACAATAGAAAAGATATTTGATTCTTAAGACCTCCTGCTTTCTTTCCTACCAGGAACTGCATAGGACTGAGGATCATTTTACATTTTTTTTCTTTTTTCTTTTTTCTCTTAATAGAATGCCATGATCAGGCAACTTCTGATGAGCCTAGTAGTATTTACCTGGGCTGGTCCTTGAAAATAGAGGTCTTCTTGTTGTTACCATGATATTTAAATATTTTATAAGATGATAGAAGCTCTGATGCTAAAGCCTTTGAGATCAGTCAAACATCTAGGCCAAAATAAAGCATCAGAATAGGTATTTGTGAAGGTGGAAGTTTGTGTGAGATGTTGGTTGGGGAGTTTCTTGGGTTAAAACAAGATAATATCATTTAAAAATCTCCAGTTGAGAACTGATCAAAGGAACAAGGAGTTTTCAGATAAAAAAAAGCAAAACTAAAACCAAAATTACTATCTACTATCTATAGGCATGTGAAAGAGAGCTCTAAATCACATTTGATAAGAGAAATATAAATTAAAACAACTCTGAGATACCACCCCACACCTATCAGATTAACTAATATGACAAAAAAGGAAAATGACAAATATGGAGAGGATGTGGGAAAATTAGGGCACTAATGCACAGTTGTGAAGTGATTCAACCATTCTATAACCAAAGGGAAATCAAAATGCGTATATCTGTTGATTCAGCAATGTCATTACTAGAATTAAGAAATGAAAAAGGGGGAAAGATCTGCATATACAAAAATATGCATAGCAGTCTTTTCATGGTGGCAAAATGCTGTAAATTGAGGGGATGCCCTCTCAATTCGGGAATGACTAAACAAGGGGTTATAATGGAATGCCATTGTGGAATAAGAAATGATAAATAGGCAGATTTCAGAAAAACTTGGAAATACTTATACAAACTGATATAAAATGTAATGAGAAGAATCTGAAATACATTATATATAGTATCAGCAACCTTGCATGATGGTCATCTAATTTCTTCACTCTTCTCAATAATAGAGATCCAAGTCAAGTACAAAGACCCATGGTGGAAAATGTTATCTGCTTCCAGGTAAAGAGCTGAAGAACTCTGAATACAAATTGAATACAGATTGAAGTTTACTTTTTCCCACTTTATTTTTTTTCTTTTTTTCTTTTTGATGTTTCTTTTTTAACAATTCAGACCAATGTGAGAATATGTTTTATATAATAAATTTTATTATAATATTATAAAATTGTTCATATATATATATAGTCTTTATCAGATTGTCTATCTTTTTAGGAAGAGGGAAATGTAAGGGACAGGGTTAAAATCTGGAACTCAAAATCTTATAAAAATTAATATTGAAAGTTGTCTTGACCTATAATTGAGAAAAATAAAAATAAAATATTATTAAAAACAAAAAGATTCTTTGATGCCGTGTCATTCATGATATGCTTGTAATGACAAACTAGCACATTTTTCTTTTGTTCCAATAATGCTAAATTTTCTGTTACAGAAAGGCAACGGTAATTTATCAGGCTTTATCAATTCTATTATATATAGGGTATAATGTTGTTTATAGGTAGCCTCTGAGTTAAATATATGAAAATGAATCTGTTTTGAGTTTCTAAACAATTTAGAAAATTAATTCCTTTATTTGAGAAAGGGATCGTTTTAAGTACGGTGGAGAGTTGGCATAGCATTCCCTCAAACAATGACCTTATAGCAGTAAGAAGTGTTCTATCTCTAGTCTTCTTACTCCAGGAAAAAAATGAAAGCCATGTTTTAATAGCTTTTTTGTTGTTGTTCATGCAGTTGTTAACAGAAATAAAGGGGATCTTATATGTACTTCAAAAACAACTTACATTCAATCTTGGGCTTTCAATTTATTAAGTATTGTATTTCTAAATATTTTCCTTTCTATTTAAAATATGAGAGAAGAGTGATTATATTTGGGAGGAAGAAAGGATATCTCTGGTTCTGCTGACATTTTGAAAGATTCCATGCTTCTTTCCTCAATTTTAGTATAGGAATAGGGAAGGGAATAAGTATTTTTATACTGCCTACTGTGTGTGTAAGGCACTATTAGGTTTATAAGGATAAAATATAAAATCTGTAATCTGTTGTTTTTCATTGTCAAACTGATATTAAAAGACCCAAGTCTCACACTGCATCCAGCGTCATCTGTAGTCATCCTGGTTCTGGAGGAGAAAGTGAGGCTGGTGATTTAGTATAGCACCCCCTTACTCAAATCCAATTCATGTACTTGTCATGGCATCACCTCCCTGATGTCATGGTCTTCGAGAATGAAGAATAAACAGCAACAACATGTAATATTATAAAATTTTTCTTAACAGGTTCCCCTTTGCTTGCTCCATCTGTCCCTGGACAGCCTCTCCCACAGTAGCTTGTTGCTGTGAGTTGCGCTAAATGGTTGGGAACCTGGAAGTTCTATGTTTGGACCAAGAAGGAAATCACTCTGTTGCAGGATTACTGATGGAATTTTACTGATGTGAAACCCTTGTGTTCTTAGTGGTCCTTGTCAGTGCTAGCTTGTTGAGTGGTTGTTCTTTTAGAGGAAGGGAGTAGAGACACATTCCTTGCTTCCTTATTCCCACCTTTATAGCCTCTGATTAAAGGACCCACTTTGTCTCTAGCATCAAGTGGTATGGTCTAAATCCCATAATATCATTAAAATGTAGTTGATATCTCTTATATCTCTTAATTATCACCAGATAACTTAGTGTGTGTGTGTGTGTGTGTGTAGGGTGTAGGGTATTGTTCCTTTGATTCAGCACTTCTTAACTTTTTTTGTGGAGAAGGGGGAAGATGGTGATGGTGAAGCTGTATCAATACTTATTATCATCACAGTTCAACTTTTTTAGGAAGATAATTTTGTTCCTAGTTTGGAATTCTTGGAGATTGTGAGACTGATATTAAAAACATTGAATTCAGATTTCCTTACTCCTGAGAGAAATATAGGTTATTTGCTTCACTCTCACATTTACCTTTCCACTTATATAGTCTGAACAGATTATCTCCCTGAAAGTCAAGGAAAGATTGACTGTAGAAGGATGGATAGAGACACTTGACTACATGAGAGGATTCTGTCTCCTTGTCTGATATGGATAAAGGAGAAGTGTATTGGGAGACAGGGGAGAATGTCGCTCAATTAATTTTTTTGCTCAATATATGAGTAAAAGTGAAGAATTAGAAATTTGAGGAGAAATTTGAAGATCATACTCTGAACTAGAAAGTGTTGCTTTTATTCACCTAAGAATATATGGACTTCAAAGGGAAAGGTAATCACCAATGGAGTGGAAATAGGGAATAAGTAACAGAGTGAGAGGGAGGTAATATATTTCAAGCATAGGACAGTCTGTAAGCAAGAGGATGTTAAGCCCCTAACTCATAGTACTAGATATTTTACTAGAAGGCTTTTGGCAAAGATGTACTTTGGGGGTCTGGATTTCTGTTCCTAGTTGCTATCTTCCTGATGATTTCTGTGGAGGGGGGACTGGGGGGGAGAGGGATGGGATTGATTGACTGATTTTTAAATGTTTGTTTTCCCTCTGTTTAGTGAAAGCACTTATTGTTCCCTTTGAAAATTTTATTTATGAGTACCTTCCTGACTTCTAGGTCCTTTACTACAATAACATAAAATATGTTCTCAGTTCTTATGTGGCCATAAGAAGATTGACACATGGGAGTGGAATGTCTTAGACATTATTCATTCTGCTCAGGATTTGCGTCATAAGAATTGCCTATGTCCCATGTTATTAATTTTTTTAAAGTATGTACAAAATCTCTACCAAAGAAATGTAGTGTGGGAATAGGCTAAGAGTATGGAGAACTTATTTTGGTTAATCTGGTTTAAAGCAATTTCAAGAAGTTTAGCTCTTTGAATCTAATAGTCTCTTTGTTCTCATGTGGGGCTATTATTGTCTATGTCCTAGGTATGTCCATGTAGGCAAGGACCTGGAGAACTTCACCTATCAATATTATATCATTGCTGAGGGTATTTAGTTAGTAAGAAAAAAAAGTTTAGCTGATTCAATCTCTCTGTAGACTTCAACAGACCACTTCCCATTAAGGTTAACAGTTCTAAGACTGTCTATAAAACATTTATTTACCTAGTAGTATTTTTTTAAATTTATTTTTTATTCTCATTTTGTACAAATTTTTTTTACATTAATAAAATATTCTTGTTTACAAGTAAACAAAATACCCCCTCCTCCCCCATGAATATAGCTAGATTTGCTTGGGTGAAAAAAGTAAAAGGGAGAAAAAAAAATTAAAATAAAAAAATAATAGTAATAATTGTAGGTATGGCCAGGTGGTGCAATGGACAAAGCACCAGCCCTGGAGCCACGAGCACCCGAGTCCATATCCAGCCTTATAAACCCAACAATCACCCAGCCATGTGACATGCAAGCCACCCAATCCCCACTGCCCTGCAAAAACCAAAAAGAAGAAAAAAAAAGACCCAAAATAAAATAAAATAGTAACAGTAGGGGTGGTTGGGTGGAAGACAGAGCATTGGCCCTTGATCCAGGAGCACCTGGGTCCAAATCCAGCCCCAGACACCCAAAGATCACCCTGCTATGTGGCCCCAAGCAGGCCACCCAGCCCCACTTGCCCTGCACCCTCCCCCAAATAATAATAACAAAAATGTGCTTCAGTCTTTGTTCCAACACCAATAACTCTGTCACAGGTGGATCACATTCTTTATGGCAAGTCCATCACAAAAGTTACTTCCATATTTTTCCAACGTTGCCATTGCTGATCACAACTCTCTCCTTTCTTATTTCTCCACTACCATGTACTATATTTTCTCTCTCCTTTCACTCTGACTCTGCTGTGGGGTAGCTGAGTGGCGCAGCAGACAGATCCCTGGTCCTGGGGCCAAGAAGCCCTGAGCCCCCATACCACCTCTTAGGCCCAGAATCCACCTGGCCCTATGGTCCTGGGCAGGCCTTCCAATCCCAGCCCCTTGCAAGAAGTAAAAAAGAAAATGTGTTATATCTGACCACTCTCCCCCCATGGTCCATCCTCTCCTCCTTTATTCACATCCCCACCCCTTCCCCCTGCTGCCCCCTCCTTCTTACTCCAAATGTCTATACCCCATTGAGTATATTTGCTGTTTCCTCTCCTAGCCACCTCTGATGAGAGCAAAGGTTCCCTCATTCCTCCTTGCCTTCCCCCTTCCATATCATTGCAATGGCTCATTGTAATAAAAAAAATCTTATTATGGGAAATATCTTGGACTATTCCCCCTCTCCTTTTTCTTTCTCCCATTCCATTTACCTTTTTTTCCTATTGACTCCATTTTTACACCATATTTTATCTTCGAATTCAGCTTTCTCCTGTGCTTCAACTATAAAAGCTCCCTCTACCTGCTCTATTATCTGAGAAGGTTCATATGAATATTATCAGTATCATTTTTCTATACATGCAGTTCATCCTCATTAAGTCCCTCATATTTCCCCCCTCTCCTCCAATCTCCATGCTTCACCTGAGTCCTGTATCTGAAGATCAAACCTTCTGTTCAGCTCTGGCCATTCCAAAAGGAACATTTGAAATTCCCCTGGTTCATTGAAAGTCCATCTTTTTCCCTGGAAGAGAACATTCAGCCTTGCTGGGTAGTTCATTCTTGGCTGCATTCTAAGCTCTTTTGCCTTCCAGTATATTATATTCCAAGTCCTACGAGTTTCCAATGTAGCTGCTGCTAAGTCCTGTGTGATCCTGACTGCAGCTCCACGATATTTGAACTGTGTCCTTCTGGTTGCTTGTAATATTTTCTCTTTGACTTGGGAGTTCTGGAACTTGACTATAATATTCCTGGGGGTTGTTTTTTTGGGATCTCTTTCTCGGGGGGATTGGTGGATTCTCTCCATTTCTATTTTGCTTTCTGCTTCTAGAATATCAGAGCAATTTTCCTGTAGTAATTCTTTGAAAGTGATGTCAAGGCTCTTTTCCTGATCATGACTTTCAGGTATTCCAATAATTTTTAAATTATCTTTCCTAAGTCTGTTTTCCATATCAGTTGTTTTTTCAATGAAATATTTCACATTTTCTTCTAATTTTTCCTTATTTTTTTGGTTTTGAAGTATTGATTCCTGATTTCTGGTAAATTCATCAATCTCCCTGAATTCTATTCTTTTTCTGAAGGATTTGTTCTCCTCAGAGAGTTTTTTTATCTCTTTTTCCATCTGGCCAATTTTGCTTTCTAAGGCATTCTTGTCCTCAATAACTTTTTGAACTGTTTTATTCATTTGACCTAAGCTGGTTTTTAGCATGCTATTTTCTTCAGCATTTTTTTGGATTTCCTTGACTAAGCTGCTGACTTCATTTTCATGTTTTTCCTGCATCTCTCTCCTTTCTTTTCCCAGTTTTTCTTCCAACTCCCTCATTTGATTTTCAGTCTTTTTTGAGCTCTGTCATAGCCTGAGCCCAATTTATGTTTTTTCTTGGAGTCTTTAGATGCAGGAGCTTGTGCTTTCTCATCTTCAGACTGAGTATTTTGATCCTTCTTGGGCTCATTTGCAAAATATTTCTCAATAGTCTTCCTTTTGTTTCTCTGCTTGCTCATTTTCCCAGCCTGGGCCTGGTTTTCGGGTGCTTTCTGAGCTTTTGGGGCACTCCCACAAGGGTCTCAGTGTGTGAGGCTCTGTCCTCCCTCCTGGTCTGTGAATGACCATATGTGCCCCCCGCCCTGCCACAGGGCGAGGTGGGGGGGCCGCTGCTGTTCTATGGGGGGGGGGGGCCTAGACTGCGAATAGGATCTGAATGTGTTCAGAGCCCCAGAGTCCTGTTCCAGAGGCAGAGGATAGAAGAACTCTGCAGTCTCTCTTCACTCCCCTCCCTCTGCTCAATGGGCTTATGCCCTGGGGGCTCCTGCTTACCTGCTGGGTCTGCTTCTGTTTCCGGGTCTGGGCTGCAGAAAGACCATGCTGCTTGCTGTGTGCCCTGAGGGCTGGGCTCCACTGCTAGCTCTGGCAGAGGTCCCCTGCTGTTCCCCCACTTTGTGCCCGGTGCTCCCCGGGTTGCAGCTCAGGAGATGCCTCTGCTGCTGTGAGCCGTGGCTCCCAGCGCCCTGGGGCTGCCTCCGGGAGGCTGAAGTTCTTTCGCTCTGGCAGGCCACCCCTCTGACGGGCCACCCCTCCAACCCCGGGAAGCAGAGCCTTTCTGCTCTTTTCCAGGTTATCTTGAGTAGGAGAACCGCCTCACTGGGTATGTCTGTGGGTTCTGTCTCTCGGAAGTTTAGTTAGAGTCCTTAGCTTATGAGTTTTATCAGAGAGCTCCTAAGACTGGATCCCTTCTTGTTGCCATCTTGGCTCTGCCCCTACCTAATAGTATTTTAAATGTCCTTGCTCAATGGACATTCTACCCGAAAAACTGAGTCATATTAATTTTTGTAGTCTTGTTATATCATGAAAACAAAATACAGTTTGGGAGTTATAACTAATTGGAAAGATGTTTCAAAAGTTTTCCTTGGAGAAATAAATAAAAGAATTGATGGAACTGATTTTATTATTGTCCAAATGTAGTAAAGAGCACAATTTCATGAGGCATTTACTCATCTTATAGTACTGTGCTTATGATATGTTTTTTGAAAAAGAACCAAAATTAAATACTTGCGACTTATGTACTAACATATGTTGCACAGAATAGCAGTAAGGAAATTTTACAAAGAATCCTCCAAATTAAATTTATGCATACAAATATATTCATATGTATTCAGATGTATAAATTTAATTTGGAAGATTTATATAAAGATAAAAGAATAAAAATTAAAAAAGATAACATATAACTAAGAGTATAACTTCTATTTAAGAAAATTATTAATATTGAAAAATGGAAAATAGATGGATGAAAGGGCATTGATTATGATAATTTCACATAAAAACTGATAAAAATTAATTGCTAAAATTAAGAAAACAAAATATAGTTAAAAAACTGTCTTAGTAGGAGGCGGCTAGGTGACTCAGTGGATAGAGCACTGGCCCTGGAGTTAGGAAGGCCTGAGTTCAAATGTGACCTCAGACATTTAATAATTACCTAGCTGTGTGGCCTTGGGCAAGTCACTTAACCTCATTTGCCTTGCAAAATCCTCCCCCCCCAAAAAAAACTGTCTTAGTTATAAAATCCTTGCCTTATGTGTTGCATAGAAAGTTGTGGTAGTCTAAATCAATACTAGTTAAGAATATAAATTTGCAAAACTTTCAGAAAAACAGTGGAAGATTATGTCATATAGCCTCATATAAAACTATAAGAAGCACTGGAAGGAAAAACTAGTTTAAAAAACTTTCTAAGAGAGTCAAATAAACAAAGTCATTCCAAAGCCTTTAAGACCAGGTTTGGGTAGAAAACAAATAGAAAAGTGAAAATATTTTTTTACAATAATCTTCCCCCCCCTAAAAAAGTAGAGCCATAACACTTATCCTCTAACATTACAAGAATATAGCAGAAATGATTTTGAAGCAAGCAAAGATGGGGAAAGTAGCTGGTTTAGACCTAACAATATTAAAAATAATGTTTGCCCTTCATTCTCAAAGACCATGACATCAGGGAGGTAATGTCAAGACAAACACATGAATTGGATTTGAGGGAAGAGATGCTCCTCCAGAGCCAACTGGGTTCAGTGTACAGATAAGACTTAGGACAACTGGAAATGGCCCTAGATGTAAGACAGTCAGGGTTCAATGACTTGCCTAAGGTCAGACAGATAGTGTCTGAAGAAGACCCTGGTTTGGGGTTAGTTTTCAAGGTATCTGAAATTGGAGAACTAAGAGACCTTTTTTTTGTTCCCCAAAATTGGACCTGAGAAAATACCAGTAACTACCAATCCATAAGCCTACTTTCCTAATTATATACAAATTTTGTGAGAATCTATTCATGCTTGAAGGAGATATTCATGAAAAGGGTATCAGAAAAAAAAGGTAGGCATTTGGAATTGATATTCCACATCTTTTTTTTTTTACTATATCATAATTGACTGAAAGCTAGAGAAGATATGATGTATCACATATATTTTTCTTAAATATATTTAAGAAATGATTCAAGGTTTTCCTTCAAGAAGGATTCCATGGGCTTGTCAAAATTAAATAAATTAAACAAAATTAAAATAAAATTTATTTGAATTATAAAAGCAATAATGTTTGTTCCTCTGTTGATATCAGGTTTACCAAAAATAAACAGGTATTTGCTCACCAAACATATTCTTCATTGTAAATAGAGGATATCCAGTGCACAATTTCAGTCAGGGAGACTGACTACAAATTATATTTTCTTACAATATTTATGCTGGTAAATGTAAAAGAGGAAAGATTTGGTTCACCCCTCTCCTCCACCTGTAAACTGAAGTGATAGTCACAGGATGTAATCAGAGATGATGAGGTGTTAATATTTTAACAAGGTTAATGATTAAGATATCTTCATTTGTGATTATATCCTGTGACTATTTCAACAGAGCAGGAGAACAGACACCGTATCCTTCTTTTCTTACATAAATAATATTTTGCTGATTACAGCAAGTTCAAGAAACTTTGAAGTCTAAAAGACAATATTGATAATTACACATTCAAATTATCCATATTGGAAGAATCAAGTGGATGAAAAGTACATATTTGTCCACACTGTACTTTACTGATTTAACATCTTATAAAACTCATCCATTATTAATATACATTTGTTGGATAGTCACTAAAAATGGATAGTGAGTTAGGTCCATTATTGAACAGATGAGAAAGGAAGTTGATTTGCTTTTGGGAATTAAAAAAATTTTTTTAATGATGTTAAACTCTTTTTAAAAACAAAGGTCCATTGAGTTCTGGCCAAGATGGTGGAGAAGACAGGCACAGTTCTAAAGTCTCCTGATCTTTCCCCATCTATCATAGGAAACAAACCTCTTAAAAGAAATCCTACCCATAAAACCAAGAAAGAAAAGCCAAGAGAATAAACATCATAAAATTAAAAAAAAAAGAAAGAAAAGCCAAGAGAAAGAACGTCTACCTCAGGATTTGTCTCCCTCAGCAGGGCAGGTGAGTCTAGACGCAGAGGGAGGGTCAGCCCTGGATCAGCCAGATTAGCAGCTGAATTGGAGCCCGGGAAGTCTGAAGGCCCGAGAGCTGGACCTGCTGGATCAGTGGTGGGGCTAGATGGAAGGGGCTTGAGTCAGCTAGGGAGCAGAGGCGTGCTGACCCTCTGGAGCTTGCTAACAGGCTGGGGGGAGAGTTCCAGTGCAGGATAGCCGAGGACACACCATCCCTGGGCTACTCTGGTCTGAGGAATTCTGACTCCATGCCTCCATTGCAGCAGAGGCCTCTTCCAGAGCAAACAATTGCAGACTACTTCTGCCTCAGGCACAGGTGTATGAGCAGACCAAACAGCCCAGCTGACAATAGGGAGAGGAATGACCTCAGGCCAGGGAAAAGCCCCCCATTGATTGAAGGCAACAAGGATTCATTAGCTCCAACTCCTCCCTTCAAGCTAAGGGAGAAGACCTCAATCAAGGTCACAGATACTCCAGAGAAATAAGCCGGCACCTCCTACTGGCCAGCCAGTGAAATTTCACTCAGTGAGTAAAGCCCCTATTGATCTCAGGCCCTTGTGAACCAGCCCCTCCCCAACTCAAGGTCTTAGCAAAATGAAGAAGGGTCAGTGGTAAGGTGGATCCATAGAAAAATTCTTGGAAGGGAAAGACCCTAACTCAGAGAGACCTGGAACCTCTGAGGAGAATACAATCTGGTCTTTATCACAGAAAGACTTTCTTGAAGAAATAAGGAAGGAGTTTAAAAATCAACTGGAAAATTTGGGAGAGACATTTAATACCTTGCAACAAGAAAACAAATACTTAAAAAGTACAATTGGACAAATACAAAATGAGAATAAATCTCTCAGATCATCAATTGGACAAATAAAAAATGAGAATAATTCTCTAAGATCCTCAATTGGGCAAATGCAAAAAGAAAATAATTCTCTCAAAACCTCAGTTGGTCAAATGGAAAGCTCTTTCAAAAGTAGAATGGACCAATTGGAAAAGGAGTTGCAAAAAGTTAATGAAGAAAACTCCTCTCTAAAAAAAAAAAAGAATAGAGTCTGCAGAAACTAATGACTCCATGAGACAGCAAGAGCCAGTTAAACAAAACCAAAAAATAGAAAAAAATAGAAGAAAATGTAAAATGCCTCATCAGCAAAACCACTGACCTTGAGAACAGATTGAAAAGGGGCAACCTGAAAATTATAGGACTTCCTGAAAACATTGAAGAGAAAAAAAGCCTGGACTTACTATTATAGGATCTAGTTATGGAAAACTGCCCTGATATCATGGAATCAGAGGGCAAAGTAGTTATTGAAAGAGTTCATTGATTCCCACCAGAAAGAGATCCTAAAATGAAAACACCAAGGAATGTTGTGGCCAAACTCCAGAACTATCAGATAAAAGAGAAAATCCTGCAAGCAGCCAGAAAGAAATAATTCAAATATCAAGGAGCCACAGGATCACGCAGGACCTGGCTGCATCAACATTAAGGGATCAAGGGGCCTGGAACGAGATATTTTAAAGAGCAAGGGAACTTGGAATGCAGCCAAGAATCCACTATCCTGCAAAGCTGATCCTTCTCTTCCAGGGAAAAATATGGACATTTAATGAAATGGAAGAATTTCAAAAATTCCTGATAAAAAGACCAGAGCTAAATAGAAAATTTGGACATCAGACAGTAGGTTCAAGAGATACTTGAAAAGGTAAAAAAAAAGGGGGGGCAATAAAAAAATGCTATCCAATAAGTTGACCTGGCTATATTCCAGCATGGGGGGAAAAGATTCTCATAAATCTTGAGAATTGTAACTCTAACAGAGAGAATATACCTAGCCAGAAGTAATGGACATTCATGACCTATCCAGGAGACTGCTATCCAATGGGATGTAACTGGCTTTAACCCCACTTGGGAGAAAGACTCTAATAACTTTCATGAGTTTTAACTCTATTAGATAGAATGTACTTAGCTAGAAGTGATAGATGCTCAAAATTTTCTATGACTCAAATAGAATGATCTAAAAAACATTACCTCCTTAAAAAGGGGGGACAGGAAGGAGATGGGAGGAGGGAGGGGGTTGAATGGGGTAAATCTCATTACACTAAGAGGTACAAAATGCCTATGGTAATAGAGGGGAAGAAGGGAGGAGATGAGAAACACCAGAATCTTCTCATCAGACTTGGCTTAAAGTCAATTTACACATACTTAGTTAATTTAAAAAACATCTAACTTTTCAAGGATTAAAAGGGGAAAAGGGGAGGGGGGAAGGAGAAAGGGAGAAAGGGAGGGGGAGTGGGGAAGAAAGGGAAACTAACAAAAGGAAGGGAAGGGAAAAGGGAAAAAGAGACAGGGGAAAGAAAGGGGAGGGGCTGATATAGGAGGGCAAACACACTGAAGGGGGTGGTATCCAGAAACAAAATACTGGAGAATACAGATAAGAGGGGAAGGGGGAAAATACAAACAGAGGGAAGAAAGTATGGAGGGCAATAAAGAATTAGTAATCATAACCTTGAATGTGAATGGGATGAAGTTCCCTTAAAACATAAGCGAATAGCAGAGTTGATTAAAAACCAGAATCCAATAATATGCTGCTTACAAGAAACTCATTTGAAGCAGAGAGACACATATAGAGTAAAGGTAAATGGTTGGAGCAAAATATATTTTGCTTCAGCTGAAGTAAAAAAAGCAGGGGTAGCAATCCCTATCTTAGACAAAGCAGCAGCAAAAATAGATAGCATTAAAAGAGATAAGGAAGGAAACTTTAGCCTCTTACCATAGACAATAAAGCTATTTCTTTTTTTGTTTGTTTTTTAATTTAATATTTATTCTCATTTTGTACAAATTTTTTTACATTAATAAAACATTCTTGTTTAAGAGTAAATGAAATAACCCCTCCCAAATAAATATAGACTTGTTTGAGTGATAAAGTAAAGGGGAGAGAAAAAAAATTAAAATTAAAAAAAATAATAGCAATAATTGTAGGTATGGCCAGGTGGCTCAATGGACAGAGCACCAGCCCTGGAGCCACGAGCACCCAAGCCCACATCTGGCCCTGTACACTGAACAAACACCCAGCTGTGTGACATGCAAGCCACCTGAACCCCACTGCCCTGGAAAAACCAAAAAAAAAAGACCCAAAATAAAATAAAATAGTAATAATAGTAGGGGTGGCTGGGTGGCAGACAGAGCATTGGCCCTTGAGTCAGGAGCACCTGGGTCCAAATCTGGCCTCAGACACCCAATGATTACCCTGCTATGTGGCCCCAGGCAGGCCACCCAGCCCCATTTGCCCTGCACCCCCCCCCCCAATAATAATAATAAAAAATATGCTTGAGTCTTTGTTCCAACACCAACAACTCTGTCATGGATGTATCACATTCTTTATGGTAAGTCCATCGCAAAAAGTTACTTCTATATTTTTCCACTGTTTCCACTGCTGAACACAACTCCCTCCTTTCGTATTTCTCTACTACCATGTACTATATTCTCTCTCCTTTCACTCTGACTCTGCTGTAGGGTAGCTGAGTGGCGCAGCAGACACATCCCCAGCTCTGGGGCCAAGAGGCCCTGAGCCCCCCTACCACCCCTTAGGCCCAGCATCCACCTGGCCCTATGGTCCCGGGCAGGCCATCCAATCCCAGCCCCTTGCAAGAAGTAAAAAAAGAAAATGTATTATATCTGACCATTCTCCCCCCATGGTCCATCCTCTCCTCCATCACTCACATCACCCTGCTTCCCCCTGTCCCCCCCCCTTATTACTCCAAATGCCTATACCCCATTGAGTATATATGCTGTTTCCTTTCCTAGCCACCTCTGATGAGAGCAAAGTTTCCCTCATTTCTCCTTGCCTTTCCCCTTCCATATCACTGAAATAGCTCAATGTAATAAAAATCTTATTATAATAAATATCTTGGCTTATTCCCCCTCTCCTTTTTTCTTTCTCCCATTACATTTCCCTTTTTTATTGACTCCATTTTCCCACCATATTTTAGCTTCAAATTCAGCTTTCTCCTGTAGTTCAACTATAAAAGCTCCTTCTACCTGTTCTATTAACTGAGAAGGTTCATATGAGTATTATCAATGTCATTTTTCTATGCAGGAATACATGCAGTTCATCATCATTAAGTCCCTCATATTTTCCCCCTCTCCTCCAATCTCTATGCTTCACCCGAGTCCTGTATCTGAAGATCAAACCTTCTGTTCAGCTCTGGCCATTCCAACAGGAACATTTGAAATTCCCCTGGTTCATGGAAAGTCCATCTTTTTCCCTGGAAGAGGACATTCAGCTTTGCTGGGTAGTTCATTCTTGGCTGCATTCTAAGCTCTTTTGCCTTCCAGTATATTATATTCCAAGCCCTACCAGCTTCCAATGTAGTTGCTGCTAAGTCCTGTGTGATCCTGACTGCAGCTCCATGATATTTGAACTGTGTCCTTCTGGCTGCTTGTAATATTTTCTCTTTGACTTCGGAGTTCTGGAACTTGGCTATAATATTCCTAGGGGTTGGTTTTTTGGGATCTCTTTCTCAGGGGGATCGGTGTATTCTCTCCATTTCTATTTTGCCCTCTGCTTCTAGAATATCAGGGCAATTTTCCTGTAGTAATTCTTTGAAAATGATGTCAAGGCTCTTTTCCTAATCATGACTTTCAGGTATTCCAGTAATTTTTAAATTATCTTTCCTAAGTCTGTTTTCCATATCAGTTGTTTTTTCAATGAAATATTTCACATTTTCTTCTAATTTTTCCTTATTTTTTTGGTTTTGAAGTATTGATTCCTGATTTCTGGTAAATTCATCAATCTCCCTGAATTCTATTCTTTGTCTGAAGGATTTGTTCTCCTCAGAGAATTTTCTTATCTCTTTTTCCATCTGGCCAATTTTGCTTTTTAAAGCATTCTTCTCCTCAATAACTTTTGGAACTGTTTAATCCATTTTACCTAATCTGGTTTTTAGCATGCTATTTTCTTCAGCATTTTTTTGGATTTCCTTGAATAGGCTGCTGACCTCATTTTCATGTTTTTCTTGCATCTCTCTCATTTCTTTTCCCAGTTTTTCTTCCAACTCCTTCATTTGATTTTCAAAGTCTTTTTTGAGCTCTGTCATAGCCTGAGCCCAATTTCTGTTTTTCTTGGAGTCTTTAGATGCAGGAGCTTGTGCTTTCTCATCTTCAGACTGAGTATTTTGATCCTTCTTGGGCTCATTTGCAAAAAATTCCTCAAAGTTCTTCCTCTTGTTTCTCTGCTTGCTCATTTTCCCACCCTTAGCCTGTTTTTGTGGTGCTTCCTGAGCTTTTGAGACACTCTCACAAGGGTCTCAGTGTGTGAGGCTCTGTCTTCCCTCCTGGTCTGTGAATGACCATATGCGCCCCCCTCTGCTATGGGGCTGAGGTGGGGGAGCCCTGCTGTTCTATGGGGGGGCCTAGACTGCAATTAGGGTCTGAATGTGGTAAGAGCCCCAGAGTCCTGTCACAGGGGCAGAGCTTAGCAGTCTCTCTCTCTCAATCTTCACTCCTCTCCCTCAGCTCAATGGGCTCATGCCCTGGGGGCTCCTGCTTACTGGCTCCCCCTGCTTTTGTTTCCTGGATCTGGACTGTGCTGGCCATGCTGCTTGCTGTGTGCCCTGAGGGCTGGGCTCCAAGTGCTCTCTCCGGCAGAGTTCCCCCAGCTGTTCCCACAATTTGTGCCCAGTGCTCCATGGAGAGGAGCTCAGGAAACTCCCCCACTGCTGTGAGCTGGGGCTCCCAACACCCTGGGGCTGCCTCCAGGAGGCTGAAGTTCTTTTGCTCTGGTGGGTTAGGTCCTCAGCTTATGAGTTTTATCAGAGAGCGCTTAAGAAATATATATACACACCAATGGGACAGCATCCAAATTCTTAGAGGAGAAGCTGAAAGAATTACAGGAAGACATAGACAGAAAAACTCTACTAGTGGAAGGCCTCAACTTCCCACTCTCTGATCTAGATAAATCCAATCATAAAATAAACAAGAAAGAAGTTAAGGAGGTAAATAAATTGTTAGAAAAACTAGATATGGTAGACTTATGGAGGAAATTGAATTGGGGATAGAAAGGAACATACTTTTTTCTTTGCAGTACATGGAACTTATACAAAAATTGACCATGTACTAGGGCATAAAAACCTAATGATCAACTGCAGAAAGGCAGAAATAGTGAATGCATCTTTCTCAGATCACAATGCAATAAAAGTCATATGCAATATTGGGCGAAGGAGATATAGACCCAGAACCAATTGAAAACTGAATAACCTCATTTTAAAGAATGAGTGGACCAAAAAACAAATTATAGAAAGAATTACCCATTTTATCCTAGATAATTATAATAATGAAACAACATACCAAAACCTATGGGATTCACTCAAAGCACCTCTCAGGGGATATGTTATAGCTTTAAATGCTTACATGAATAAATTGGTGAAAGAGGAAATCAATGAACTAAACATACAACTAAAAAAATTAGAGAAAGAAATTAAAAATTAAAATAAAAAAATAAAATTAAATAAATAAAAAAATTAAAAATTAAAAATCCCCAATTAAATACCAAATTAGAAATTGTAAAAATTAAAGGAGAAATTAATAAAATAAAAAAACCTTGTGAATTAATAAATAAAGCCAAAAGTTGGTATTATGAACTAACCAATAAAATTGATAAACCCCTGGTCAATTTGATTAAAAAAAAGAAAGAAAGAAGAAAATCAAATTGCTAGTATCATAAATGAAAAAAGTAAACTCACCACCAATGAGGAGGAAATTAAAGTAATAATTCATAATTAGTTTGCCTAACTCTATGCCAATAAATTTGATAATCTAAGTGAAATGGATGAATTTTACAAAAATATAAGTTGGCCAGGTTAAATGCCCAGGTTAAAAAACCCTATCTCAGAAAAAAAAGAAATTCAACAAAGCATCATTGAATTCCCCAAGGAAAAATGTGCAGGGCCTGATGGATTCACAAGTGAATTCTACCAAACATTTAAGGAACAATTATATATTAAGGTTCCAATTATATATAAACTCTTTGGAAAAACAGGGGAAAGATGAAACTCTGCCTAACTCTTTCTATGAAATCAATATGGTGCTGTTACCTAAACCAGGAGGAGATAAAACAGAGAAAGAAAATTATAGACCTATCTCCCTGATTAATATAGACACAAAAATCTTAAATAAAATCTTAGCAAAACATTTACAACAAGTTATCAGTAGGATAATACATTATGATCAAGTAGGATTTATCCCAGGAATGCAGGGTTGGTTCAAAATTAGGAAAACTGTTATATCAACAACAATTATATCAACAACAAACCTATCAGAAATTATATGATCATATCAATAGATGCTGAAAAAGCTTTTGACAAAATACAGCATCCATTCCTACTAAAAACACTAGAGAGTGTAGGAATAAATGGACGGTTCCTTAGAATAATTAGCAGTATCTCTCTGAAACCATCAACAAACATTATATTCAATGGGGAGAGGCTAGAGGCATTCCCAGTAAGATCAGGGGTGAAACAAGGGTGCCCATTATCACCCCTACTACTCAATATTGTATTAGAAATGTTAGCTTCAGCAATTAGAGAAGAAAAAGAAATTGAAGGAATTAGAATTGGGAAGGAAGAGACAACTCTCACTCTTTGCAGATGACATGATGGCCTACCTAGAGAATCCCAAGAAATCATCCAAAAAAACTACTGGAAACAATTAGCAATTTTAGCAAAGTTGCAGGTTATAAAATAAACCCTCATAAATCCTCAACTTTTCTATATATGTCTAGCATGATACAGCAAGCAGGAAGAGCTAGAAAGAGAAATCCCATTCAAAGTAATCTCAGACAATATAAAATACCTGGGAGGTCTATTTGCTAAGACAGACTCAGAAATGTTTTGAAAACAATTACAAAACACTTCTCACACAAATTAAATCAGAATTAAATAACTGGGCAAATATCAATTGCTCATGGATAGGTAGAACTAATATAATAAAAATGACAATTCTACCAAAGCTAAACTACCTGTTTAGTGCCCTACCAATCAAAATTCCAAAAAATTACTTTAATGAGTTAGAAAAAATTGTAAGTAAATTCATATGGAGTAATAAAAAGTCAAGAATTTCCAGGAGCTTAATGAAAAAAAAGTGCAAAAGAAGGCGTCTTAGCCCTACCTGATCTAAAATTATAAAGCATCAGTCATCAAAACTGTTTGGTATTGGCTAAGAAATAGAGTGATGGACCAGTGGAATAGACTAGGTGCAAAAGCAGGAGACGATTATAGTAATCTGCTGTTTGATAAACCCAAAGAGTCTAGATATTTGGATAAAAACTCCCTCTTTGATAAAAACTTCTGGGATAATTGGAAGTTAGTATGGAAGAAACTTAGATTAGATCAACACCTAAAACTCTTTACCAAGATAAGATCCAAATGGTTACAGGACTTAGACATAAAAAAAAAAACAATACTATAAGCAAATCAGAAGATCAAAGACTAGTCTACCTGTCAGATCTATGGAAAGGGGAGCAGTTTATGACTAAGGAAGAATTGGAGAACATCACCAAAAACAAACTAGATGATTTTTATTTAATTAAATTAAAAGCTTTTGCACAGATAAAACCACTGTAACCAAGATCAAAAGAAATGTAGTAAATTGGGAAACAATCTTTACAACTAATGATTCTGACAAAGGACTCATTTCTGAAATATACAGAGAACTGAGTCATATTTTTCAAACAAAAAGCCATTTCCCAATTGACAAATGGTCAAAGGATATGCAAAGGCAATTTACAGATGAGGAGATCAAAGCAAACCATAGCCATATGAAAAATTGCTCTAAATCATAAATTATTAGAGAAATGCAAATTAAAGCTTCTCTGAGGTACCACCTCACACCTCTCAGATTGGCCAATAAGACCAGAAAGGATAATGATCATTGTTGGAAGGGTTGTGGGAAATCTGGGACACTATTACACTGTTGGTGGAGCTGTGAATTCATCCAACCTTTCTGGAGAGCTATTTGGAACTACACCCAAAGGGCAACAAAAATGTGCATACCCTTTGACCCAGCAACACCACTACTGGGTCTATATCCTGAAGAGATGATGAAAAAGCCTAAAAACTTCACTTGTACAAAAATATTTATAGCAGCCCTGTTTGTGGTGGCAAAGAATTGGAAATCAAGTAAATGTCCTTCAATTGGGGAATGGCTTAGCAAACTGTGGTATATGTATGTCATGGAACACTATTGTTCTATTAGAAACCAGGAGGGATGGGATTTCAGGGATGCCTGGAAAGATTTGCATGAACCGATGCTGAGTGAGATGAGCAGATCCAGAAAAACACTGTATAACCTAACAGCAACATAGGGGTAATGTTCAACCTTGAAGGACTCGCTCATTCCATCAGTGCAACAATTGGGAACAATTTTGGGCTGTCTGCAAAGGAGAGTGCCATCTGTATCCAGATAAGGAGCTGTGGAGTTTGAACAAAGTTCAAGTACTATTCCCTTTAATTTAGGGAAAAAACTAGATATCTTATTGTCCGATCTTGTTACCTGTTAGACTTCTTTTCTCTTCTTTAATGATATGATTTCTCTCTCATCACACTCAATTTGGATCAATACACAATATGAAAACAAGTAAAGACTGACAGATTATTTTCCATGGGGGGAGAGGGAAGCAAGATTGGGGGGGGAACTGTACAACTCAAATAATATATTTAATAAAAAAATTTCATCTGTTTCAAAGGTCCATCTTTTAATATCAATATTCTTCTGGTATTATCATATGAACAAGAATCATGGAAGAGTAAAATCTTTGGAGAATTAAAAGTGAGGATCATTTACACTTACATCGACAGGCTTCAGCACATTCCATATATAAACAGAGAAAAAATAAATAAAAGATGTCATCATTGACAGATATGTGTGACAGAAGGAGAACAAGTAAAATGGTGAGAGTAAGTCATAATTGATGAACAGCTCATTCTTCCCTTGATATCCTTGTCGTATAAGAAAAAAGCAAGTAAGGTAAAACACTGTGCTTAGCATAAAGGAAGCATTAATATATTCTTGGTGACTGACTTGAAGCTGATAGACAGACATAGATGGATAGGGATTTGCATCATTGCAAGGTATTACTCACACTGGTGAGATAAGTGAACCATTTAGGAGAAATATCAATTTATCCAATACTTTTGAGTTGGCTTTGCTAGAGTTTTGAGCATTGTTTCAGAGAGATTTACATATTCATTGTAATTCATCTTGCTTGTGAAACATAAAGTGATTTATTTTTTTTGCTTACAGAGAGGTCATTGTTATAGTGAGTAAAGTAGGGGTAGGGCCTGAATTTCTGATATCATTGGGACCCTTCAAGAAAACTCCTCCTTTCAATGTAGGTTTGTACTTTCTCCATTATTTCTATTCTTAGAGGCATTGCCTAAAGCAAAGATGTCAAATATCTGGGATGCACTTGCAAAACTCCAGTTCTGAGGGGTGGGGGTGGGGAGGAGCAGATTAAAATGTAATTGGGAACTATTTAATGAAATAAAAAATACAATAGAACATAATGGTGATATGTAGTTTTCTAAGTCAATATGTGATCACAAGGGTCCTTAAACATGGTTTAGGGCCTCCTTTATATTTGAGTTTGACACTAGAGTTTGGTTTAGTGCACCAACAGGTTTTGTGGCTTGCCCAGGGTCATATAACCATTAGGTGTTATAGGTGGGATTTGAATCTAGATCTTCCTGCCTTTGAGACTAGCTTTGTATCCACTACATCATACTCTCTCTCAGAACAATACAGATGACTACTTTGCTGAAATGTGTGTTTATTTAGTTTATCAATAATGTATTGAAATAATGTATTGAAAATTTGTATATAAATTAAATATAGGAGAAAACTTCCTGATTTTCTAAAGAGTAAGAAAGTTAGTTGTGAAAAGTACAGCAAAGGGAGTTTTATTATCAAGCAGATGGTTTTTGAGAATTTAGAAAAATAATCTCTGAGAGGTAGCATCAGTTCCCTAAAACAAATCATGCTCCACTGATGTAATTTTCTTTTTCATCATATTAAAATGTTAGAACATGGGGGAATTTCTGTAAATACAACAATACCTGGAAATCAAGAAGATATGTGATATTATATGATTAAGAGGATGAGGTGTGGACTAGATGATTGCACAGTCAGAGATATTTACCACCATTTGAGAAGTCATATCAAAGATGACTCATTAACATATTGCTTATATTATGGCCAGAGGCCTTTAGTACTTTGTGAATGGCTCTGTCCCATCCTTGGCCTCATTATGTTAAACAATTTTTTCAGTACTTCGGATAAAAGCATACTTATCAAATTTGAGGATGACCCAATCTTGCATAGGATTTTTAGAGAATATTAGAAGACAAAAATCAAGATTTTAAAAAAAAATCTTAATGTTTTTGGGTATCTAAATTTAGGAGAATTAAATTTAACAGGGTTACATATAATGCACTTTACTTAGTTAAGAAAGAAATTGTTTGAGCACAGAATATGAAGATATACAACTAATAAAAAGAATAATTATTAGTAGCTACATAAAACAGCCCACATTTTATAGATAAGAAAACTGAAATTATGGATCTCTTATTGCAGTTTGTGTCAGTTGGGATTTGAATCCTGATCTTTCTTGTCTCCATGTTCGTTGTTCTTCCCCCCAAAAAACAGTCTTCAACTTTTTAATTGTTGTTATTGTTGGTCCTTTGTCCTTGAAGAGTACCATTGACATCAGGAGCACAATATCTTGACCTGCAAGTGAGTCATATTTAAATGAAGCATTGCTGTACAAAGTCATCAGCCTCACTGTCTCCTCCAGAATCATCAGAATCCAAGTAACAAGATATAGGTCAAGATGACTGGCAATTGCCCTGGATGCAGTGGAGGACCTTGGTCCTTTTCAAGTGAAGAGCTTTCCTAGGTCATTTGGTCTGAGACAACACTTACTCAGTAAATAAAGACTAGGCAAGAATTGATAAAAGGACTTTGTGACTGGAACTTTTAGACATTTTAAAATGATCACAAATTAGAAACCATGACATATTATCTAATAATCAGGAGAACAATTTTTAGTCTGTAGAAAATCTACTCAGTAGTTTCAGTTGTGAAATTATGCCTTTGAATGAAAGGACATGCTCCAGTCCTTACTAAATAATGTATTTTTTATTATCATCCAGTCATTGTAGATTTCTTATAATCTTTACTGATGAATTAGTTTTTGAGTATATCTTAGTTTGATACTAAAAACAAACTTAACTTTACTGTGTCTTTATTCATTTAAAGATTTAAACATTTTATTCATAAGAAATTAGAAATCCAGACTGTTTAAATACCTTGTACAAAGTCACATATACTTATTAAATGGCACAGTTTATATTCTGACTCAGGGATCCTGACTCCAGAGGCAACACTTGTACCATTGTATTAGACTGCTTTGCATTCGGTAGAAAGAAGGTGATATCCCCAATGGAATGTCAGTGACATATGAGTGGAGCATTTAGTTTGCTTCTGAATATCAAATTTTAGTAACACAGTCAGAGAACAGAGATTCAGAACCAGATCTTATGAGAAATGGTTAGAGATGCTTGGGATGGAAGAATTATTTGGTTGAAACATTATCATTGACTTAAAATATTTGAAGAATTCTTTTCCTGGACAGAGCTTGACTTCTTCTGTGCTGTAGAGGAAGAATAAAGATAGAAGAACAAAAGGTAGAAAATTAGAGGCATATTTGACTAAGAATTGTCAAGTTTTTCTTTTTTATTAAAATTGACCCAGAATGGAATATAATCATTTGAAAGGTGGTAAGTTTCTCATCAGTGGATACCGGGATAATGATTTGTAGAAGAGACTTATATTTTATATAGGGATGGAATTAAATGATCTCAGTGATGAATTCTTCCACCTTTGAGTTATCATGTTGATAGGTGAGATAAAAATGTAAATTCAGAGTTAGCTGGGAGCATTGGCAGGAGGTGAACATTTAGTCACTGAGAGATGAAGGAGATGATCGATATTCTTCTTTCTTCCTGGAGATAGCCAAGGGCAGGAGTATGTATATGGAATTCCTTCCCAATAATTGATTAATTTTGCCACTTGTTGTGATCACTGAATTGGGGTTGGGGACTCACTTCAGTTTTATTTTTGTCTTATTGAATCATTTTGGATTTATATTGTGATATTATACTCCCTAATGTTTTACATGGCCAATTTTTAACTTTATAAAGGAGTAAAGTGCAACTGTGGATTCTTTCATCTGTTTCATTGGATAGGATGACAAAATATGAAAGTTCCAGTGAAACTGTTTTATATTAGGTCTTGTTTTACTCCACTAACCTAATGTAGCTGGCTGATTTTTATCTGGTGGTTATCCAGGTGAATTTGTTAGTAGCACAAGTTGGCTTTTTTTTTGTTTTAATTTTGTTTTAATAATTGATATAGCATTTTTTTTAGAAATGGAAAGTTCCTTGAACATTATCCTGTTCAGCTTCTTAATTTTTAAAATAAAGATAGTGATTCCTAAGAGAGCTAAATGGTCTCTTCAAGGTCATGTAAATAGTAATTGGCAGGAATAGGATTTGAACTAAGGTCTCTACTAATTCCAAATCCATCACTCTTTCCATTATATCATGCCACATATCCTAATTAGAATCTGTTTCTACAGGTTAAGGACAGGCTATTTTTTGTCTCTGTGACCCTAGATACCAAGTGGAGCTTTTTATTTAGGAGGTACTTAATAAATTCCTGTGGATTTCAAAAAACTTATCTCCAGTTTCTTACATTGCCTTCTTTGCACATAGTAGGTACTTCCAGATTTTTAATTGAACTGAACATAAATTTAATTATGAATATTATTTAACCTATTAATGTAAATTAAGATGGTGCTCACTTTTTAAAATAGTTACATCATATTTTTGATGCATATTTATTTTGCAATCAATTAAAACCTTCTGATATTTTCACATGAACTGCTGTCAAGACTGTTTTTTTCTACCCTGTGCTTTTGCAAGTGATTTTTAAAATTCTAAATGAGGCTTATATATTTTATTCCTATTAAATTTTATGTTTTTGGTTTCAAATTATTGCTTCTATCTGCCAATGTAATTTTGAATCTTGATTTCATTATCCTTTGAATTTTTTTGCATGACAACTATTTTATTTTTGATTTTTATATCAAGCTATTTTAATAATTTGTCTTCATACAAGGGATTTATCAAAGAAGATTAATAAAATAAGGTCAGTGGCAAAGTCCTTAATACACCTCAGATACTTCCTTTGATATTGTCATTGATCCTTTAATCATTGTTTTGCTTATGATCAATCAAGCAACTGTGAATATATCTGTATTATCATCTAGTCCTCATCTCTGTCTTGACTATAGAAAATATCATGTAATACTCTATCAAAGGTCATGTTCAAGTCAAGATATATTGTCTGTTATTTCTCTGATCTACCAATATAATAACTATTGAAAAAATGATAAGTTTAGAAAGGCTTGTATTTGTTGAATTATCCCACTTCTTTCTAACTACTACCATTCCTTTCTATGTGCTCCCACTTCATCTGTGCAGTGCTTTTAATGACTCTAAACTTTGAAACAAAGGTTCATTAGAGTATTGGGATGTGCTATGATCTCATTTTCCATAGACTCAGTAACAGCAACCTTGGAACAACTTGAGTAACAGATACAATAGGACTGAGTATGATTTATAAACAAATAAATATATTATGATTTGAGGTTAAAGAGACAGACAGATATAGGGAAGGAGGGAGGGAGGGGGGAGAGGGAGGGAGGAGAGAGAAGG
The DNA here is from genome assembly GCF_037893015.1 of Macrotis lagotis. Classification (NCBI taxonomy): domain Eukaryota; kingdom Metazoa; phylum Chordata; class Mammalia; order Peramelemorphia; family Peramelidae; genus Macrotis; species Macrotis lagotis. The sequence continues at coordinate 154,959,534 of NC_133663.1, forward strand.
AGAGAAAGAGGAGGAGGGAGGTAGGGAGAGAGAGGAGGAGAAGAGAAAGAAGGAGAGGGAGAGAGGGAAGAGGAAGTGAGAGTGAACATTTACAGTTAGGAAAATCAGAAAAGGGAGATGGCACAAGAACTGAAACTGGAAGGAGTTTTCTAGACATGGGTTAATAGCCTTTTGCCAGGGCATGAAGGTGGGTGATAGAATACTGAGTTTAGGGAACAGCAAAAAAAGGACAGTTTGACTGCAACAGAGTACATTAAGGGAGTAGTGGGAAATAAATTTGGAAAGTTATACTGGAGTGAAATTACGAGGGCTTTAAATGCCAAGCTTAATAGTTTATATTTTATCCCAGAGGCACTAGAAAGCCACTGAAGATTCTCAAATGAGGAAATCACATAGTTGTGCCTGTGCTTTAGGGACATTATTTTGTCAGCTCTGTGGAGCAAGGATTAGAAAGGAGGGAGCAAGAAAGCAGAGATACTAATTTGGAGACTATCTTAATAGTCTTAGATGAAAAATAAAGTCCTCATCTATAGTGATTGTCATGGGAATGGAAAAACAAGGAATAGATGTGAGAGATGTTGTGAAGGTAGAACTGGGGAAACTGATTTGATACAGGTAGGGTGAGGGGGGAGAAGGGAAGAGTGGGAGAGAAGAGTCTAGGATGACTCCAAGATTTAGAACCGTTTTACTAGAAGGTTAGTGACATTCTTGAAATAAAGAATTTGGCAGGAGATGGGGTAGGGTTTAGAGGAGAAGATGAATTCTGTTTTAGACATGTTAGCCACTGGCAGACTTCCTAATGTTCCAATTTTCATCTTTTTCTGACAAAATCATTTTATCCATTAGGGACAGTCTCATGGGAAGTGGAATCCTGGGAAAATCTCCAAATGTCTAATTGTACTCTAGCTTTAGTAATTTTGGAAGAAGTTCTCAGTATTTGGGTGTACCTAGGACACAAACAAAGAAGTTAACTGAATTGGATTATTTTAAACTTTACCTTTGCTAACATTGCTGTTAACAGGTTTATATTCTTTTGTCTTCATCCTTGGTTATATATTTCTCATTTTTTTTAGTTTTTTTTTTTTTTGCAAGGCAAACAGGGTTAAGTGGCTTCCATGAGGCCACACAGCTAGGTAATTATTAAGTGTCTGAGACCGGATTTGAACCCAGGTACTCCTGACTCCAAGGCCGGTGCTTTATCCACTACGCCACCTAGCCACCCCTATTCCTCATTTTTAATATGTAATTTTAAGATATTCCTATTTGTTCTTGTTGGTTTAGGTTGATGATTCTGGCTTTCTCATTGTTACTTTTTGCAAGATTAGACATTTAACTTTGATAAATGTTTCTTTCTAAGTGTGTGCAATGAAGACATAGTTTTTCAGCCTGTTCTTATACTGGTAGCATTAAAGATTTTGTAATAAGTAACTAGTTTTGTAATATTTGTTGAGTTTAAAAGTGAGGGTATTATGGAATTGGAAAGGAATGGGAGATTATTGAACCTTGAACAACCTCAATAACAGGAGTTTAATTGAAGGTTACAGATTACTTCCTCCTTTCTCGATGAAATCATCTTTCTCAACCTTCCCTATGTCTTCACACTTTCCTTGCTATCTCCTTTGACTTTGTGACACTTGAACACCTCTTGTTTTCATGTTTCCTTTTTTTTTAATTTCCTGTGTTCAATTTAATACTTTTGTCCCTTTTCAAAGATGATCACAACATCATGAAAGTGATACTGTGACAATCATGTAAATTGAATTTGATGGAAGGGGGTGCTGTGCTTAGTCACCAGCCTCACTTTCTCCTCCAGAGTCATCTGGAGCCTGTGGTCAGATATGAATCAGGATGACTAGATGGCCCCTGATGAGAGGCAATCAGGATTAGGTGACTTGTCTAAGGTCACATAGCTAGTAAGAGTTAAGTGTCTGAGACTGGATTCAAATTCCTGACTCCTGGGCCAGTGCTTTATCCACAGGGTCACCTTCAGTACCTGGCCTATAGTAGGTTTTATTACTGTTTAATTCTCTTCCCTCTTCTTTCTGGTTATGGAAATTCTACTTATTTTTTATGGTATATTTCTGCTTCAGAACTTTCTCTGAGTTTCTGGCCCATACCAGGTCTTCTCAAGATATACATACATACATACATATATCTCTATATCTCTATATCTCTATATATCTCTATATCTCTATATCTCTATCTATCTATCTATCTATCTATCTATCTATCTATCTATCTATATATATATATATATATAAAACTTATATACCACAACATCTTCAGGGGTTCTTAACCTGGGGTCTAAGAACCTTTTTTTTTTTAAATAAACTATTTTAATTGTTTTCCTTTTAAATCTATCCATTTTATTTTACATATGTAAAACTATCATTTGCAAAGAAGGTGTCAGTCTGAATTGGTAGAGGGACTTTGCTCAATTCAAATTACAAGTCTTGTCCCTATTCCTATTCTTATTTCTATTCCTATTCTCATAGTTGTTCCCATTACTAGTCATATCATTCTCTGGAGGTTTGTGTTAGTCACTTTGTCTCCTGTAATAAAATTAAAGAGAATTTCTCTCTGACAGTTTGAGTATGTGTAAATGTCTTAGGAAATGGGGAACAGGGGTGGGAGGACCCAGGAAGTATGACTTTTTGATTTTGAATAACAAAATATCATTGCTCTATGGCGGGTCATACCCTGCCTAAGTAAGACATCCGATGTCTTGGTAAAAGTAGAATATTTTCTGCAGTGTTTTTTAACTTAGATTATAGAATTAAAAACTGTTTGACCATGAAGATCATGAATTCTGAACTGGAAGGGATCTTAAGGATCTAGATGGAAAGCTGGGAGCCATGTAAGTGAAGTGACTGGCCCATGGCCACTTTATTAGATCTCTAATTGAAATAGTAATGCTTTGCCCTTATTTGAGTGTAACCAATCACTGAAACATCTTAAAAGAGAGATTCAATATCTAGCTTTTTATGATTTAGCTTGATTGCTGAGTGATGGAAAGGAGTAGAACTTACAGCTTCATAACTGACCTGTTCCCTGGTCGAAATAGATTGCTCTATTTGTATTTCTGCTACAATTCTTAATCATTAGGTAAGAAATTCTACCTTCTTTTTTGTTTTCCTAACTTCAAATGTAAGGAAGCTGTGGGTGTGTGTGTGGGGGGGTGTTTAAAAAAAATCAGCTCTTAAAGAGTTTTTAACTATCCATAATTATTTGATTGAACAAAGTATGTGTTTTTATTAAAATCTTCTACATAGGGTGGTTTTTATTATTGCTGATCTTTTTCAAGGGACAGATTTATATCTTGTAGACACAATATTGGTACTTTTTTCCTTTTGTAAATGGAAGTTAAATCTGCTTTTTCATTATTATGGGAGAACTCTTGGAGTTGAAAGTATATCAATTAATATGAAAAAAAAACAATCTGCGACTCATAGGCTTATAGGGTGAATTGGTCCATGGAGATATTGAGTTAATATGTATGTTAGGACTTCTTCATTATAAGACTGACTTGTCCATTAGGTCTTGTAATAAATAGGCTTTTGTATTTCTATTGTTTTACATAAACTGTGATGTATTTGCTTTTAAAACCTTAGAAATGACAGTTGAAACTACAAAGATAATTTTGTTCAATAACTCTTTGATTAGCAATATCAAGGCATAAGGACAAAATCTTTAAGGATGTTTCTGTTTTCAAATGACCTGGTATTGATTGAAATAAATATTAATCAAAGCAGGGGCCTATGTTTGCATGTTGTCTTTTTTATTAAACTCTGATCTTAAGGGTAAGGGCTCTTTTTTTGTTTGTTTTCACATAAAGTAGACATTTTATAAATGCTTTTTGACTTGACTAGAGGCTTTGCTAACATGGTTTATACTCAACAGGCATAGCTTTTATAAACTAAGAGTCCTTTCCATAAACCTAGCCCTATCTCCATGAAGTGATGGAGCACATAAGTTGGATTAAGAAGGCCATTTTAAGCAATTTTGTGACTTCAAAGATCTCTGCAATAGAAAATTGTGAAAGCCTGGAAAGCCTGTCTTTTCTTTTCTATTTTCAAGGCAGTCTCAAATAGCTCTGTAGATTGTTTTTTATAAAGATTTTATAGAGATAAAGTTCTTTCGTATCCGTAAAAGACAAAAATTGCATTTCTGCCTTTTTATTTTTATACTTTATTTTTTTATTTTTATATCTTATTTTTTGATAATGGTACCATTGATCCCACCCTTTTAACAAAGCAAAAGAGTTAATTGAACAAATATCAGTGTCTACATCTGATAAATTATGCAGAATTTTGCCCTTCTAGCCACTAGTCACCCACTTCTCTGAATAGATTGTATGTTTCAACATTTGTACTTCAGGATCCAGATTGTCTATTGCAATTAATTTGGGTTTTACTTCTTCTTTAGTATTACTTTAATTTATTGTTATTGTCATTGTATATAATGTATTCCTGATTTTCCTTATTCTCTGTCAATTAATGTCATATGCTTATCTGAATTTTTCCCTCTAGCCATTTCTTACTGTGCAGTAATATTCATCTATTTTTGAATACCATAATTTGTTTAGTTATTCTTCAATCAATTGTCTTCTATTTTATTTCTGATTTTTCTTAACAAAAGTGCGATGAATATTTTGTTATATATAGCAGGATGTTCCCTTTTCCTCCCTCACTCTTCCTCTCCTTCTCTCTTCTTCTCCCTCTCCTGGTCCTATGCCTCTTGAATTATAGCCTGATAGTAAGACTACTTGATCAAAGAACATAAACAATTTAGTGACCTTTTTTGCCTCACTCCAAACTTGTTTCAAGAATGGTTAATACAATTCATAGATCCATCAACAATGTTTTGTTATCTGTCTTTTCATAGTCCCAGAATATTGAATATTTCCTTCTCTCACCATTTTGAATTATGATGACTGTGAGGTGAAATTGTTGATTGTTCACATGGTTGTTTATAGTTTGCAATTCTTTTGAAATCTGTTTACAACTCTAACTACCTATCTGTTGGGCAATGGCTCTTCATCTTATGAGATTTTTATCAAAGGCATTTCATGCCAATATCCCCCAACCCCATCCATACCCCCATAACTTCTTTTCTTATTTTAGATGCTTTATTTAATTTGTTCAAATACTATTTACTTTTGAAATTGTTCATTTTTATTTTATACGATCTCTTCCACTGTTCAGTTTTAACAAGAGTGTGATGAATATTTTGTTATATATAGGAGGGTGTTCCCTTTTTCTCCCTCACTCTTCCTCTCCTGATCAGAGCACTGGCCTTGGATTCAGGAGGACAGGAGTTCAAATTCAGCCTCTGACACTTGACCCTTAACTAGCTGTGTGACTTTGGGCAAGTTACTTAACCCTGATTGTCTTGCATTGAGAGCCATCTCCAGTCATCCTGATTCATATCTGGATACTGGACCCAGATAGCTCTTAGAGGAGAAAGTGAGACTGGTGACTTAGCATAGCATCCCCCTCACTCAAATGGAATTCATGTGCTTGTAACATGGTACCACCTCCTTGATGTGGTCTTCTTCAAAAAATTAAGGAGAAACATTAGTTTGAAAACCACCTTCCTGAGGATAAAGCCAAAAGATATCTCTCCTTGATTTCTTTATATCTATGTCTTCCCTGAGTCACATACTGGCTATGTAATCCTGAGTGAATAATTCTATCTTCCTCATTTTCCTGATTTGTAAAATTGCAATAATAATAGCACCCTCTTGCTGGGATCACTGTGAGTATAAAAAGAAATGAAATTTGTAAAGTATACTACAAAACTTTGTAGTTCTATATAAATATACCCATACATATATAGATATAAAACATTTCAGATTCTCAAATTTTAAAAACTTTTTTGATATGACTTTTATTTTTAGGTTATAAATTCATTAAAAATTTATTGTATAATAGAGTGTGAGATACCTTACTTTGGTCAAACTGATTCTCAGGATTTCTAAGTCCTTGTCAAATAGTGAGTTCTTGAACAAGTACTTTGTATTCCTGTGTTTACTGAAAATTCTTAGACTGTTGTGTTCATTCATTTATGTCTAACTCAGTTCTCTGTTCCGCTGATCTACTTTTTTATTTTATAATCAGTACCAAGTAGATTTTATGTTTACTTGACATCTGATATTGTTAGGTCTATGTCAGTTCCATAGTTTTCATCATTTCCCTTGAGATTCTGGACTTTGTTCCTCACATGAATTTTAAAATTCATTTGTATCATTTTATGTTATCTTTTTGCTTGTTCCCTTTTTTTTTTGAATTAGTACTTGTGATGCTTTCCTAGTTGTTTGATCCTCGCTTTGAGTTGACTTGAACATGGGTCCCTAAGTGCTTTGAAAATTTTCTGTGTGTATATTTGGTCTAGTTCTCACCCAGCACTCCAATCCCTCTGCCCCAAAATGAGAAATATAGCTATAACATTTTACAATTTATTTAGTCAAAAATTATGGCATATGGTCACTTTGTCTGACCCTTGTTTTCCTCTAAGTTCAAGTAGTGCTAGTGTACCTGGAAATTTTCTTTGAATTATATTCTTTTTTACACTTCTAAAGAATTTAGTTGCTTTAATTTTTTTTTTTCTTGGAAGGTAGCTTCTCCATAGTCCCTTGAATACTGTCAATATTCAGTAAATATTAAGTGAATTTATTGGGTTTTTTAGGGGTTTTTTGGCAAGGCAATGGGGTTAAGTGGCTTGCCCAAGGCCACACAGCTAGGTAATTATTAAATGTCTGAGGCTGGATTTGAATTCATGAACTCCTGACTCCAGGGCCAGTGCTCTATCCACTGTACCACCTTGCCACCTCCTAGTTGTTTTTTTCCCCTAATTCTACTTGTCTAGGACTCTCTTGTGTAGACACCGGAAGCCAAGAGTTTTATACCTACCTTTTCTTAACACTTCTCTTTTCCCCTTCATTAACTTCTCAGAAATAAAAAGCCAGTATTATAAACCTATTTTTAATTTTTTTCCTCCTGTGAAAGGGAGTAAATTCCTGCTTCATCTACCTTAGCTTTTTGCTCTTTGATACTGCTTCTTAACTACTACTCTGTATACAATGTTTACTTGACTTAATATTGCTAACACTTAAGTAGCCATTCATTATTTCCCTATGAAAAAATGAAGTTTAGAACACATCCATACTTAACAGGAAATAAATGTAGCCAAAGTGTTTTTTTTAATTTTAGAATATCCTTTGATATATCTTATCATTCTGATGAATGAACCTTTGTCTTATTCTAAAATTTACCCTTCATATACAAAGTAGTAACTTCTTCAAAATTGTCATCTCTTCCTCTTATGAATTTCCTCCTCTAAAATATTTCTCAAATTTTCTCCTTTATTCCTCTTATGGCTTTAAAAATTATATTGAATCTATTGCTTCTGAAACCTTTTCCTCTTCTTCCTCTTAGTGCAGTACAACTCTTCCTTCATTAAGCAAAACAAACATTGATCATGATTGACTATGTATAGCTAATATACATAACCAAGAAAAGCCCAAGACCTATATATTTCACTATCAGTTCTCTAAAGTCAAGATTAGTCACAGCATTGATTAAAATTCTGATGTTTTTCATAGTCATTTTCTTTATATTGTAGATTCATCATTTGATTCTTCTTACTTTATTCTATAGCATTTCTTACAAGCCTTTCCATGTTTACCTTCATTCATATTCATAATATTGTATTCATATAATACAATTAATTCAGCCATGAATATTGCATTCATATAATACAATTAATTCAGTTGCTGTACACCTCCTTAATCACTAAGTTTTTTGTTTTTTTTACTTTCATAAAAAGTACTGTTCCTAACCTTGATTCATCCTCCACACAGATGACAAAGAAATGTTCTTATGTGTAAAATTTTCACTTTGACCCTTGCATTTAAACCTGACCCTCTCCTATCTTTTCAGGCTTTGTCTGGCACTTTGCACTGTTTTTTCTTGCCCCCCCCCATTCCCCCCATGCCTGGAATCCACCCCCTCTTCATCTTGACTTTGCTTCCCATTGAGACTCGCCTCCATTGCCATTTTGTACTTAAAACGTTGCCTAATGCTTGGGACTTTCCAAAGTATACTTTCAGTTTCATTGAGAATATATATGTACATGAATGAATGTAAACTTATTGAGTCTGGGGACTTTTATTTTGTTCTGTGTATTCCCTAGTACTTAGCATAGTGCATAATACATAGTAGTATTTGAACAATGGTTTGATTATGAAATGATCAACTATGATGAATGCAGCTCCTCTGAACAGTTCAATGATCAAGGACAATCCTGAGAAATCTGTTATGGAAAATTGCTATCCACATCCAGAGAAAAAGCTATGGGAGTTTGAATGCCCAGCAAAGCATATTATGCTCACTTTAAAATATTTCTTTTATGTTTTTTCTATTTTTCTCATGGTTTCCCCCTTTAGTTCTAATTCTTTCACAGTATGACTTATATGGAAATATGTTATACATGATTATACATGCACAATCTATATAAATTACTCATTGTCATGGGGAGGTAGGAGGGGAAAGGAGGGGCAGATGGTAGGAAAATTTGAAACTCAAAAACTTTCAAAAAGATGTGTGTAATTGTAGAAACTAAAATAACACAAACAAAATAGTAAGCTGATAAAATAAAATAAGAAATTAAAAATAAAATGAGTAAGAAAAAATGCTTGTTGAATGGGTGTAGCGCTAATTTCATCAAAATTCTGTTAAACTGAACATTGCATTTGCAAAAAGGTATGGTTTTGCACATACAAATGTTGGAGGATAATTTTTGTTGAATCAGAATGTCATGTTATGATGGAAAGACAAGGACATTCAGAATATGAGGACTTGGGTTCAGATTTTAGTTCGATTACCCACTACCTGTATGACCTTCATGTTTGACCTCAGTTTTTTCCATCTGTAGAATGACAGTGTTAGACTTGATAGATGAATTTTAAGGTTCATTTTTAATATATACTGGGGTTCTTTGTTAGAAAAAGAATGGTTCTATAATAACAATAATAATAATAAAAATAATAATAATAATAATAATAATAATAAATGCTAATGTATGGTTATTCACAGCCCCTATTTTAAATGGTTAGTTTATTGGGTCTACTTCAGAATAATTTTCACTCTATGTTGAAAATCCCAAGTCTGTATTATTTATAACTATCTCATTAATTTCAAAGCTAAGGAAGAATACTCTAGGTTCTTGTTAAATGTTATACATACAAATGAGTATAGTAGATGTTTAAAAGTTGATAAGCAATGAAACTGTGACAATCTTAAAATTGTAAAAAATATTTCAAAGTATTTATTTATAACACTAACACGAGAAGATACAGTTGAAAGTTTTGAACTCCAACATTTATTAGCCATATGACTATGGGGGCAAGTTGTTTACTGAATTTAAGCCTCAGTTTCTACATCTGTACAATCAAGATAATTCCACTTTTTTTCCACCCAAAGTCATGAGGAAAACTTTTTTTATACCTTAAAGAAGTGAGTACATTTGAGTTAATATTAATATTCTTTGAAGGGTACAGGTTACATTGGGGACAATGCACACAGACTTTAATACTGTAAAAGGTCATCATTTATTGGAAATGCTTACATCTCTCTCTAAATTGATTTTTAACTTTACCACTGACTGCTCTTCTCAAATATACTAAAGAATTTGAACATTACCATTGGTCCTAACTATTCCAACTTACACCAGTGAATATATAAATATCATATTCAGCCTCACTCCAAGTATTTTTTTCAAGTTAAACTCTAATCTGTATACCATTGAAAGTTGGACTGATTGGTTTGTTTTTAGTTTGCATTATAAGTGCCTCACAAAATTGTATGTAGAAGGAACTTAAATAAATATTGAATTAAATGGAATTGAAAGAAATGTAAAAGGATGATCCTGTTTTAAGGAATAGTCTTGTTTGTAAAGACAGAAAGTATATGTATTATGCAAGTATAGTGATAATTTGATTTTTGTTTAGTAGCTTTTTTTCAGTCATGTCCAATGATTTACAGGTGAGACAAACAGGGTTAAGTGACTTGCCTAGGAATACAAAGCTTGTATGTGTCGGGGCCAAATTTTAACTTAAGCAGATGAGTCTAGCACTGTATACATTGTAACACCAAACTGCCCATAGTGATGGTAGCAGTTAGCAATAGTAGATGAATGCATTGAGTTTTTGTTTATTTTTATAGTTTACAAAAAGTTTCATACAAGTTTTTAAAAATTTTAAGCAATTATAATTTTATTATTTTCAAATGAGCTTCTGGCTCCCCCCTTCACCTTTCCTACTCCCACTCAAGAAAGTAAGAAAAACAAATTCTCTATTACATATATATATATATATATATATATATATACACATAGATAGATAGATAGATAGATAGATAGATAGATAGATTAAACAAAGCAAATTTCTTCATTGGTTATATAAAAAATTTCTCTAAATCTGGACTGTCCATCATCTCTCCCAGGAGAGAGTCTCTGTCAATCAGTCTCTGAAATTTTGTTTAGTAATTGGGGTAAACAGAATTCTGAAATCTTTCAATGTTGATTGTCTTTCTTTTATTGCTGATATTGTAATAAATTGTTCTTTTGTTTTGGCTCCTTTTACTTTGCTATGTTAATCAGTATTTCTCTGAAATAATTTATTTTGTCAAATCTTATAGTACAATAGTATTTCATCACAATTCACTTTCTAAAAATTGATTAGCTATGCTCCTGTTGATGAGTATTCCCTCAGTTTCCAGTTTTGTTTTGTTTTTGTTACTGAAAACAGAAGGGATATTAATATTTTTGTACATGTGGGTTCTTTTCCTCTTTTGTTGCTCTCTTTTGAGAGTACACCTGGTAGTGATATTGCTGGGTCAAGGGTCATAAACACAGTTTAATAGCTTTGGGGGCAAAGTTCCAAATTGCTTTCCAAATTGGTTGGATCAGTTTACAACTCCCTCAACAGTACATTAATGTTCCTGTTTTCCCACAGTTCCTTCAGAGTTTGTGATTTATTTTATTTGTTTATTTTTGGTCAACTAGATGTATAAGGTGGAACCTCAGAATTGTTTTAATTTGTAATCCTCTAATTATTAGCAAGTTAGAGCACTTTTTCCCATGTGACTAATGATAGCTTGTATTTCTTCCACTGAAAACTGCTTATTCATATCCTTTGATCATTTATCAATTGAGGAATGACTTTTGCTTTTAGAACTTGGAGCCAGCCTTTATATATTTTAGAAATGAAAACTTAAGTGGAGAAACTTGCTGCAAAAATTTCTCCCTCCCCCCTCCATTTTATGGACTTCTCTTCTAATTTTACCTGCATTGTTTTGTTTATGCAAAAATTTTTAATTTTATATAATTAAAATTTTGTATTTTACCTTTTATGACATTTTTTATTTCTTGCTTGGTCATGAACTCTCATCCTAGTTATGAATCTGGGAGGAAATTTCTTCCTGTTAACTCCTTTATGATGCTACTCTTTATATCTAAATCATGTAGCCATCGGGAGTTTATCTTGTTATATTGTAAAATGTTGATTTAAACAAGTTTCTACTAGATTGCTTTCTAGTTTTCCCAAAAGTTTTTGTTGAACAGTGAGCTCTTGCTCCAGTAACTCAGATCTTTGGGTTTAATCACACACTAAGCTATTATCCTCATTTATTTCTGCACATTCAATATATCTGCATTATATATCTGCATTTTATATATATATATATATATATATATCTATATCTATCTATATATATATATCTTTCAGATATATATTGTATATCTAATATGTTGCAGTAATCAACCTCTTTATTTCTTAACCTGTATTAAATTGCTTTGATTTTTGTTTTAGTGCTTTGTAGTATAGTTTAAGATTTGGTATTGTTTGGGCTTTTTCCTTCCAACCTTTTAAAAATTATTCCTTTGTTTTCAAGTATGTGTGCTTTTAAAAACAGAAATAGGTGTTGTATCTTGTTAAAATATTTTCCCACATCTATTGAAATACTTATATACCTTTTATAATTCTTGTTGGTCTATTAAGTTTATTGACTATTAAGATGGTCAATTATGTTTATAATTTTCCTGATATTGAAGCTGCCTTGCATTCTTAACAGAAATCAGACCTGGTCACAGGATATAGTCTTAATAATATGTTGCTATAGTCCTCTTACTAATATTTAAGATTTTTGCATCAATATTCATTAGAATTATTGATCTATAGTTTTATTTCTGTTTCATCTTCTACTGGTTTAGGTATTGAGACCATATTTGTATCAGAAGGAATTTGATATGATGACTTCTTTTGCTATTTTTAAACTTTTTGTAGTACTGGAATTATTTGTTCTTCAAATATTTGATAGAATTCACCCTTAATTTTTTTCTTTATGAAAATTCATTTATTTGTCATTCAGTTTTTCCTCTTTTTCTTGATGTTAATCTGGAAATTTTAAAATTTTTTTATAAATATCCATTTCATTTGGATTTTCATTTTATTGGCATATAATTGAATGAAGTCCTTTCTAATTGTTTTTTTAAAAGATTTCTTTATTTCCTGTGAATTTATCATTTTTATTTTTGATGTTCGTTATCTGGTTTTCTTCTTTGAATTAAATTAACTAACAGTTTATTACCCCATTCCCTACTAAAATCCTAGCTTCTAGTTTTATTTAATAATTCAGTTTGTGTGTGTGTGTTTTCTATTTTCTTAATTTGTTTGATTTTTCAGGATTTCTATTTTTTAATTTAAAAGGAAATTGTTAACTTGACTTCCTTAATTTTTTAAAGTACTATGCTTAATTTGTCAATATATTTTCTCTCTTGTTTATTGAGAGTGTTTAGTTACGAATTCCCCATATGAATGATTTTGACTGCAAACTTTTTTCCCCTAGAGATGTTGAGACAAAAGTTAAATGTCCTAATCTCTTTAAATAATCTTAATTCAAAATCATTATCTGGGAAATTTCACTTGAATCAGTAAAATTTCTGAATCAAAGATGTGTTCTTTTCTAAATTTTATATTATAGAGGACCAAGAACAATCTTTGTTTTGTACTTTTCCCCTCCTTCTTTTATGACAAATTTTCCTTAAATCATAATGGGAGTGTTCAATTTAAAGTAAAATATTTTGAAACATAGAGCTGGTTTATAGCACTTATTTGATCTCCTTTTTTTTTGTTGGGTAGTTTTTATACTGTTGTGGTAAGTCTTGATCATAACCATTCTAGGGTGTGGACCATACAGACTTCTATCTAGGTGCTTGATATCAATTATTTCACCTAAATAATGTTGTTAGTGGTGTTGCATGTTTCATATTTAGAAGTGGTTTAGAAAGAATCTGGAAATGGGCTCTACCCTGTAAAACTATAATTTCAGAAGCCAAAATTGTCTTGCTATATAGTATTTGCATAGAAAGATTTTATATATATATATATATATATATATATATATGTATGTATGTATATATATATAATGTGTGTGTATACATATATAAAATTGAAAAGGATTAAAATTCATATTTTGTTTTTAGAAGTATTTCTGGGTAGGTTAGACTGAATTTTGCTTTAACATCTCTGGAGTAGAGGTTAAAGTTAAGAGCAATGGAGAAAACCTGTGCAAGTGAAAATGTTGATGTGGCCAGTTTGTGATAATGGCATGTAAAGTATATGGCCAGACATGTTTTTGATGACAAAGAGAAGACTCAGGATGATGGAAGAGAAGCTATACTATTACCCTTGGTGCATGTCAAGACCATCTTGTCACTGTATGAATTGTACAGATCATTAACTCCTAAAAAGTCACTGTCTTAAAAACCCCAGTGGCTCTATGGGTATACTAATGTTTCCATATGTAGCTGAACTGGAAATGATGGTGCCTTAAAGATCAATAAAGATACACTATACACTCTGGAGAGAGCTTTTGACTTTATGCCAACTGTGGAATTGAAAAATCTATATTTTTTTGATTAAGCATTGATTCTATTTTGATAGTAGATTTTGAGTCCTTGGGTATTTGGAGTTCATGTTGTTTTCCTGTGAGGGAATGTGAGGTGAAATTTGCTGTCAATACTTTCGCCACTTTCATCGTTTCTATCTCTTTATTGGGATCCATTTTAAAAGTGAGACCATCTATTGGAAGGAAGATGGCATTGACCTTGTTAAAAATTTTTGTCTTGAGGTGTTAACACCTCACCTACGTTTCATCACAGTATAATTATTTGGAGCACAGGAAAAGTGTTTAAAGGAGGAAAAGAGGACACAAGCATGAGTTTGTTATGGTGCTGAATGGCAGAAATTAATTTCTGAAATTGTTTGAATGATGTAAAAAATCTAAAAGAAACTAAAAGTATTTAGTCCTGTTTATATTGAATTTCCACGTTACTGTAGCAAATCACCACACAACTACCAAAGTAGTTAAGTGTGAGTGAAGGGAGGGTACTTCAATATTGATATTCTTCATTTCTGAAAGATATAAAAAGGTTACCAATAGGTAAGCATTCTCTGAAAAAACTAGTTCTGGTTAGTGTAGTTTTTCCTTTTTTAAAAAATATTCTTTCCATGATTTTTTGTGATTGCTTTTGATAATTGAACCTTGTATTGTTATTGAAACTGAGCAATGAAAATAACTAGTTTTGGCTTCTGAACTCCTCATTTAAGTTAACCCTCTACTTGAAATTCAAACAAATAACTTCAGACTTGTTTTTAAACATGAGATAATTAATTTAAAAATACAATGGAAATTTATTGTTTAAAATATGAAATGTGAAAATGACTGATAATTATAAGGATTTCTTTTAAAACTAGATATAATGCAAGGAAGGATATTAGGAATAAATCATTTTCTGAATACAGTTGAAATTTTTTCTTGAAAACCTGGAAGCACAGTATATGACATGTTTAATTTATTACATCTTATTCTTTAATGCTTTAGATTCTTTGGTTCATATTTTCAAAAATGTGAAATCTTTCATTTGATTTAAAAAGCAGTATATTTCCATTTCCCTTGGGGCTATGACTAATTTTTGCAGGGGTGGGGCTCTGAGAGAGCAGCTTTAATAGAATGGAGAGGTCAATAGTGATTGAGGAGTAAATGGGTATAGGTAAGGAAATAAAAGAAAAAAGATATGGAGGAAAGTTAGAAGGAGAGTATGGATAGATGAGAGAACTGAAGGCTGATTTTTTTTTAAGGCTGGAAGAGAAACGATTTTTTTTTGTAGGCAATGGAGAAGAAGAGGAAGGGAGATATTTAATGTGAGTGAGAATGATTGACCCAGCAGATCAAGGAGATCAGTTCAAGGGCATGAATTGAAGGGTTAGCCTTGTCGAGGTTATCTTATTCTTTAAAATTAGAGCATTTGAGAGTTCACTGGGTAAATATCAAGAGGAGTTCTGAAGGTACTCACCTCAGATAGTTTAAACTGCAAAATAAAGCTGGAGGTAAGATCATTTGCTTAGTAGAAAGGCTGGAATCTGAAGAAGAGAAGATGAGGTTTAGAATAATCCCTATGGAAAATAATCAGAGAAGAATTTAAGGATTTCTTTTGCATCTCTGAGGGATCAATTAGGGTTGGATAATAAAAATTTGCAGAGGATCCACTATAAATGATGTGATTTACTCTAGCAGTTTTCAGTGGTAATAGGGCTGGGAATGGGGAAGATGGAAAGTGGAAGGGAGGGGAAGAATGGGGAAGATGGAAAGCAGAAAGGAGGTGAAGTGAGTGTAAGAATTAGAAGAATATGAATAATGGAAGGACAAAGAAAAAACTGAGAGGTGGAGGACTTTGCTTTGTTTTTAACTGGTTAACAATGGGATCCAGATTTTGAAAAAAGGAGAAGCTAGATCAAAGGTAAGCAACTTAGGGAACAGGATGAAGGACTAGGACCAGCTCTTGAAGACAGGACAAGAAAGGTATAGGAAAGGACAGAATTTTAGAGTTCTATTTTGAGAGGTTCAGGCATTTGATGATATAAGCCTAAAGTCTGCTGTTCAGTGTGTGTGTGTGTGTGTGTGTGTGTGTGTGGAGAGAGAGAGAGAGAGAGAGAGAGAGAGAGAGAGAGAGAGAGAGAGAGAGAGAGAGATTGATTTAGGTGGAATAGAGATAGTGTCTGACCTGAGACTAATGTTCTGGGAGGTCAGGGAATTGGAAGGATTATGTGAGAAGAGTTAGTGTGAATTAAAATGAATATGTCATCAAAGATGATCTGGGACTTAGTTTATATTTGGACAATTAAGTACATGTGTTAAGTACATGATTAAAATGATAGAAATACAGGTCTTAAATCTTTGGATATTTCATGCAGTGGGACTATGTTTCTAGAAGTTGCTGTTGTCTCCATAGAAGGTACCACTATCATTCCTACCACTACCAGCATCTATAGGGAAGATTGAATTGATACCTAATTTTTCTCTTCACAAATTTTATTTTACTTATCAACAGAGCAGTAATTTTCCAAAATAGCTTTCATTTCTCTCTTTTCAGTCCTAGATAGTGAACTCATTTTATTGAGGATGCAAATAAACAAAAGTCATAAAACCTGAACTGGAAAATCCTTGGTCATATGCACAGTCTACTTGGAAAATGAGGAAGTTCTTTTACCACAGTGGTTCAGTAACATACTTTGGTTATCAACTTATCTACCAACAACTTATCTATCATCTTATCTGTTCATTTGAAAAGGAAAAAAAACATTGGTTCTGAAGGCAAAGTTAAAAATCTTTTGTTGAGAAGGACAGAGCCAAGATGCTGGAGAAAAGGCAGGGACTTGGCTAAGTTCTCCCCAAAACCTTTCAGAACACCATTAAATAATACTCTAAAACCAATTCTGGAGTGGCAGAATCCACAAAAGGATGGGGTGAAACAATTTTTCAGTCTAAACAATTTAGATCAGCAGGGAAAGTCTGTTGTACTATGGTCAGAGTAGAGTGCAGTCCAAAACAGGTCATGCTAGGGTAGACCAGACCCCAGGAAACCAGTAGTGGACTTCAGGAGTGACTGAATCAGCAGTGGTAGCTGCTGCTTCCAGAGCTCCCAGCCCAGTCTGTAAGTCCATAAAACAACAGTAAGAAGCATATATTTTTGACGGTACTGGGGGCAGGATTCTGTTGCTTTGCTCTTACTCAGATTGGGTTGTAATTCCAGGATGAGGAGGAGCAGTGACACACCGGAGCTTGTGAGTACTGTAGAGCAGGGACCCCCATATGGATCCAGGGCAGAAGATTGTGGTCACTCACAGACCAGATCACAGGTCAGGAGAGTGGTAACATAGCACATCTCTCTTTAGATCACCCTACTTTAGAAGAACTGAAAGTTTACATGTCCCTAGAAAGTGTCTTTGAAAACAACTGAACAAAATCACTGAAACTTGGGATGCTGCACCTTTGACCCTGGAAGCAGAGTAAAGAGTTAAAAATCAAGAAATGGGGCAGCTAGGTGGCTCAGTGGATAGAGTACCTGCTCTGGAGTCAGGAGGACTTGAGTTCAAATCTGGATTCAGTTACTTAATAATTAACTAGATGTATGCACTTAGGCATATCACTTAATCCTATTGCCTTCTAAAAAAACCCCAAATAAAAGAAAAATCAAGAAATAGCTTAGAAAAAGAGCAAATAAAAAAATTCTGATGGGCAGAAAGTTATTATGGTGACAAGAAAGA